>NC_082599.1:901390-1219018 GCF_030936135.1 Gavia stellata | reverse complement strand
GCAAACCAAGTTTCTAGGAAAGATGGAGCAGAAGAAACATTCCCTCTCAACTTTTTTTTTTTTTAAATCTCAGCCTAAATGCAAAGCACATGGTTCACAACAGTGTACTCAGACATGAAAGGCTTGAATGCAAGACAGATTTTTTCCTACAGTTCAAAGCTACGATTATCCAAGATTTTTTATCTGAGAGGAAATACAGACATTTTTCCTGGCTTCTCCAGAGTAAGACTGGGACAATAAGATACCCACAGCATATGAAGTAAGTCATTTTGTCCACAGGAAAACACCATTAATGATTGCACCAGAGAATTCAATACAAGACCTAAACCCAGGCTACTCATTAAAACCAGCTGGTCGTTTGACATTTTGAACAACTCACCTTCACCATCTTAAATAGAAAAAACACTAGAGGAGAAGGTCTGATAGGTTCACACAGGCAAGAAATCCACTAAGGGTTTTTATACACATCTGGCGTAGGAATTCCGTAAGCCTCAAACATTCAGAAGCTGGGGGCGGTATCAGAGGTGCTGTTTTGGTTTATATTCTTTCCTCAGCATCCACTTTCAGCTATATGGGAGAGAGCATATGGGGGAAGACAAACCCTAAGTACAGCCATTATGCTTTTAATTTCAGATTTAAGTCTATTTAATGCCCACAGGACTATTTTAGAATGATCTACCTAATTCCCCCCCCCCAATGCAACTAAAAATAATCAGATTTTGAGCAACAGAAGCACCAGTATATTGACCTAACGACCAAATGGAAAACCTGGATAAATATTTTTGCTCATACCTTTTAGCAAGGCACTACATCTTTCCGTAAGAATCAGTATCACTTTCTTAGTCATAGGCAATTTCAGTTTGCCTGCAGCCCAGCACCAGCGCAAAGGTTCCAGGATTTTGGGAGAGGGGAGGGATGAGAAGTGTGCTCTTGCTGCCTGGAGACCTATAGCCAAAACGCTATATATCGCATTCATGCGGAACAGAACGGTTTTATCTTATAGTCGCACAGAAAACCTAAAATATGGTACCCCGCAAAGGAATAGACACAGGGTATATAAGAACACACTTAGAAGTTGTAGAGATTATATCAGGAAAAGCTTGATTTTTAACCTCTAGCTTGTTTTGGTCCAGTGGCAAATTATGACCTGTTCAAATCAAGTCCAAGGCAAACGTAAAAAAAGACAATTAAAAAAAAAATTTAAAAGGGTGCACTGAAGTCACCAGAAATGCTGACTTTCTATTCTAGGTCTCAGGAGAGAATAGAAAAATGAACAAAATTTAATTTAAAATTTCAATGACAAAGCCATCTTCCAGAGCTGTTCACAGAGTGGGAAATAATGCAGAAAATCCCTGCATAGACAAGCCTACCCCTCAGAACAGACCACTGAAAATAATAATCCAAAAATACTTCGAATAAATTGCAGTAATTGAACTCTAAATTCACAGTCTGCGTTACCAGACTTGGAAAGGAAGTTGCAAACAAGTATATTGGAACTGAAACATTCAGGGCTTCATCCCGCTGGTGATTTTTTTCAGCGTGAGTGTTGCTAGAGATAGAAAGAATTATGTTGGGACTCACAGACAGATCATATCCCTAATCTAAGGGGAAAAGACAAAAAGCAAATATCAAATAATCCTTAAAAGCAAAGCCAACACCGAGCACACTGCAAAACCTCTGGTTTTCAGCACCCAGACTCCACAGCTGTCCCATTGTGACAGAAGATCTTGTGACAGGACGCAAACTAACCTGATTGCCCAGCCTAAGCAAGCAGAGAGGGGAAAAAACGAACATGCTTCATATCAGCCCCATTTACATCAGTAATAAAGTTTATGAAAGCTGCAAGTACAAGAATTGGAATTACGAGAAAATCTTCAAGCACTAAGCAGTCACAGAAGGAGGAGGGAGGGGGCAAAAATCCCCAAATTTAGACTACTTAAAAATTCAAGTGGATATACAGAACACACACAACATAAAGCATGGGCGAAAAGTGAAGGAAAAATTCTCATCGGTAAGAGACGGCATCACCGCGGCAGCATTCAGAACAAAGAAGGTTCGGACACTGCGCTGGCAAAGCGGGGCCACTTCTGCTTCCCCTGCTGCCTTCTGCAGGCAGCTGGTCTTTGGCCTGGGGCAGACCTCGAGAACCAGTTTCCTCACATGCTGGGCAAACGCCATCCTGGCTCCATCCCACATTTCAAGGATGTGGCATTTGATTCTCCACCTTTACCTTAAAGTACAAATAAACTGCCATTTCTGATGCACGCAGGTCGCTAGAGCAACAGCTCCTCCCTGTAACTAACCAGTGACCTGGGTGTCCACAAAAACTTGGGTGTTGCAGTCTAGAAAGAAAAGACCAAGCAGATCTGACCTTGCTGTAGGGCTGGGTGTCAGGACTGGACCATCCCTTCCGATCCCTGTTCTGTGAGTAACTCGGGAACAAGACATACCTTCCACTCCTGTGACTGGCTCTTTGACCAGCCTCGCCTTCTAACAGCAATTTTAGTTATTAGCATCGCACTGGGAACCGTTTCTGCTAATTGCAAAGAGGAAAACTTCATATTCACTTGCTTCACCTGATGTGAAACATCAGCATGCATTAAGAAAACATTAAGCATTCCAAAGCTAATATTTGCTTATTAGTTTCTTTGGGGTTGCATATTAAACTCTGAAATCTTTATTAGCTTTATGCTATGACAGTGCTCATAAAAGTTAAAAGCAGGAACCAGGCCTATTCAAAGTCATTTTTGCAAACAAAGATTAGCTATCTCAAAATAAGCCCTCTGATTTCAGAACAAATGTTAAAGGAGAATCCATTCAGACTATTTCTTTCCTTTTGCACGACTGCAAATCCAAGACAAAGTTTGACTGGAAACAAGAGGACATCAGGACGTTTCCTTAACCTTGCAACACCGTATGTCACATTTCTGGTTCACTTCAGGTACAAGAGACAGGTACACAATGAAGTTCAGAGACAGATCACAGGAAACGCAAACAGCAGGCTTGAAAGAGCAAGGTTTGGCTTTTAAAAGTCTCTTAATTTCCAAACTAAGTTACACATCAAGCAGTTCCTTAGACTCTCTAGTCATTCCTTCCATTCACAGACGCGTAAGACTTTATTACTGCCAGGATTGCACAAATTCAGCTATACACGAGTGTGATTTGAGTTAAGATGCTGTCTCACACACACACATCCAATTCCCACGTTTCATTTAGCCGCAGCACTTCCCATGGTAACTACTACCCGAGGGCTGGCTGGTGGAGCGAGGATCGGGCCCTGTGGGGGGAGCGTAGGTCCGGGAAGGACACCCTGCACCGAGGTTACTCATCCACGCCTCGAGAAACAGGTTTTTCAGTGCAGCCTCGCAAACGTTTCACATGAGAGGCAACACAATGCTAAAGCCACAAATTTGTCACAAAGCGGCAACTGGGTGCTGCAGCAGTGCTGCAGATAGAAAACAGAATTCAGATTATAACAAATTCACAACAACGCCTGGATAGCTGCAGAAGAGTAAATTAATCTACCTTGTAAACAGAATCTTTTCTCCCATTCTTGTGTTACACAGAGGAGAAAAAGCAATTGCTGAAACAATCCAATTGCCGTAGTCTAACTGGTAATTTGCTGCAAACCACAGCAGACTACATTGTCTACAGGACTAAGTACGCTTTACAATCAGCGTGCTACGGACATGCACGCACACCACAGCTCGGCTGGTGAGAAGGTTCTGAACCAAACCCTAAAAATATTGATAACCTGCGACTAGTTGATGTGGTAGCACAAGCCAGGTGAATGCGAGACGCCAGAGCCAGATCCTTCATTGCCGCCCAGCATCCCTCACTGCCGTGCCCACAGGAGCTGTTCTGCTAACTCCTCCAGAGAGTTTTCAGACAGCCTGGCTGTTAGGCCACACAGGTCAGAAAACCATTGAAGCCCCTTCTCTCACCCATAGACAGAAAGGGAAATACAACGAAAAACTGATTTTTTTTCCTGACACCATGTTATACACCACATCTTTGTACTTTTTTGGGTGTACTATATCCTCTGCCACACACAGACTTACAAATGAGGTTCTCGAGTAGCCAAAAGCTCTTCTCATACATAATGCTGCAACTCTGGAAGAAGGGCTTCTACCATTTCATCGAGAGAAAGCACAATCGTTTATTTGCCATTCATTCACAACACAAGACAGGCAGAGAGAATATTAAATGCCCACAACACTTCCAGAGCCCCAAGGCCACCTTTTTCAAGCTGATCCTTACTCTCATTAGAAAGTGTGCCATGTTATATACCACTTGATTCATAATATACCCCATGCTGACTATTGTCATAAGATAAAGCAACTTTTCAACCGGAATTAAGCACCGGCATCGGCGCTTAACAACACTGCATCGTGCCACCTGCGGCCCGCCTCGCCAGCCTTCCCTTGCCGCTCCCTCAGCGTACGCCAGCACAGCAGCTCTTCACCCAAATCCCTCATAAAAACCAAATCTCGCTCACCGAAACTTCTAGCTAGCCGACAGTAAGTCAGGCTCTTCTATTTCCCACCTGTCCAAGAGCTGAACAGATGATCCACTTTCTACTTCCAAAGCTTTTCTCTAACGAGGAGCGTGTGGTGGCCAACTCTGCACCAGGTAACGAAGCTGCACTGAAGCTGAACCCAGACAACTTCCCCGACATGGCAGCACAGCGGAGGTTGGCAGGGACCTCTGGAGATCACCCAGGGTGACCCAGGGCAGGTCGGTCAGGGCTGTGCCCGGGCAGGTTTCGAGTATCTCCACCGATGGAGACTCCACAGCCTCTCTGCAACTGGTTCCGGTATTCAACCACAGTAAAAGAGCAGATGCCAAGGTCTTCTCCAGAGGTTAGTCCCCCGGCACGTTGTATAAAGCCTCTACACAGAAAGACTCGCACCGCCACCTCACACACGCAGCAGTGTTCATTAAACAGACATCGAATCAGTCTTAATATGCCACTTTTGGTAGCCCACTATATGGTTCTACAAGCCTCACTAAGGTTTAAGAAATATAGCACAAGATCTCTATGTACAGACAGCAGCTTTCTCATCCCCACCTGTACCAGCACATGAGGTTTGCAACGCTCAGACACAGGAAATGTTAAGAGGCTGTTCTGGTTCTTCCTAAATGAGCGTATGACCAAGAGTGTCCAAACTAAGCTGATATTCAACTGTGCCTCAAATGCAAGAAGAAAGAGATGGCTATTCCATAGCATTATGGATGCTGGAATGATTATACTTTCTTGGAAAACTCCTACAGTTGCTCTAGTTTGCTGGCTCTGCTGCAAATTCTTACAAAAAACAAGACTGACCAGCAAAGGAAGAAACGTCAAATTTCTTCTTGCAGGAAAAATAACCTCAAACTAACAGATGCTGAATGATACTACTTTTCCCAAGACAAAAGCTTTTATCTCACTTAACAATAGTTACATGTTCCAAATTCTTTACATTTCTGCCTGAAAGCGTTTTACAGCCTTTACAGAAAGCCTTCCTTTACCACTGAAGGGCAGGAAAATGCAGCTTTCGTATGTAGAGAACAGCAGCTCAGACAACACAAGCGCACTGGAAGCTTAGAGGCAAAATTATCCAATGTATGAAAACTTTTCCCTTTATAATAAACAGCAACCTGTTTTACTGAAGTATATTCAACATCTCAGTTTTCCACAAAATGTTCTTGAATCAGGCCTTAGCGGTAGGTAGTCATAAAAACATTACTGAGCACTAGAAGGGGGGGGGGGGGGGGGATATATATTAAAAAAAAAAAAAAAAAAAAATTGCTGTTCTGTAGTAATTTTTCTTTCACTTCAATACATAAAATAATTTGCTCCGTCTTGTTGCCTATAGCAAAGTCCTATACCTAAACTTTCAACATGACTTTTCACCTAGCATTTTCCATCTCAAACACTGAGCTTGGTTAAGTAGGAACAGATCCAACATGGTTCTTCTGTCCCCCCAAAGCACAGCATCTCCCCCGGGACCCAACACTTCAAACGTATGACCCGTCTCTCTGATGTACCTGTTCTTTAGGAGGGGAACAACACATCATATTGCTGTAGCAGCCCCAGATCAGATGCAGAATTTCAGAAGCTTTCCTGCCAAGGCTGTGTATTTGGGGAAGGAAAGGGGAGGAATGAATGGGAAAGAAGAAAGTTTATTACAAATCAGGATTTATAAAGGTCACTCAGTCGCTCTCTGCTGTTGTCAACAGAGCAGATCAATTTGACTGCTGTTCTCTCAGCATCCGTGGGCAAGGTGGGTGTATGGACCATTAGCAATAATTCATCCTCCCAATGCCGCAGTCATTTGCCACATATCCATCAATCCAGCACAGGCTCCCCCGAGGCAGCAGAATCAGCAGGGCAGCCTCCTGCCTTCAAAGGTATCATAAAAGAAGTGCAGACAGCAGGACTGACGCTGCTAGAGACAAAATAAGCCAGCCTACTTCAAATTTGTACTGCCAAATGAGAGAAATTTTGACTTGGGCTCCAGTTAAGATCTTGAGCCACAGAACAGAGGGTCCATAGAGGACAATGCCTCTTTCATATCCATGTGCCACCTCCTTCACATGGCAGCAGTTCTACAGCCTAGGGGGATATATACACACACACGTATGGCTACAGGTATTTCGTGCATTCCTGGGCTATGCCCAGGACACACAAAGCAGAAAAGCAGGAGTGATCGCTCATACTGAGTCTACTGTCCGACTCAGAGTCTCTACTCAACCTGCAAATGTCTCTTTCACATCTTTTCAGTCCTCACTACAGCTACGATTTCATGACAATGCCAGAAACTCTGCACCACAAACACCTGCCTGAAAACAAGTGAAATTAAAAAGTTTCCCTGCAGATGCAGAAAATAGCCAGATGTTAGATCATTCACACACCAGCTAAGAAAAAGAACTATTTTCTTGCCCTTTGTTGGACTGCAGAGGTGCTTTATACCCCTGAGATGCTGGAAGCTCTCACTGCTGTGATCCCCTCCGTAAGATGACTGGTGTCAGCTGCTGCAGGAGCTCTCTCACCCCAGCATGAGCAAAAGGGAGAAGGGGAAGGAAGAGAGGAACAGACCTCGGGAACACAATTCTCCCACTCTTCAGCAAGTGTGGATTCTCCTCCAATGAGGGCCAGGGATGAAGCATTCTTCTGAAGACTTCAGAGGTGGGAAAACAAGAAATATGCTCGAGACACTAACCTCCCTTCATAGAAACTCTACACAATCAGCTCTAACACCAAGTTCCTATTCTCCACTTGCATTCCCATGAGAAGAATGAAGGGCTTTGTGCTGTGAAAGGACACAGCGGTCACAGGCAACAGAATACTTCCTATGGGAAAATCATGACCAGTGCACCAACCTCCTGGAGGCTGGTGTCTGGAATGGGTTAATCCTGACACCACTCTTTCAGAAACAAGGCTCCAGAACAGCCTGTATGTTCTCAGTGAGTATTCTTCATAGAAGAGTACTTTTCATATCCAAAAAGTAGAAACTCTTCAATAAATTAAATTTCAGGCTGCATTCCCTCCATTCCAGCTATATAGCCAAAACAGTATTTAAAGCCTGAACTGAGTTTTTGAACCAGATTTCAATACACAAAACGTGCATCTAGCGCAGGATAACCAGGCACATGCATCCTCAGCGCAAGTCCCACCTTCCTCTGGTCAGAAACAAGCCAGTTCTGGCGGGAGCTGAACCTTTAAGCTCTTAATAGCACAACATTGCGTTGCGTTGCAAGGATCAAACATCTCCAACACACCCTTCCCTTCCCATTTATCCTTCTCTGAAGGCACCTCAAAGCTCTTTGCACCGGTCTAACATTTGGACTGTGTGCTCTAAACGTGCTTGGCAATCCATTTCCCTCAGTAAAAAAAAAAAAAAAAAACAAACCAACAAATAAAAGCATGTTTGCCAGGAACTGAAGAGGTTTAAAGATCAAGAAGTTACACACATCTTGATGCAAAATTCTATACAAATTAACGGTTAGCCACTCACTTCATTCTCATCCTTTTTCCCCATTTTCCTCCCCTTACAATAGTAATTTACATTTTGAGACTTTAAAAATCCAGAAGTTATCTGAAACAGACCCCATTTTACAAGTGGTATTTCACTCATTTCACAAATTTTTAATCATATCTTGAAATGCGTGAGTAGCAACGACAGAGAAATGCTGCCACAAAGATTCAAAAAGAAAGCACTTAAATAATCTTAACATCACAGATAATGGTTGGATTTGATGATCCTAAAGGTCTTTTCCAACCTAAATGATTCTATAATACACTACCTGCTACTAAAGAAGGGACTGACATTCAAAATAAGTTTCCAAACCTGTTTTCAGGACATGTTTTGGACTCTCCTGCCACAAGAGAAGAACCTCAGCTAAACTCCTGCTTAAGAACAGGAATTCATTGAATGTAGTTTCTAGCAAATGTCCTTTCTTGCTTCCTAAAATACTTCCAACAGTGTTAGACAACAACTTACTGGTGTGGATGAAATGACAGGATGTTCCACGTGAAGAACCATAAAATACAGAAGTTTGGGATATGTAACAAAAATAGAAAGTATCCAGATTTAGAAAAACCCCACAACTTCAAAGTTCACTCTTCTTTTTGCATCCAGCCAAAGGAAGCTGACTCGCTTATTAAGTATATTGACAGCTTACCAAACACAAGAAACCATTTCCCAATCTCTTCTTCCTCACCAGAGTTCTTGCCCAACCTAGTTCTTGTTAGCAACGATCTGGTCTCCCCCGTCAATTTACGACACAGAAAGAAACATGATCATATGAGACAGCTTCTCCCTTAAAATACGGGTTTAGCCTGTTTTAGCAGTATTTATTACAATTTCAGAAATATTATTAGTATATACCTCACGCAGGGCAAGTGATGGAGATACGCCATAGAAAACCCGCAAAATTACTTAGGACAAGGGTTAATCTAGAGAAGAAGAGGTACAGGACATAAATCATGGACAGAATCCCCAGTTCAATTTCCACTTTTGGCACTAAGCTGCTGAGCAGATTTTGAACAAAAGGCTTGTCCTCTCTAGACTCATGTTTCCCTAGTCTGTAAAAGGAAAGTAAATTATACTGATTACATTAAAAAA
The DNA here is from genome assembly GCF_030936135.1 of Gavia stellata. NCBI lineage: Eukaryota > Metazoa > Chordata > Aves > Gaviiformes > Gaviidae > Gavia > Gavia stellata. Next base: position 1,209,908 of record NC_082599.1, on the reverse strand, counting down.
ATATGGTTAAATATAAAGCTAAGAATCACAATTCAAAAGCTGCTACTGTAAATATTAGGAAGATATGCATCAAACTCTTACTTTCTTCAGTGTCACCAGAACGTGCTTTCCTAACAAGCATGCCAAGCAGTGTGTCAATTCTCAGCCAGATAAAGCCTGTGAGCCCTCCAGAAAGCAGCTGCTTTGTCTGTCAGTGAACTATTCAGAGGATTTCTAGCTAAGGTGGATTTTTTCCACAATACCAATGTATCACCTGCAACTGAATTTTAAATGTGCAACCACAATGCTATATTTCTCCCAGGCCTTAGGCAACTGAGTACTAAACTCCTACTCTAATGAGATAAGAAGGCAAAAGAGACAAATCAGATTGCAGTGTTTGGCTTTTAATTTAATTCTTGAATTTTTTACTACAGAAAATAGACATTTACTTACATAAACAGAGTCCACAGTTATAACGCTATAATTTAAAACTACCAGGAGTTTTGGAAAGGATATAAACTCTCAGGTGCCATGCAATACACAAACATTTAAACAATGGTCATTAGAACGTCTTTTGAAAAAGACTTCTTCAAATGCCTCGGAAACCTCCTCCACCATCTATCAGCAAAGACCATACTGAGCTGTAAAGTGCAATTCTTTCATTTTATCACGGAATTTACTGAGTTCAGAACTCACCGCCCAACGCGTTTTTCACTTCTCTATCAATAAGATCAACACCAATTAATTCAGTCCCCTAAAGGTTCCTCCCACATTATTTTTGCTGTATGGTTAGTTCTGTAGCTAGCACCTTGACAGCCAAGCCCAACACAGGTGTTGTGACTTTAGTACACTTCTCCCTGCTGATGCCATCATGGCAGGATGTACAGAACCAGGCTGTAGTGTAATTCCTTAAAAGGTTCAACAGAAATAAAAAAGAACAAAGATTTGAGCTATCATCTGGTTAGACAGCATTAGGTCTGATTTCCTTCATGTGTGGCATCACCTCAATGGGATCAGACCTAAGCGGTACTTGAATTAACCCCGTATTTAAAACCCCCAACAAGCAAAGCACAGAGAAGCAGGTTTGGACAGTGGCTCTGCTTTTACCAGAAAAATCTCATTTGACAACTAAAGTTGTATCTTTCCAGGAATGACAGAGTCCAAAATAAAAATCCACTGCTTTGCGTAACAGCAAAGGAGAAGAAAACAGTGGGGGAAGACTACATAAAAACAAATGTGTTTAAAAAGGGGAATTAGAAGACCAAAATGTTTGGAGGTGACAGAGGCTATTTGGAGATAATACATGGGAAGTTCAGAAGAAATGCCTATCACATATTAAAAAAATGCAGTGAAGAGTTGAAGATGTGTCCAAATGAAGAAAATAAGGAGAGGTTCTTGCACACCGTGTATGAGAACATTACACAGCAAGTCAAAAAGGAGCCTGAGGAAGAAGGTGCTGGGAAGAGGAATAAGAACCCATACTAAATGCTAATTCAGATACCACGAGCAGCAAGTCCGCCAGAGAGTCCATAGGGCCAATAGGTGATCAGGATATAGAGGGAGAACACAGAAAACCAAAAACCATAGAAGAAAAGCTAAATAAAATTTGAATTTATCTTCACAGAGGAGAAGTTACAGGAGGGAGGAAGCTTCCCTGCTGAAATCCTCCTAGGAGGCACATCAGGCTCTATCACAGACCGGCGTGTGTCAGCCAAGGGGTTACAGGACGAGGCATTGCACCAGACAGGGTCCCGGACCAGAGGGTGTTATTGCAAGAGACCCAGAGGAACTCCACCACCAAACAGCCAAAGTAACGTGTAACCTTTTGTCCCAATATGGTTGCTCAAAGGTAGGAAGTATTCTTCCCACTTTTACTAGGGAATATCTGGGAAACTACAGATCACTAAGGCAGATATTCTAAAGAAATCAGTAGAAAATAGCAAACAATTGTTTGATGGAAGGAGAGTTACCACACAGCGAGGAAAACTCAGCTTCACAAATCTGTTAGCCTGGCTTCTCCAGAGCAATAAACAAGCACGCAGAGCGGAGATCCAATTTAGAAAGTCCGCCTAGACTGCTAAAAATGAGTTCAGGAAAACTTCTTACTGGGGACTTCCAAAAACCTACGTTGTCATGCGATAAAGGGGGAGGGCCTTCATATGGCTAGAAGTTGATTATGAAATTAAAAAGGATCTTAACAAATGTCTGATTCTATTAAAAAAGGGAGGTAATCGGGCAGTCCCACAGGGAACTGTGCTGTTTGACATAGTCACAATTCCCCTGGAAAAAAGGTGCAGCGTTGACATAAATAACACTTCTAGTTCTCTGTTATTCATGGTGGCAAAGATCAGGACGACTGAAGAGTCAGCAGAAATAACTCCACACCAAGTGAGCGGGTAACAAAATGAGAGGTTTAACTAAATTTAACAATGCAATGAACGGTATGTCATGTATATGAGGAAAATAACGTTCCATACACAGGAATGCATTCTCAACTGGCTATCACCACTCACAAACAAGATCCTGGTGTCCTAATCGTTAATTCTCTGAAAATGTGAACTCGATGCAGTCAAAAAAAGCAAATTGTATATTAGGAATTGTTAAGAATGGAATGGAGAACAAAGATAAATCATTACATTAATATGTAAATCTGTGCTACACACAGTTCTCGTCATTCTTCCTCTTCCTCGTCATCTGAAAAAGGATGAGCAAGAGAACTAGAAAAGGTAGGGAGAAGTTCAACAAGGTTGATCGAAGATATGGAGCAGTTTCCATAAACCAAAGAAGTATGGGGAGACTTTTCAAGCTGGAAAAGATATTATCAGCAAATGGACACAACAGACCTCTTTAACAGAGATGATCTGAGGAAACTGAACAGGGGAGGGCTGCCTCTTGCAGTATAGGAATAATTCAGCATCAAACCAAACTACAAAGTAGCAGCTCAAAATAAACACACAGTTAAGCTGTGGAAATCTTTACCCCAGGACATTGTCTATGTCACGTGGGTTAAAAAAGCAAGCGGACAAATTTTTGGAAGAGCGAGCCGTGAAGCACCATTCAGCGCCAAGCCAAGGCATTCCTCTGGCTCAAGGAGCCCCTCAGCTACAAGCCCCTTCTCCCAAACACCGCACTGGCTGCCAGCATCCAACGTACTCGCGTACTCGCCTTGTTCGTACACTCTTCCCCTGTACTGAACGCTGCCCACACTCAGAAACCAGATACCAACCTAAACAGGCCATCAGTCTGACCCAGCAGCTGTCCTTATGCAATGCATCTCACGTGATCACTTTTGGAATAATCCGCTTCTTTTTGTTTATCAATGTAGCCGCTTTACGACAAATGGCTAGGGAATGACTTTCTCCTAAAAATACCAAAAGCCTGATGCAACACCCACATGCAATTACGTGTCAGAGCTTTACCATTAAATCCACCTTTCACTTCAACAAGAACGTGCTGGCCTGTTGCAGTATGCCCCGGCTCAGGAGCCAGGCGCAAACACTGAGGAATTCGATCAACTTTTCACTCCTTGGCTGCTCGGGAAGTTCCTGACTCCAGCTGTAGAGAAATTAATTCCAGGATGCAAACAGTCACCAACAAAGAGCATCTTTGATCTTTTTTAGGATAGACCTTCCCTATATGAATGCACTGATCAAGCATCTTAAACCTGCATTTTAAAATTTCTGAAGTGCGGAGAAAACTAATTTCCATAAAAATAGGACAGACTCCAAGTGCTAATCAGGTGTTATTTACCTTCTAGGTCTTAATCAAGCTCCATCGCTGTAACTGTGCATACATTTGTACTTCCTCCTGAACACAACGTTATCCGCTTGGCTCTTTCTGTAACAATCACTGCAGCCTGCGTATCATTGCAGCGTTTTATGCAAGACTTCTGAGAGCAGTACACAAACAGCTCACCCTGCACAGACCTGCAATACGCTGTCTTCCTCCTACGGCTGCTGTTTCTTCTAATGACATTTTCTAAACCCCTCTGCAAGATCAAGTTTAATGTCTTAGCCCATGCCTTTTGTTTGTCATATATATATAGAGAGAGAGAGAATGCTTTTGGATGTCATTCATGAAGTGGTAACTTTGTCAGATCCATCCTGTCATTTCTGAAAAGTGTCCAAGTACTACATACATTACGGACTAGCAATAAAGAGTCAAAACCTCCCCAAAGCTGCCCTCACACCCCACTAAAGCATGCAAATTGAAAAAAAGAAAATCAAGATAAACACTTCAGCATAACCATGACAGCTTTCTGTGAAGCACACAAGGCCAGACACGCACTTTTGCACCAAAGGACATCATCATCATCTTCCATTTCATGTGCCTCATCCTGTCTGTAACTGCAAGGCAGGCTGCCCTTCGCCTACACCGTTTATCCTGCCCCAGCACTCACCCAGTTGTGGTCAGAGACCCGCAGCCCAGAACAAACCTTGTTGGTAATTACAGCTCACGTGTGAGAAATGGGGTTAGAAGGGGCTTTGAGGGCTCCAGATCTGCCCCTCGCTCTGAGCACTGTGAGTTATGCTCAGACTATTCCCAACAAATGTTTATTCATCTTGTTCTTCAGCATTTAGTTGGAGACTCCACAGCCACCCCAAGCAACATACTCTAGTACTATGCTTTAGATCAGGGGTTTTTTAACATTTTACCCATGTCCCTCCCCACTATTTAAACCTGTACTTCCATGCTGTTCTCACCGGGCACGGAGAGCAGGACAGCTTCAGCAGCAGTACTTGTCAAAGTAAATCCCTTGAGTCTCCCCTCAGTCTTCTCAGGGCACACAGCTTTCCCTGATCACGCTTTCCAGAGACCAACTGCTCTGCTTCGTAGTCTCTCCGCTTGGTTCATGTCACTTTTCCAGTGTCATACCAAAAGCAAGTCATGGGGCGTCCCAATGAAGCTTTACCGGCACTGGGTGGAATGGAAGGATTGTGTCATAACCTGCAGTTTATTTTCCGGTTTATATACCCAAACAAAACTTTGGCCTCCCCTCCTTTTCCCACAGGAGATCACTGGTCACCAGTGTGGGTGAAAAGGTTCCTTTAAGTCTGGATTATATCTAATCAATTATTCCAATGCCTGCAGCTGATTATTTTTGCTTGAATACAAAACCTTACCACTGTCCTTATTGACCTGTAGCCTATTTTTCAGGCAACATTTAAGCCATCAAATCCATTTCTCAATTTTTAATCCTGTCATATAGCACATTTGCAGTCTTTCCCAGCTTCACATCGTCTACAACTTTAATATGCGTAGTCTGTGCACACCACTCAAATCACGAATGAAAACCCAGAGCCTCACCGTAACCCTCTCAATACAGCCTTCCGTTCCAACGGGGTCTTTACTGGTACTCTCAGTGTGTTTATTTAACCAGGATTGTATCCATCATATAGCGGCACCTTCTTGGGTTTTAGGGTTTTGTTTTTTTTTTTAACCTTACCTACTTGAGAATCTTATGAGGACAAAAATCAAAACCTTACTGAATGCAAGATAAACGGAAGCTTTTGTTTCTGCAGCCAGAAACAGACCTGATGTCTTAGCCTAGAAAGAAGTAAGCTTGCTTTGCCAAGGAAATACCTGTGGCAAACCAGCACCGGCTGTTACCTGCTCCCTGTAATCTTTCAGCTGCTTACAAATCATTTGACTACCTGCTGCAGGATTTTAAGATGACTACTACTCTCCTTTCTCTTCTTCCCACTCCTTCACCTACACAAACTGCTCGGTCTTCTCTAGTCTTTCAAAACATCACCTATTTTCCATTTCTCAAAAGACGCCTACTAAAGCTTTTAAGGTTGGGGTTTTTTTTAAGTCTGTACTTTAAGTACATAAACGAAAATATCTCACTTAGATGACTGCTTGCAAACCTGCTCGCTCTTTAATCTGTCACCAGCATTAGTCGCTCGCTGGCTGACTTTGGTCTTCAGTAAGAATCAACTACAAAAGATATTGAAAACTTTCCTTCCAGTGACACTGGACAGCAAGTTTGCCTCTCTGTTCTTTCCTCCATCATCTTCTTCATAGTAAAACATCCACAGAGTAATTTTTGTATCCCGTGATGGCCTCCGCTAGTCTGGTTTGATTTCTATCTTAATTCTTCTTACGTGGTCTTGCTACTCTTCAAATGAAAAATGGAAGCACCTCTGGGTTTGAATAAGCCACATACTGCAGGAGCGATGAAAGCAGTGTTTGTGATTAGTACTTTAAGGATGTGATTTCTACCCAGCACTGCTTTTCTAAGACAAAGCTCACATAACTGAGAGGTACCTATAGCAGTCATTTACAATCGCAACGGACCCTCTGGAGATTCACTCTTTTTCTCAACAGTTCTCCAGCTGCAATTACTCATTCACCTCATCAAATAAGTACCTGAAACGAGCGTGACTTCTTTCCTGTTTCTTTATCTATAGCTGGGGCTCCCTTCCCTGCAAAGGATACATTTCCTGGTTCAAAAGTCTCCTTCATGACAGAAATCTGAATTAATGGTTAATGACCTATATTGAAAAAAAAACACCTATTCAATTTAGGCCCACAGGTTCTGACCGTATGGTTTTCAGTTCTATTTCTCAAATAGATGGTCTTGTCTGTATATCTGAATACCACCTTTGACTGCAACTATCTTTTAAGAGATTGTGCCATGATAAATGCTTAACATCCATATTTTATTCAACAGTTTTACAGGGTAGGGAAAGTTAAATTGGACAATAACATTTTCAAGAAGTGCCCCTATCAGGCACTTATTAATATACTCCTCAAAAGGAAACGCAGTTCATTTAGCAGCCCACTACACCGTTGCTTATGTTTAGGCCGCTACTTCAGTCCTGGGTGCTACAGATACAGCGGGTTTCAGAGACCCTTCCCAGCTAAACCACGTCTATGTAAATACTTCTAGCAGACTTCTGCACTTTCCACGTACTGCTCCACTTCCCCACACACAGGCGCAGTCCCTCCACCGCGCAGAAAATGGTTCTGGCTCTGACTTGAACAGAGGAAGGGCAGAAGAGCTTTTTTAGGTATCTTCCTTCTCCTGAAATTTGCATTGCCAGCATAGAGGTTTCAAGCACCTTTTGCATCACCACCGTTTGCATCGCTGCCCCCGCAATCCTTTGAATTTAGTTCAGCAGCTCACTTTGCTGATCTCTCTTGACGCACAGTAATATTATTTTTCTGGTTTACCAAGATCACAGCTTATATTGGGTCACTTGCCTCCTAGAAGAAAATTCCCCCCAAAAAAGCCCCTCAGAAATAGCTTTTGAGTAAGCTACTCCGTCACATTAAAAACACACCCCTATAACAAAGACCAGCTATCACTGGCAGAAGTTTCCTGACTAACTGTAATTAGAGTTGGATCAAACTAAATTTATGTGTTAAGCACTACCGTTTTCCTGAAAAATATGTTGTGGAAACATATAAAACAACAGTCTTCCCACTTCAGAGGGAGGACTTGGTTTCTGTAGTACCGGTTGGGTACCTTCTGACAGCTAGCAAGCGAAGGGATTCTAAAATTTCTGGGTTTGGCAGAAAAACAGAAGTCTACCTTTGGCTCTCTGGGGAAACACACTTCCTTTTCCACACAGACCCTCTCTACAACTCCCAAACGTTAGAGATTCAGTGGTATTTTCACTCTGAACTCTTGAATGCTGGAAGTTTTGGCTGTGTCTGTGATCTAATTAACAGGTATCCTCTCACAGGCAGGATGCTAATGCTGACAGAAATAAGGGAGACAACGAACATGGACAACAAACACAACTCTCACCACTTAGTCCATGAAATAGAAAGCGAAAATTAAGAAGGAAACTTCAGCATCTATTTCCCCACATTATTCCCTCAAAAAAACCCCAAACAACCCAAACCTTTAATCATAACAGTTTTCATTATAAACAAGTAAGTCTGCACTTTAATATCTTTCAGCTTTGAAAAGCGCCCTGAGAAGGCAGAAGGGAAGGCAAGCACCTCTAAGGTGACTCACTTGCACGGGATTGATTTTCAACAGGTTCTAGGTTACAGAAGTAACATTTGGCAAGCCTGAATAATCAAACTACCAGGACTCCCAACATCCGATAAGGGAGCTTTTTGTCATCTCTAGCATCATGCAGAACTAAATATTTTTCTTTCTAATAATCACCAATTAAAAACCCAGGATCGGCAAATCACTGAGCTCTTTCTTCCCAACAGCGGAACAATCCCAAAACTACCCTGTCAAACAAGTCTGAAAGTCTGACTCTGACATTGTCCTTCGAAAACAAACCAACTATTATTCCCGTGGCATCTTTATCACAATGGGCCATACAAGATTAATTCAGTTTTTAACCAAAGAAATGCAACCCTCCTCCCCTCCTCATTCACCACCGCTCTCTCGCTGCAGCTGAAACTCACTCTTTTTACTGGCAGGAGCCTTAGAATTTTATCGTCTTCCCAAGGGAACCCAGTTACGCAGAAAGGACACCGGCCGTTCTGCAACACCAGGACTGTGTCTTCACCTGAGGACACAAATTAAAAGATTCACTTGAAGACAACCACCTTTAAGTCCCTGTTCCTCCACCTTCTTTTTGATATTTTGGTTGTGAGAACTAATAGCTTACAGGCGTTGAAACAGAGGGCTGCACGACCACAGAACTGCCTCGTGTTCCTTAAGACCTTTCTTTCTCGCCCCTTAATGCACCCTAAAAGTTTCAAAGGAATTATAACATAAAATATTACAGCCAAGGAACGCTTGTAAAGCTCGGTCCACATCTACCTCCGGTCTCGTTCTATACTCAAGACCGAGCTCCTCAGGCCAAGTGCTATCGGTTCCTCCTTGCTCGTACAGCACCCAGCACAGAGGAGCGTGCTCCCCATCACCGGGGCTCCGCGCTGACACAGCACGCTGTAAAACGTCTGTCGTAAAATGGGAGAAAGCTACCTGCAGCTCCCTGGAAAGAGAGTCAAGGGAGGCATGTCGGTTCCACGAGCGCGGCACAGAAAGTCGGCCGCAGCAAGAATAGAAAGGAGGATTCCCAGGTCACAAGATCTGCTGAAACTGCTGCTACTCCCCTTCCACTCATTACTTACTATGTTCCGCTATAGACAGGTAAAACTATTTTTGTTCGTCAAGCGGTACCTATTCTAATTTTTTAAACTTCGCTTATCAGAGAGGGAAAAAAAATAAATTACTTTTCTATGCATAATTATACAAACTCCAACAACAGACAGGCCTAGCAACCCACTGAATAAAAATAACATTGAATAACTCAACAGCCATCTTCAGAAAGAGCTTGACAAATTCATTCATCACCGAGATTTTGACACTTAAAAACCTATTTTAATGCTCCTGAGACCAAACTTGATTCTTCTTTGCTCTTTTGTGATGTTTTATTTGAATCACGTTTGGAAAAATAAACAGCATTGTATCAAATTAAGCTTTGTAACTGAAAACACTGAGCAGAATTGTTTTGGTGGAAGGACTCGGGGGCTAACAGCACAGCACTCTACGTGCCATACATTCAGTGAAAATCCCAGGGTGTTTTCCTTTCTTCTGAATTCAAGTCAGCTAATCTCCTTTCTGCGTTACACAACAGCACGTGTAATCCTAAATTTATCACACTAGTAGGCTGTCATAACAGTTATAGGTTTCACAAAGAGTGAGATCATGCCTCGTCTTTGCCCCTTTCATGAAAGGAAACTTAATTTGTCTTTCAACAATCCTGAAAAATAAGCGGATATTGCGTTCAGGAAATTTTGGCATTAAGGCAGTAGTCCTTTTCTCAGTGTTCTCTCAAATACAAAACTACAACTGCACCACTTCAGGATTCAAGAAGTTCCTTGCTCATTATATTAGAAAATAATCTAAAAATGTTCATTCGGCCTCCTATAAGGAAGCCGATTCCCAAATATTAACCAAACTTCAAAGGCTAGGGTGATTAGCCAGAGCGAAGGATACTTGCAGCACCATGCCATCATCACAGAGCAAAGTCCCCCTAAAATCAAAGCAGCGGAATAGTTCCGAAGCGGTCGGCAACTACCTACCGGCGTGCTGAGCAAACCTATTGGCGCAGAGGAGCTTACTCCACATTTCAGTCATTCCCTTTATGTATGCAGTATGCGCTCCTCCTCCTTCTTCTCTACAAAGCAAGTTCTGCTGATTCTACAGCAGAGATAATTAACTCTTTCCTTCATCTCACCCTCTTTACTAGTTTAGTCCCATCCCACCATCTTTCACCCACCAGCCCCACCAAAACTTTCTACGTCCCTCTTTCAGACACATTTCCCCATGCTTTCCCTCCCTTCCCCTCTGCTTTCCTCCAGCACAGCGATACCTCAGGCTGACGACTCGCGGGTTTTCCTAAGCAGTAAACACTGTTTTGATCCCCGTTCCTTCCGAACCCTCCCGCAGGCAGAGCGGTCGCGACTCCAGGCCCTCAGCAGATCCTCTGCACAAGTACCCAACCCCAACCTTTTCCCACAAACACCACTTGTTTCTTCATCCTCAGGCGCCAAGTAGTAAGGTAGCCCCTTCTTCTGCGTATCTCAGGAAAGCACAGCACCTTGCGCTTCGCAAACAAGGAAATTAATCTCTGGGGTTTTTGCTAACACCCACGCTCGCGCTAATTATTAGAAAACACATTCATAAAATAGACTGCCATCCGCAGGACCCCCCCGGGAAGACACCCACCACCCTCCACAGCCAAATCCCCACATCCAACAGGCACCTGAAGCACCACAGGTTGTGAGGCGAGGGGAGAAAGGACCCACCGGGCCTCTCCGCACCTTTGCGCCCCCCAAATCCCTCCCCCCCCCCAAAAAAAAGACACCCACGGGAGGCGGGGAACCCGCCCCCCACCCCGGTTGAGGGGCCTCCCCTCAGGCTTCCCGCCGAGGAGAGGCCTGAAGGCCGCGGTTCCCTCAGCAGCGAAGCGGGGGGGGCTGCGAGGGACCGTTAAACGGCCGTTAAAAAGGGGTGAAGGGGGCGCGCGCCCTCCCCTCACGCACACGCACGCGCGCGGCCGCGCGCGTGCGTGTGCGTGAGGGGAAGGCGCGCGCCCAGGCCCGGCGGGAACCGCGCTGAGGTTAGGGGATGGGGGGGGGGAGGAAATATATCGGTATCCGCCGGGGGACCGATGGCGCTCGCCGCTGCCTCTCACCTCACCGACGGGGAAGCGGTTCGTCCTCACCTCCGACCTTTGACCTCTTCGCGGCCCTGAGCCCGCTTTGTTCTTTAATTATTTTATTTAAATTTATCTTGGGTTTGCGTTTGTTTTAACCCCTTTCCTGACCCTAAACCTTTCCGCTCGGCCCGTTGTTCCCGCTCCGGTTCACCCACCCCCTCCCGCCCTCCCCCCGTTGCCGCCGCCGCTGGGCTCCACGCGCGCGCGCGCAGCGCCGAACGCCGGCCACGCCTCCCGCCGCCGCCGGCGTGGCCACGCCCCCCGCCACCATAACCACGCCTCCGTCTGTATAACCACGCCCCTTGGTTACCAGTCGTCGCCCCTAGCGCTTTGGCCACGCCCCCCCAACGTCAGGCCACGCCTCCCGTCGGGGCGGGCGCGCCACCGTTCACGTGGGAGGGCGGAAGCGGCTCGGTGGCGGCGGGAACACGTGGAGCGGGGATGGCGGCGGGGGGGGTGTCAGACCGGGAGCCGGGGGGTACAGTGGGGACGGCAGGGCCCGGGGAGGGGGGTCCTGACACACAGAGGGGACCGTGGGAGAGGGGGCGGACCAGGCACCGGCCGCCCTGGGGCTCAGAGGGGAAAGCGGAACCGGACCGTGCACCGGGGCTGAGCGGGGGAGTCAGGCGCTGGGAGCCCTGCGGCACAGGGCGGATGCAGGGGGCTGAGAGGGAGGATTGGGCACCAGGAGCCCTGGGGCACCGCGGGGAGAGCGGACCTGGAGGGAGGACCTTGCACCAGGAGCCCTGGGGCTCGGTGCAGGGGATACCGGCGAACGGGATCCGCAGAGCTCCGGGGAGCAGGGGTGGGCCAGGCACCGGGAGCCCTGGGCACAGAGGGGACAGTGGCACATGGCTTGGGCTGCGTTGGGAACAGCTCCCCTGGAAGGAGAGCGAGAGCCCTGTGGAGCAGCGGGGCAAGGGGTAGAGAGGTACCCAGGGGCAGGTGGTATCCGGAGGCCAAGGGCTCCTTTTCCCTCGGGAATGCCCACGCTGTTCCTGCCGGCACGGCCCTGGCATGGGGCGGGATGCCACGCAGCTTGGGCACAGGGTGCCTGCAGCGGCAGAGGGCTTACCCTGTGACACCGCAGCAAAGTCATGAGCGTCTTTTCCCCTGGGTGCCCAAGGAAGCCATGGACAGGCCGAGCTCTGCAGCAAAGGACACAGCAGCTCCGGTGCCGGCAGGGGTGGAAGGGGACAGCGGAAGGCAGCCAAGCTGCCACTGCCCCGCAGTCAGCCGGCCCTGCGCCGGTGCTGCCGGCCCGGCAGTCAGCCCCGGCACAGCTCCCGGCCGCCAAGCATCACTCCTGAAACCCCGGGGAGCCCTGTGAGGAAGGAGGTGGTGTCAGAAAGGAGAGTGGCCCTGAGAAGACAGAGCAAGAAGCAGGGAAGGAGCAGAGGAAAGGAGCAGAAATAGGGCAGGGGAAAGGCAGCCCCTGCTCGCTCATCTCCTGGGGCTGAGCACCCCCCACAAAACGGCCTTTTGCAGGGCCTTTCTTGCAGCTGTCGGGCTCCAATGCTTTGTGACAGTCCCTGCTGCTAGCAGCCCTGCCCAACACCATCGCATCCGACCCTCTCCCAGGGGACCTGCACCCCTGTCCCACCAGTCCCAGCCTTGGTGGGGCCTTTCCCCAGCTGCTGCCCGGCCAAGGCCCCGGGCTGCTCCCGCCGAGGCAATGAAAACCAGAGACAGCATGAACCTCGTGCCAACTCCCACCTGCTTTATCGGTCGAGACGCGGTGTTGCACAAGCTCTGGCTCGCAAACAAAGAGCTGCGCGTAGCAGTGGCCCCAAGCAGGCAGATGTTGGCCGACCCTGGGCAAGGCCGCCCCGTTCTGCCATCAATCGCATCCCTCCTAATCTCCGCTTTCTGCGCTGCCTTCCCGCAGCGTCAGCTCCAGAGCAAGGTCTCAGTTCGGTCATGGCTGCGCCGGGCGGCCTTGGCTCAGCTGAGCTGCCAGATTGGCCTCTGGCATTCACATCCTGATGACAGATGCCAACTCTGGATGTTAGGCAGGGATGGAGGAAACACTGGGCTTGGTCCTCGCCATGAACCAGGAGCCACCACAGGTTTCACCTCCCTTTCTCCAGGAGGCATCTCCCAGATGCTGCCTGTCCAAGCCCTCACCGCCTCCCCGCTGCAATCGCCTCTGGTTATCGGTGCGACAAAAGCCCGTGGGCACCGGAGCACACCAAAATACAGGGCTGAAGCCACTGCTGTTGGGAAACAGCGTGCAGGCAGCACTGTTGCGCAGTGTAGGCAAAGAGCAGCTGGTTCGGAAGGGCCTTGGATCCCAGGGAAACATCCCCTTGCTCAGGGACACTGGGGTAGGGGTGCTGCTCCCCACATGTCCCAGGGACACACTGACTCCGAGCCCAGGGCAGCCTCTGGTTTCTTGCTTGGATGCAGGCATGGGTCAAGCACAGAAAGAACCAGGCAAAAGCCACCAGCGATGTCAGAGAGTCACCCTGCCGGTTTCGGAGGAGGGAGGCAGAGCCTTGGAGGAGGTATGTCCAAGGGGAAGCTAATCATACAGGTATTACTTCAATTATACACCATTATATGCCCATTACAGGTGCATTTTAAGCACCTCTAATGCCTGCAGCGACCAAAGCCAGCAGCTCCCTTCCACGAGACCTACCAGTCGTCTCATCCCCCCTTTGCAGATTGTGACTGGGCACTGCCCCCCAGGCTCTGCCACCACGCTGGGCCAGCAGCAGCCACGCTGGGCTCTGATGCTTGCAGGGCTGGCGGCCAAGAAACACATTTTACCCCAACAAGGCCCAGCAGGCACCAGCCTGAGGGTTCGTGTGACATGGGAGGAGACAGCCACCAGCCTGTCTCTGCCAGGGCAGGGTACAGTGCTTTGCACCCACCCGTGGCGGCACCAGGGCCAAGCCAGGCACCATCAGCTACCAGGAACCTTCCCAAAGAGCCCCAGGCTCTGCACAGCTCAGGGGCACTCGCAACCCCAAGCTATGGCAGTGTCCCCAGCTCTGCCCCCCACACAGAGGCTTGGCTCAGGCCCAGCGGGCACTACCTGAGCCTGGAAGTTAGGAGGCTGGTGAGCGAGGCTGGGCTGGACACTACTCAGCCCTGTCCCTGTTCCAGCACAGGGAGACCCACGGATTATGTCCTGATGTTGCAGGGCCAAGTGATCCTAAAGCACACGCGGGGCCTCGTTCCCCCTCCTGACTTCCCCGGCACTCACCACAAGCCCCAGAGCCTGCCCAGTCTCCCTAGGCTGCTAACAATAAGCAGCCACAGCCTTCAAGCGTACCAGGGCTCCCCAAACTCAAACTGAAGGTGACCATTCCCAACACTCACAACAGACAGGACACTGGGCCGTGCAGCGTTTCTGCATGGAAAAAGCAGGAACACGTCCCACTGCCAGAGTTGTTACCCCGGCTCTGGAGCTGCAAGGGGGCTGCAGGTCGCTCTTGTCTCTCACAAGCATGTGGGGCGTATTTATTTCCCACTACAGCCACAGCATCTACCAGATCTCCAGGTCTGAGCTCTGCTCCTAGGACTGCCCTCATATCCATGGGGACAGAGGGGGACCCAAAACCATCTCCTCACCCAGGCTTGGGAGATGCCCGTTTCTCTCCCTCTGCCAAAGGAGCCTGTGGGGAGCGGTTCCCGTACAGAGATCTGTGGTTACTTAATGCCTGTACCCTTATCTAATTAAAATTAGTAATTATTAGCCCCCAATAATGCTTCAGTAGAGGCAGGTCATGTAAGTGCTAGTAATGATTTGTCATCAGGAGGCAGTGGCTGAGACAAAGCCTTGTGCAGAAGTGTTTGTCACCCAAGGCCAAGGACAAGCTTGGGAAGCCGCACGCTAAACAGACACGCACAGGCACAGGTGTTTCAAGTGAAAAGAGGGAAAATAACAAAAAAAAGCAAGGGATCAACCAAGCAAGGCAGCCTTTAGGTCTTACAGCAACAAGGTGAGGGGCTATACATGTAGCTATATATTTTTTTAATTCTGTGGAAGCTGGGAGTTGAGCAAATCTCTCCTGTGCCAGAGCTGGGAGAAAGGTAAGAATTGCAACATGCACCCAGATCATTCCTGCCTCCACCCGCTCTGTGTCATCTTGTTAAATGCCAGCGAGAGGGTGGGGTGATCCCTCCACGCAGCAGCGCCTGGCACTGCCATGCCGTAACATCCCAGAAAAGGTGAGGCTTGCCCAGCCCTTGGGGCACCCCCCCTGCTTGTATTTACACGCTCTAAGGGCCATCCTTGCAAGTTTTTGCTCTTCCTCTTGGCCTGCATACGCTGGGAATGGGGTGGGAGGACAAAGGGATGCAGCAGGTGCCGCGCAGGCTAACCCCCTCGTTGGCGTGCAGTTCAACACATATTTAAGCTTCCCTCCTGGGTCAGTTTGCTGCACCGCTCCTGGAAGGTGCTGGTGAGGCAGCCAGGCTGCTTTGACGTCCAGTCTATAGGTACCTGCCTCCCCAGCCTTGCTCCGCGTTGCTCCGTATCGCAGCATCACAGGACTGCCGCTGACAGCCCTCTAGCAAAAAAGGTGACATTCTTGTCCTGAATCTTATACTGGTAGATCTGGACGCGATCCTGCTCCGCTGCCAGCTCCAAGGACAGTCTCCTAATTATTTTAATCTGCAAAGGGAAAGGAACAGGAATATCATCCCTTTGGCTGCCCCAATCACAGCATCCTCGCCCCCCACGTCTCTTGCTGGCCTGCAGGGAAGGGGATCACTGATAACAAAAACCCATCACACAGCTGCCTCTAACCAGTCCCTTTAGTGGCAGCCCCTGATGAGAGACCACGCAGCAACCAGGCCCCAGCATCCCAACTGCGCTCCCAGCCCAGAAGAGATCACTGCAGGCCAGGCTGAGAGCCACCGACAGGACAGTTTGGGGGAGCTTCCCAGGAACTAGATGTTTTTCTTTGCCATCGTCTTGGGGCAGGAGACAGCCTGCACTGCAGCTGCTGCATAAACCCTTTCCAGCTTCCAGGGATGGGAGATTCCCCCGGTGGCAAAATGTTCCTGAATATCCCCACAGAAGTGGAGTCACAGCTGTAAAAACCCAGGTGCTCCAGCAGATCCTGGTCACAGAATCAGTAAGGTTGGAAAAGACCTGTAAGATCATCAAGTCCAACTATCAACTAACACCACCATGCCCACTAAACCATGTCCCACAATGCCTCGTCCACATGTTCCTTGAACACCTCCAGTGATGGCGACTCCACCACTTCCCTGGGCAGCTTATTCCAGTGTTTCACCACTGACCGCAGCAAGCCTGCTTGTTAGTCCTTAACCATGCTGCAGACCAGGCTAGTCCTGGGCTGTGTCCCGCGGGGCAGATGGAGCACATCTTGCCTACCCTTGGGCCTGCAGGGAGTGTTGTATGTGACAATAACATGTGCCACCTCTCCGTGCTCTCCTGTGCATTACCTGCCCGTGAACATCCTTGCAGAAACCGGTTGCCAGCCCCTCTACCCACAGGATCAGGTCACTGTGATGACACAGGGAGTTCACAACCAGTTCGTTTTCCTCATCTTCTGAATCCTCGTTGCTGTGAACCAGCACCACGATGTTTCCCTGGAACAAGAGCACCAGGCAGCAGTGAGCCCCTAGCTGATTCCTAATCCGCTCGGGGTAAGGAAGGGAAGATAGCAACACGAGCTTGCACAAATGCCCTGCTAACTAAGCTACTTAGACATCCCCCAGCACAGCAGCTGGTTCTGAGCTAAAGTCCACTGGGAAAATAAACAGCAGATACATGTGTACATCTCTGATACAGCTGGCTGTATATATTGTGTATACATATACACACATATATATGTAATATGCAGCCTAAAAATACATCAAGCCTTTGTTACAAGACAGCTGTCTAGTTAAACCAGTCTGTCAGGCCACGCAAATGGCAACTCTGAATGAATTCAGAACAGCTAAATAAAGACGTGGCCGAACGGCTGCAGCCAGAGCTGCGATGCTCGAACCTTCACAGCTCCCACCAGAAGCAAAGAGCTCCCCAATGCAACACCAGCTCTATTAAAAATACATCCCAAGAGTCTCTGCCTCAGCCCATGCAGGTCACCAAGGAATTAAAATAACATGAAGTTCCCCATCAATTAAAATGTACTTTAAAGCTTCAGAACATCTTGGACAGAAATAGAAACGTGTTAGCATGATTTATCATCTTTTTTAGCTGTTTTGGAGTTAAATATTCTCAGCAAGCAGAACATCCCTTGTCAGCGTTTACAGTACAAACACCCTGGCATGATATGAAGTGCAGGATAACAAAACCTGACACCATCTACTTTATTTCTCACTCAAGCAGAGAAAGAAGTGGCCAGGGTGGGGATGCTGCCATGTAAATAGCACAGGATAGATGTGACTGTAAGGATTTTTGGCCGCGATGCTCTCAGAAGTTAACACATTGCTGAGGAAATCTTTGTAGAAGTGCTGCATTGTCACACACCCTTAGAAACCAGTCGGTGCAACACACAGAAATGCTGAAGATTGGTGGAAGCAGAGACTTGTGTCCCTTCCAAGTGGGCCTTCATCTCTGTCCCCTGTGAGACTCATCAGCCCCTCACTACCTTCATAACCTGTTTCCTTCCCTGCCCTCCCACAGACACACAAACATGGGTGTGAGTCGAGATCTCTGAAGAGCCAGGAGCTCTAAGAAGCAACATTTTACACTTCAAAGCTCTGTTGAAATGTCAGGGACAGAGAGCCCTTCTCTGGGCAGCACCTCCTAGGAAAACAGCTGCAAAGGGACTAACATCTCCAGGGACTAAAACATCTCTCCAAGAATGGCCTACAGCAATGATTTGAATTTCCTGGACAGCCAAAGCCTTCCAAAACGCCATCGTGCACAGGTGGAAAAAGAAAAGAAAGCCAAGCTTTGCTCCAGAGGCTCTTTCGTACATGTAGCGTACAGGACGCTGCATGCAGAGGAAGCAGTACCTTCAGCTGGGAGCACACCGCGACTCTGCAGTAGTGGATGAAGTCCAGCACCGCCACTGGCGTGGCACCCAGGCTGAGCAGGACGCTGAGGTCGTCCACCAGCAGCACAGGGCTCTTCCAGGAGTCGCTGCCAGTGGGAGTCAGGGACGTCCGGACAAAGTCAAACAAGGCTTTGAGGTTGGAAGCGCTCTCACTGGAAGAGAAGGAGGTCTCAAGGGGCTTGGCTCACATGCGCGTTACGTGTCACCCTCCTCACCCACTGACCCAACACAGGGAACGCCAGCCTGCGCCCTCCCTGCTGTCACAGTCACCGGGTCCTACACTTCCCTCCAGTCACTGCTCCTTTGCTCACTTGTGTGCAGTGAAACCCTTGTGCCCTGCTCCAGGGATCACAGAACCATGGAATAGTTTGGGTTGGAAGGGACCTTTCAAGCTCATCTAGTCCAGCCCCCCTGCAATGTGCAGAGACATCTTCCACTAGACCAGGTTGCTCAGAGTCCCATCCAACCTGACCTTGAATGTTTCCAGGGATGGGGCATCTACCACCTCTCTGGGCAACCTGTGCCAGTGTTTCACCACCCTCAGCATAAAATAAATTCTTCCTTACATTTGGTCTGAATCTCCCCTCTTTTAGTTTAAAAGCCCTTGTCCTATCGCTACAGGCCCTGCTAAAAAGTTTGTCCCCATCTTTCTTATAAGCCCCCTTTAAGTATTGAAAGGCCACAGTAAGGACTCCCCAGAGCCTTCTCTTCTCCAGGCTGAACAACCCCAACTCTCTCAGCCTGTCCTCACAGGTATTCCAGCCCTCTGACCATTTTTTGGAGTCTCCTCTGGACCCATTCCAACAGGTCCATGTCTTTCCTGTGCTGAGGACCCCAGAGTTGGACGCAGTACTCCATGTGGAATCTCACAAGAGTGGAGTAGAGGGGCAGAATCCCCTCCCTTGTCCTGCTGGCCACGCTTCTTCTGATGCAGCCCAGGATATGGTTGGCTTTCTGGGCTGCAAGTGCACATTGCCAGCTCATGTCCAGCTTTTCACCCCCCAGTACCCTCAAGTCCTTCTCGGCAGGGCTGCTCTCCATACCTTCATCCCCCAGCCTGCATTGATACTGGGGATTGCCCTGACCCAGGTGCAGGACCTTGCACTTGGCCTTGTTGAACCTCTGAACCTTCATATGGGCCCACTTCTCAAGCTTGTCCAGCACTTGATCCCGCCGCACACCAGCAACACCCACTCACTCAGACCCAGAAGGCTGCACGGTCCCACAGCACAGGGGTCTGCAGGGTTTCAGTGCCTGCTCGGGGTCTCAAAGGCCCATCTACCCCAGCACAGGTCTGAAACAGCAGAGAGCCAAGAGCGTGCAGGAACAGGGCAAGTGCACAGCAGCCCAGAGGTGGTATCTGCCAGTTTAACAGCCCTCAGTGGTTTTTTTTTTTCTATCAAATCATCAGGGACATGGAGAAAGTGAAGTGGGAATAAAAAGGAAAGCAGCACTGTTCCCTTGGATGAGAATAAAACTCAAAAAAAAGGAACAAAACTGCTTGGATGGAGTTTTATTTGACACAAACCTGTTGAGTGCTGAAATAAATTTTCTCTAGACCTATAACATGCTTCACAGTGAGGATGGGGGCAGAAACTGGCCTGAAATGCTGGAGAAGGGGGACAGAATCCCTCTATGAGCAGCAGGGAGAGACAGGGCAAGACAAGCACAGCGATGTGCACAGCGCTGGCCTTTCCCTTCACTTAGGTGTCCAGCCTTGGAGGGAAGCCCAAAGGGAGCCAGGTCTCATCCATGGAACTCACTGATGCTCTCAGTGTTGGCTGCAGTGGCAGGAGACACGAGGGGGGGGAAAACACTCTGTGCTGGGGGCCCTGCTGAGCCCCAGAAGAACCACCAACTGCTCAGGTTTACCTTATAAACTGGAGAGGACTGGGCTGTCCTGACTGCTCCTCCTCCTCTCCAAACAAGAGGTCAAGGCAGGACTTGAGGCCTTCCAAGAAGACAAGTTGTCCCCGTTCTTTGGCAGCTGTCAGACTGACTCCCTCAAGAGAAGAAAACACGATGTTGCAGAGCAAACAGCTTTGGAGGAATAGTGCAAACAGAACCAAGCAGATCAACAGCCAATTTTTATCAGGTCTTATCTAAATGTGCTATTAAAGTCAATGCCTCGGTGACTCCTGCACAGGGGATGAAACAGCCATTTCCGTTCCACACGCTGGTAGACACATTTGCTCTCCTGTATTTTGCCAGGAGATAAAAACACTCATTTGGGGGTCCAAACATCCTGGAATTGCTCCTGGGAAGACAGCCTCATTGCATGGGAGAAAAATGGCTTCTTATCCAGAGGTAGGGAGAGGATGGCTACAGGCTTCTCTAGGCTGCCCCAAGGATCCTGCTGTGAGCAAGTTCTTCACCCTCACTTCTCGGGCAGTGAAAGCCTTTGGTTTTCACTATCTCCAAATCATCGCTGTGGCAATAACAACTCCCCGGCACAACCCACACACCTGAGCGAGGCAGGGCCAGGACCTGGAGAACACCGTGGGCTGGGCACCCCGACACTTGTACAACGCCCAGGAGAGAGCAGCATGGCAGGGGCTCCCACGGGAAGCAGCCTAAGCCCTGACTCCCCTTTGGAGAAGGAGGAGAGACCATGACAAACTGCCTGGGGCCACAACTCAAACTCAAGCTGAGGTTTCCAGCTCTCAGCCCTGCTTCACAATGAGGCTGACCTCAAGAGCCACGTGCTGGTCACATCCAGCCCCAATGGAGAAAGACTTGTCAGAGTTGGAGCAGACACACAGAAGACCCCAACTGCAGATCTAGTTCAGGAACTCCTGTCTCATCCTCCTTTCTTTTATCAGCAAGGATTACTTTTGCCAACCATTCTATAGCTCCTCAGCTTACTGGTGACTGCATCAGTCCACCTTTGAGGAGAAAATTTAGTACCTGTTACTGACATGATCATACAAAGATCTCTCACACACGCACTATCTTCAAACCTCAGCCAAACTGCATTTCCCAGCAGGACGAAGCGCAAGTTTGCTCAGCTTTCCAGTGTGGGTTGCTTCCCACATTTCACAATGGGACTGTAATTTCTTAAAATGGAAGCAAGGAGCATTACTGCCAAGATTTGCAGCATCTCAGCAGCCTGGAAATAGGGTTGTTGTGCAATGCAGCAGGTAGGTGGACAAGATGGCAAGATAAATGGTTTACAAAGAGTTCAGGAAGGTTTAAATCAATGCAGTATTGTTCGACAGGCAGAACTGGTGAGCCAGAGGCCAGGAACCAGAAACAAGCATCCTGAGAAAGCAGTTCCCATATTCCCCAAGAGATGACATCCCTTTGGGATGCTGCGAAATTTTGCACCTTCTGAAGAAGGTGGCTGAGCAGGACTGGCCAGGAACAGGGACAAGTCCTAGGGCAGGAGCAGGAGCCCTTACCTGAAGCCAGGACAGGCTTCTGCCTGAATGCTGGAAGAGGCACACACTGGCAGCACTGGTGCTTTTGATCAGGAACTTTAAGCATCACAGAAAATACAGATTATTGCTTATTTCTTAAGCAATCGTGCTGGGAGCTGCAGAACAATTGAGCACAGAGTCCGAGTCGCCCAGCAAGGGGAAGGCTCGTAGCAGCTTTTCCCCCAGGACCTCGAGCACTGTTGAACAGAAAGCTGTGCTTGGCACTATCCCAACACCTTCTTTTGAAAAGACCTTGGAGGTTTTCCAAGCATTTCCCAGTCCTCACGACACCCCTGAGAGCCACCGGGCTCTTTGCTCACACGCGAGAGGGAGATGCAGCAAAGCTATGTGTCCACTTCTACCTCCTGCTTTCTACTCCTGTTCTTCACCCGCTCAACCTTGCTGTTATTCTGACATAAAAATGTAAGTGCCAACATTGCACACCCCCTTTCTGTTCTTTTTATTAAAAAAAGATTGTAAAGCCACATCTTAAGCATCTGATCAATGAGACAATCCCTACAAGGGGCTGGGCCCAGCAGCTTTTTGCGCATGGCATTTCCACATGAGGACCTCCAGAGAAAAGGTCTGGGTAGATAAGGAAGAGGTCCTTTCCAGGAACATTAACCCTGAGCTCCCGCAAGGCTTATCAGTTGCCACACGTTCAGTGCTAATGAGAGGAAAGACAGATTTCCACTGCTTTCCCTCCCAGCTGAAATGCGAGGGGGAGAGATCCATTCATCAGGGCTGCTGCCAGCAAACACTGTCTATGGCAATTAGAAAACAACAGATTGGAGGCAACGTCTTCCATCACGGCCAGGGGATACTTTGACAAGTGGAGGCTACTCCAAGGCGAAGGCCATCTGACATGTCCCCACCTCAAATACAGTTTTTAAATCAGCCCTGAGCTTGCCCTTCTTTTTCCTGGTCTTCTACACATGCTTCTGGGAGGAAAACAATCCCACCTGCCATGCAAACTCCAGGAAGGAAAGCCTCAGACAAGGCACCAGCCAGCACTTTTGGACATACCCCTTTTGTTTTCAAGCGCCCCCTCAAGAAATAGCAAGTGTTGCAGCATGCCCTTGCCTCATCTAATCCACATTGTCTCCTCTCTTTTCCCCTTCTCCCAGGCAAGCCATGAGCAGTAATTCCCATCAATGAGACTCTTACAGAGCACAGGGCTGGCCCTACGCTCTCCCTGCCATACCTCCCGCTGGCCCCGAGCACAGCAGAGGCTGATGTGGGCTGCAGGCAGAGGGATTCGGCTTTTGCAGGTGTTATTTGCTCACTAAAACCATGCTGGTAAGCAGGGCAGGAATGGAGCACTAAGGGAAGCCTCCTGGGCAACTGCAAGCACACACCATGGAAAAATTTCTAGCAAAGGTTCTTCTGTCCTTGATGGGGCAGGCCAGGAGCAGAGAACAGCCAGCAAATACCTGACATGCCATAAAGCAGGGCTGGGTTGCACATCAGTCTCTCAAACCTCATCCCCTGGTGAATTTTTGGAGTTCAGAGGACTCAGCACCTGCTGAAATGCTTTGCTACAGCAGTGGCTAAATTCACTATTAACGTCAATAATTCAGAAACTGATTTTAACTTTGCTTCAGCCATTTCTTCTTGCACACACAAACTCTCCATACTTGAGACCAGCAAGAAAACAGTGTCCCCTCTTTAAAACACCCAGCAGCTTAGTGCTGTTACACCAGGGCCTGCCTGGATGACAGAGAGAAGGGCCACAGCATGAGAGGAAGGCAGCCAGGGGCAGTGTGCTCATGGGTCAGACCAGGAATTCGAGTCCCTCCATGCCATGACATTCCTGGGTGCATCCAGCAAGCCCAGCCTCTTTTTCCAGCTGGGGAACCAGGTCCCAGAGAGACCGCGTTGGATGGAGACCTGGACTCACCCCACTGTAGTCATCTGCTACAGCAAACCTCTGCTTGCCTCCCAGCTAGCAGCCCACCTGATGTAGCCTTTGGAAGCAGCAGAGGAAGCACCAGGACAGCTCGGAGACTGTGGAAAAAGTGCTCAAAATGGCCAACGGCACCTGCCTGACTGCCACAGACACGACACATGTGCCTCCTGCAGAGCCACAGTGCTGCAGAGCACCCAAACAGCGTACATTACCAGCCCTGAAAGCTTTCATTATCTCACAGCACCATGCTCCATTATCGCCGGGAGCACATAGACATTATCTCTGGCAATCTGTCATTTATCGATCAAGCCCAGAAATGCTTCTGAAACAGCAGCTCGGCATGGCTGGGGCTGCGAGCTCTGCAATGGAGCACAACTGTTCTCATCCACCCAGGATGCTGTCAGCCAGGCAGTGTGGCAGCCCATCGGCCTGCCAGCAGCGACGTCCCTTCAAACCAGAACCGCTGCGCACTGCTGGCCGCTTCATAAGGGAAAGCAAAATATCTGCAGGAGAGAACTAGTAATGGAGTGTGCAAGGCACCAGTCATTACACAAATAGCAAATGCAGCCGTGGTACAAAGTGCGACGATCTGTGATCAGGCAAGTGGCCAAGGTATCTTCTCTAGTAGAACTACCTGCAGGGGAAAGCAGAGGTGACCAGGCGATGTCCTCTGGTCTGTGATCTCAGCGCTGTGCCAGGGGAGCAGGCAAGAGGAAGACCAAATGGGGACAGATACGTTTTTCCTTTAAGAAACCCAAATATTGTACAACTGAGGGTGGGAACACCAGTCTGGCAAGCTGCCCTGGTGCCATTAGTCTTGCATGTTCTCTACAAGGTTGTGACAAATAACATTAACTGTCCCTTAAGATTAAGTGCAGATCCTCATGAAAAGAGCGGAATTTGCAGAAAAGGAAGTGTGAAGCCAGTACTGCAGAGCCAGCACTGGCACAAAAATACAGGGAAGCTTTTTCCTGCAAGTAAAAATACACTGCATTTAGCTAACACATAAGGAAATAGTAAGACCTGGCAACACTGTGGGGAAGCAGCATGTAAGGTAAGCATTACTTCAACTACGTATAAATATTCAGTATATCACCATACATCAGGTGCTACAAGGACCAGATCCACAAAACATCGCTGTAAAGACTGTATAACATGATCCTGGCTGCAGGAGCCTTCCTCCCAGGCCTGGGACCACACCATTCCCAGCAGAAACAGGAGCATCAGTAAGTTATGAAGCTCTTCCAGCTGCAGTCTTTCATAAGTGCATAATTTTCTGCTAGCAATGATTACACATGGGAGATTTAACCTGTGGATGGGATAACATAACACAGGTGACTGCCCATGGCCCAGATTCTTCCAAGCAGTTCCCAGAGGAACTAAGCCTGACCCCCTGCAACTCTTCTGGCCAAGACAGAGACCCAGGCAGCTGGTCTTGAGTTTGCCACAGAGGAAGGAGATAAGGGAGTGGCCGGTCATTCGCTGGAGTGTGCAGCACACCTAACTGCAGCATGACACAGCTCAGGGTACTGCCTGAAATCAGGGTTTGCTGCAGCCTTGTAAATGAGATCCCAGCTGGTCTCCAGTAGAGATCTACAGCAGGAAATCTTAAGCAAGTCTAAGAGTGAAACTACCCTGCCAAAAACCAGCTTTACCGAGCCTGATGTGTTCATTTAGGCAAAGAAGCATTAAAGCAAAGACAAGATCTTACGGAAACTCCGACAGATATAAATAACTGATGTTACAACCTCCAACTCCTCAGAGCTTAGGAAGAATTCACAACAACCGACCGCATGGGGAATTGTGAAGTTATAATGTAAGACTGACTCAGACTTGAAACCAACGGGACAGGGACAGCTCACTGCTGCAGGCAAGTGTAATCACTTCTCTGAACTCCCCTGGGCAAACTGTATTGTTCTTCTTATCAGCTCCCTTCATGTCATTAACCTTTTTGTTGAAGTATCAGACAGCAAATCATTTCGATTTGCATTGCGTGTGTGCCCCAGCTAATCCTCATGTTCTCTCCCTTCTCAGACTCTCCCACGGGGGAGATGACAACAGCACCTATTAAAAGCACACGCACAAGCTGTGCACCAGGAAATTTCACCACATTAGGAAACACACCAACAAACACAATTCTGCTTTTAGAGCAGGCAAGGATCCCATATTTAACAGCTGAATCTCCTACCTACACTGGTTGCTATGCCCTGTTTGCCGTCCCACTTCGCAAGTTCCCCCAAGATTTCCTCCTCCTCTGCAACTCGGTGCTCGCAGAGGCTCGTTTCCTCAGCAGTGGGGAATTTGCTCTGCAGGGGAATCGCATGTTGATTATCTGACAGAGTTAAAGCTCCACGTGGAAATGCTTTGTTTGCTCAGTCCATTTTATTTAACTTAGGTCTGAGCTCTCAGACCATTGATCTCCTTTTAGAAGGTAAAAACTGAGTAGTAAATAAAATACAGTTGTTTATCAAGGACTGAAACTCAACCCACATTTACAGTGGGGAATACACTGTTATTGCAACACCTGGTTCTTCAACACCTGAAAGTCTTTATGAGCCACAGCACTGCTGGAATTTCCAGCAGAACCAGAGGAGGTAGGACCAACGCAAGCCCTCATCCCTTCGACCCTGGAAGGTCACCTGGACTTCCCAACTGGAGCATTTCACATGTGAGCACTGTACAAAAAGCTGAGAGATGCAGTTTAAAGAGCTCAGACTGATTCGCTGACGCTGGGAATGACCCTGCCTACTTTGTTTCTCCATTTCCTCATTTCAGGGTACACATAATCCTTGCCTGACTCAACACAGGAAGTAAATCCATAAGAACGTACACAGCGCTTGTGGCTCCTCAGATGCCTCAAACTGATGGTTTGGCCCAGAGGCCAAAAGAGGCATACAGATGTCCTTTGAATTTACAGGTGGTTCAGCCCAAAGGACTTCATCCCAACATAACCACAGGACAGAGGATAAAGTCACCTCAGGAGCTCCTGTGCCATACAGCCAGTGCATCCCGCAGGCATACAGAGAGGCCCTAGGGACATAGACATCACAGCATTTTTCTCCCCAGAGCGCTAATGAAACTACATCTACCAGTCTAGGCTTGTCTGGGGAATGCTGATCTCCAGAAAACATTAAAGCACAGAGAAAGCCCTTCAGCTCTCTGCCCTCTCCAGGGCTGAGCCTGGTGGGGCCCTTGCAGCGAGCTTCATAGCCAAGTTCTTGCCCTGTATCACATCCAGCAAGAAGTGCTCTGCATCCCCAGCTGCAGGAGCACCAATCCTCACTGGCCCCATCAAGATCTGGAAACATTTGCTCACACGCAATTCCCATTCCCATTCTCATTCCTTTCCACCCAACAGAAGCTACCTGGACCTGTAATTATTAACCTACACCAAGAGACTTACCAGCTTCTGTGCTATGATGTTATAGTGACTGAAGGACTGGAGCAGGGCCACAAAGCAAACCTTACAGCCAGCTGGATGAGAAGACAAAAAGACACGTTATCACTTCAATTTTGCAAGCTGTCGTTATCAAAGCCCATAAATCACAGCAGCCAGGCTACAAATCCGTCTGGAAAGGCCTTGAAGTGAGACAGGTCCAGGCAGCCCCTCACTTGCTTGTGGCTGGGCTTTCAATTTTCACCTTTCTATAGGATTTCCACATTAGGGAAAATATTAGTCAGTTTAAAAAGAAAGGGAAATAACAAGAAAGAGATGACAAAAAAAAGTAGGAGGCCCCTTTTCTGTCTCGTGCCATCCTGCCCTAGAATCTCCTGGCACTGTTCGCTGGTATTACTGCAAGGAGGCCAACGGCCGACCGTGACACGAACTACTGAAACCACTGACATGCCACAAATCCCCATTTTGGCTCTCACAGGGCAAGTGACCTTGACTGGAAAAACACCCAGAACAAGCAATTTTGACAAAGACACCTCGCTAAAATGTGATTTTGGAAAACCTGGCATGTGACAACCTGGCCTCATGGTTTGGGTATGAACAAAATCAGTGTATTTGTTTCTCCCTGTCAGACAGCAGGGCATGAATTTCAAGTGCCCAGAAGTCAGTGGCCCCAGCTGAGCCTTTACTGAGCCCTCGAGAGCTCCCAAATGTTTTGAGCACCAAATGGGTACTTGGACAACATGGAGGTGCTACAAACACAAAGTAACTGGTACCCAGGTTCCAGGATTGAAATGAGAGGGTGACAGCAAGCCTTGAGGTGCAATCATAATCCCTAAGGGCTTCCTAACCACATGGGACAGTGAGGCTTTTCCCAGGCAGACAGGCAGCTCCATGCAGCGACTCCCAGGACAGTGCTGCAGGTCAGCACATTAGCACAGCCATGCGGGGACTCGGGCAGACCCTGAGGCAGAGCTGTCCCTTTGAACCGTTCACACTGTTAATAATAACCTGCTCTCCACAGGCTTTCCTGCCGTTTGACTCTGTTCAATTAAGTAAAACAATTTTTTTAAAATGGGATAAAGCCCTAGCTGAGGAAGTGGCAGTTATGGGGGGCAGGATGCACTCAGCCCCGCCACCTGCACAGCACTCTGAGCTAAGTTTCAACTCTGATGGGTACCAGATTTGCTGGGCTGGCTGCTTTGCCAGCAGAAAGCTAGAGGACCCCATGAATCCAGCGCCTGCTCTGCAGGGGCTGGTAGGTTACTCACAGGTGAAACTGTTAGCAGAAAAGCAATTAGGCAACTTACCAGGCTCCTTGTTTTTTTTCTTTACTCACTACTAGCTTATCTATTTGTTAGTTGTTCTTCATATTTTTAATTACATTATAAAACACGTAACTAGTGAAGGAATTACAGTCAACACCTCACTGTCAGATGCCCATGTAATTTACAACATTCACTGCACTAATGACTAAACAAGATGCACAGACATTACAGGATGTACCCAAGGATACAGAGCAAGTCCCAAGAACAAGTCAGGACTGGGATCCATAAATCCTGACCCCAAAGCTTTGCGCTAATCTGAGGATGCCTCACGCTCTGCAAAACCAGCCTCTGCTCACATAGAAACACTTTATGCTGAAGGAAGCTCCAAGAGGCAGGCAAAGGCAAACCCTCTGCCTTGGAGAGTCCTGCTGCTGACATACCTCTGAGGTAGAAGGAGAGGAAATGGTGCACCAGGAAGCTGCCATCTGTTCTGGTGTCTCGCAGCAGTGTGAATTTACCCTGAAAAAGAAGCAGCAAAATAACTTAGAGGAAGATGAGGGCACAAACTGCTCCAGGTTCCATGTTGGTAGACAAGATGTCTGCTCAGGCTAGGGGAAACTCTGCAGGTATTAGTCAGAGAAAGAAGTGGACAAGCAGTGCTCCAGCCACCCGTCTGTTTACAATGGGATGCCAGCACTTCCTCCGGACACAGCCCATGGGGAGGCATCAGAAGATGTTGAGCTCACTGCTTTCCGAAAGACGTGCCCACGAGCTAAAAGCCCTTGCACTAGACTGAGAGCCCAGCGGGACCCCCATGCTCTGTGCCCACCAAGAGCCGCCTCCTCACACGGAAACACCCAGCTGCAGCAGAGGACACCAACAAGCAGCACTGTGCTTTCCACTGCCGGCACATCCAGACCACACATGTATCATGCCCCTGGTGCTGCACACCATCGTCATGGGTGGCTGTGAGCAATTTCCACCTCCCAGCTCTGTCCCCTTCTCCTTCAATACACAGTCATCTTTCTACTCCAAGTGGCACAGGTGGCATGGGGACAACAGCCACCCACTCTGTCCCCAGTCCATTCTCCCACCACCACAGCCAGCATCACCTGGGCATTTAAAACAGCAGCCCAGCTACAGTTGCTGTTTCTCCTGCCCCCAAAGAGCCCTCCCTGTCCCCTGTTCCAGGCTTACCTCAAACATGCCACGTTCAGAGCACAAAACCTTACCATCAAGATATGTTTACTGGAACAGAGCTCTCTGCACAAAGTATATACCTTGTTTTGATCACGCAGGAAATTAATTCTGTTCATCAGTGTGTGCTTGTTATTAGTACCAGTCTCATCAAGGCATTTGTTTCCATTAAAACCTTACTCAAGATGTTTCTTTAATCAATACAAATCATAGAAGGGCTGCTTTTAATCACAAAGAACTTATCAATGCTTTTTTTAATCTATTAGAAGAAAAAAAAGCCTTTTGCAGCAACAAGCAATCTACCCATAGGCAATCCACAAGCCATCTATCAGAGTTAACTCCCTGATGCCTAAAACGTGTTATAAAGTGGTGCTAATGGAACAGCAAATATTGAACACGTCTGCAGGGAATGCAAAGGAGAAGCCAGGGTAGAGAAGTGCTGCTCTGCCTCAGCCAGAGAGAGCTCTTTCCCACCCAAGGAAAGGGTTATGCCTCTGTGGCCATTACAATAACAGGAGGCACCACCCTGGTGAGCATCTCACCGAGATGTATCCTCCATGGCTAAGCCTGGAGGAGTCTCTGGGTTCAAACAGCACAAGCTCAAACTTTCAGCAGTTTACCTTCTGTAGGACTCCATCCCCTTCAACTCCCCTATTCCTTGCAATGGCCCCCTGCAGCAGCAGGCTGGAGTCCCATGCCTTGCCTGCCAGCTCTCAAAGTCTCTCTCCTTTGCTCCCACATACGCTGCACAGAACACAGCAGGATGTTATCATTCAGAGCATACATTATTTCGCTTCTTCAAACCTTCCAGTTATCAACCCTTAAATCCTGCCAACCCTCGCTTCGCTGTCACAGTGCGGCTGCTTAGCGAGCGCTCAAACCTCTTCATTTCTGACGCTTAGATGCCCAGCTAGCCAGGGGTAGAAATGTCCAAACCGTGCATCTCCAGAGGCAGCAGCTGCACCAAAGCACAGCTGGTGAAAGGAAGGCAGGCAACAGCTCCAGGAAACTCCAGCATCCTGCTTGTGGCCACAGAACTGCCCCAAAGCCTTTACCAACTCCAGGGCACAGGACACAAATACAGGAATCGGGGTTCTACCAGTTGTGTCGACACAAGGAGGAAGGCATGCAAAGCCAGCAGAAATCTGCGAGGCTTTCCAACATCTGCAAACCCCTGTGGTCACGCTGTCTTCATGCAGGTCCATGCACCACTTGCACCCATCCCCGCAGATTGCATATAACTAATTGTTTTGCAGTTGGCTGGAAGAAACCAGGTCCCTGGGGGTCCTGAGGGTGGGCAGCTTCCCCTTGCTGCCAGGCAAGAGGAATTCTCCTGCTGAGGAGCAGGTAAGTCCTGGCCCCACCACCAGGACCTTATTTGCTGGCGTGCAGAAACCCCGCAGCCCCCAATTTGCCACCGCAGACGCACAGTCTGATTCTCATCCCCCTTCTACGCATCCTTCTCAAGCCCAGAAAGACACCGCTGGGGACGAAGCACTTCCGGAGGCAAGACCTTCTTGTTGCACCTTCTCGTAGCACCTTTTCCATCTGACTGCCGCAGCCCATTCCCTCCACACTCTGCTTTCACACTCTTTCCACCTGCAGGCTACAAGGCAGAAGCTGCAGCTACTTGTTAAAAACTGCCAAAATCCCTTGGCAGGGCAGCAGCGGGTGTCACAAGCATTCAGCGGTGACATGTCAGATACACCCACACAGGCGGCAGCTTCATCTACCTACCAGCCCTGCAGTGAAGGCATTTTGTCAGCACTTTGAAAATGGCATAAGCCAACCGTGGAGATGCAAAAAACGGGATGGCAGAGATGTGAAGAAGAGATTTGCAAAGGGCTGATGTTTTTTGAGGACAGTGGGACACTCATTTCCAGCCAGCCTTGGCCAGGTATCTCAACACACCCCATGGACCGTGTCTCCCAAGGGGGAGAGCTCAGACCCAGACTGTGTGGCTCTGCACAGCCATCGGTGACACTGAGCAGTGCAGAGGGGCACTCGCAAAACAAGCATACTCATTATCTACCACTGGGTTAGTCCACATAGAATCACAGAATCATCAAGGCTGGAAAAGACCTTTAAGATCATCAAGTCCAACCATCAACCCAACACACACCACCATGCCCACTAAACCATGTCCCACAATGCCATGTCTACACATCTTTTTGAACACCTCCAGGGATGGTGACTCCACCACCTCCCTGGGCAGCCTGTTCCAGTGCTTCACCACTCTCTCAGTAAAGAAGTTTCTCCTAATATCCAGCCTAAACCTCCCCTGGCACAACTTGAGGCTGTTTCCTCTTGTCCTGTCGCTTGTCACTTGGGAGAAGAGACCAACACCCACCTCACCACAACCCCCTTTCAGGCAGTTGTAGAGAGCGATGAGGTCTCCCCTCAGCCTCCTCTTCTCCAGACTGAACAACCCCAGCTCCCTCACCCACTCCTCATCAGACTTGTGCTCCAGACCCCTCACCAGCTTCGTCGCCCTTCTCTGGACACGCTCCAGCACCTCAATGTCCTTCTTGTAGTGAGGGGCCCAAAACTGAACGCAGGATTTGAGGTGCGGCCTATACATCGCAGTGTATGAACTCCATCTTCCACCTCCAGCATCAGGGAACCCACTCGTTCTGCAGCCAGCCATGTGCTGGTGCTATGCTACTGCCAGACACCTTGATGAAGAAGTATCTGGAGCGTGCGGTAGGAAGTCCAAGTCCCTGGCTGATGGGAGAGGAAGAGCCAACTCAAATCCGAGGCAAATCCTCACACAGAGAAGCCTTTGGTTCAGCTCCTCTGTCAGGTCCTGCCTGGGTTGCCAAGTCAACGCCCAGGATCTTGAGACCAAACCTCCTTTTGGTTTTGCTCTGCAGAATTTCCCATTTGCACCAAGGTGAGGCCCCTGCCTCCAAAATCAGGCTTGTGGATGACAGCATCCCTGTTGATCCCACAGCTCCACCATCAAACCCACCCTTGAGCACAGGCTCTGCTCTGCCAACACTCAAACTCCACCAAGGCTCCTCACTTAGCATTTCACATGCATTAAAAACCCGACCATCAACCCACTGGAACCACGGGGACTTGGGAATTTACACAGCTTCAGCTTATTATAGAAAGGTTTGGGTTGGAAGGGACCTTTCAAGCTCATCTAGTCCAGCCCCCCTGCAGTGAGCAGAGACATCTTCCACTAGATCAGGTTGCTCAGAGCCCCGTCCCACCTGACCTTGAATGTTTCCAGGGATGGGGCATCTACCACCTCTCTGGGCAACATGTGCCAGTGTCTCACCACCCTCATTGTAAAAAAATTCTTCCTTACGTTTGGTCTGAATCTCCCCTCTTCTAGTTTAAAACCCCTTGTCCTATCACTACAGGCCCTGCTAAAAAGTTTGTCCCCATCTTTCTTATAAGCCCCCTTTAAGTATTGAAAGGCCACAGTAAGGACTCCCCAGAGCCTTCTCTTCTCCAGGCTGAACAACCCCAACTCTCAGCCTGTCCTCATAGGAGAGGTGCTCCAGCCCTCTGATCATCTTCGTGGCCCTCCTCTGGACTCGCTCCAACAGGTCCATGTCTTTCTCACGTTGAGGACCCCAGAGCTGGATGCAGCACTCCACGTGGGGTCTCACAAGAGCAGAGTAGAGGGGGAGAATCCCCTCCCTTGTCCTGCTGGTCATGCTTCTTCTGATGCAGCCCAGGATACGGCTGGCTTTCTAGGCTGCAAGTGCACATTTCCAGCTCATGGCTTCAGTCTGTCCTTTACAGAGATCAACACCGCTACCACCCAGCCTTAGCCAACCACCTCTACCAGCTTTGCTTCGAGCCTCGAGTGCCTGACCTCTATCCAGCAGCGTTCTCCTGGCTTTTCCCTGGAGTTTCTTCCCCAGCAGACCAGCCCTACCCCGACTGGGTGGGCTGACAAGGGGTTACCTCGCTGGCACTTTCCAGCCCAGGGAGAAAGCTGCCCTACTCAC
Source organism: Gavia stellata (assembly GCF_030936135.1). Lineage (NCBI taxonomy): Eukaryota > Metazoa > Chordata > Aves > Gaviiformes > Gaviidae > Gavia > Gavia stellata. The sequence goes on along the minus strand of NC_082599.1, from coordinate 1,176,641 downwards.
GTCGTAAGCTCTACAAGAAGGGGAAACTCAGACTTACAAAATAAATTATCCCCCCAAACCTGCTTTTACTATCTAAGCCAGTATCAACCAGGAAAATCATGGAATAATGCGTAACACACGCATATTTTACCAAGTTTTTACCTGAAGTGCTTCACAGCTCTAACAAAGGCCGAGGGTGTTTAGTTACAGCATGATCTCATTAGCACAAAAACTGCATGGATGAACTGAATTAATTTAGGGGCCTAAAGGAAGAGAAACCTCTAGAACACACCACAGGCCCCGGAGGAGCGCTGGGGAGCGGGTTTTACCCCGTTCTGCTGTTAGTCACGACACGGCAGCGACCACGCACAGACACACCGGGGGCCGAGGGCTACGGGGACAGGGCCCGGCCCCGCCGCAGCGGCGGATACCGGAGCCAGGGCCGGGCGAAGGGAAGGGCGCGGAGGCCGTTAACCCCCCCGGGAGAGGCCGAGCCCGCCGCCATGCCGCGCTCCCGCCGCCGCCGCCTCACAAGGCCCCGCCCGTCCCAGCATGCACCGCGCGGCTCCCGGCGGGCAGCGCTGCTCCGGACTACCGCTCCCAGCAGGCCCCGCGCGGGCCCCCGCTGCCGTCCCGGCTCCCTCCCTCCCTCCCTCCCGCCCTCTCACCGTCTCCGGTCGCTGCGGGGAGGCGTCCAGCAGCTCGTTCAGCTCCGCGAACATGGCGGGCGGCGGCCGCGGAGGGGGACCCGGAGGCTTCCGGGCGGGGGGGGGGGGGACGGGGAAGGCGGTGCGACCCCGCGCATGCGCTGAGCGGAGCCGGACGGCGCCGCCTGCTGGCGGGGCGCCGCCGCCGGGTCGCCTCAGCCCGCCCGGGCCCGCTCCCCTCAGGGGCCCGCCCGGGCCTCGGGGGCCGCCCGGGCCCGTCCTGCCCCAGCCGGTGCCCCGGGACGGGTCCCGGAGGTCTCTGGGGACGGCTTCACCGCCGCCCCGGGCAGCCTGTGCCGCTGCGGCTGGGCCCAGCGCCCCGGCCTCCCCCGCCGGCCGTGCTCCCTTTCAGGCAGCCCGGGGGGTGAGCAGCGTCGCCGGTTACACTCACCCTGGTGCCCACCAGGCCCCGGGGCCTTCTCTGCCGGGCGGGGGGCTTCGGCTGGGCACCCCCCAGCCCCTCCCGGTGCTTTGGGTTCATCCTGCTGCAGGACTTGGCGCTTCCCGTGGTTGAGCTCCATCAGGATCCTGTCAGCCCCTCGCTCCAGCCTGCCCAGGACCCCAGGGCTGCAGCACAGCCCTCCACCCCCATCATTAATGAAGGTGCTAAATGGGACTGGATCCCAGTACCAGCTGGACCTGGTCCCCAGCCCGGAGATTCCCCTATGCCCCTTTACTAGTTGTGGGTCCCTGGGCTTATACGGCAGACACAGTATGCCACGGGACAGTGGGATATTTGGGAGGGGTCTATTATTCTCTTAACATTTCCTATTAAGTTATTAGCACATTTCAGTGTTGCTGAGCATTAATTTGGCACTGTCAGAGAACGAGCTGCAGCAGTTCCCGGCTAGCAGCTGAGTAGTAACAGCAAATTTACAGCCTGTAACCACAAAAATCCACATTACTTAGTGTTATTTTTGCCCACGTCCCTGAATTTGCATTTTTTTGGCACTGAATTCACCTTTCCATTTCATTGCCCCATCTAAGCTTTTGTAACCTTTCATTTTCATAACGTAGACGAGGATTGCCTGGCTGAGGGGAGAAGTGCCGGAGGCCTGGATGTGCCAAGGGGCCTGGAGGGAAGATGCACCAGCCTTGCGCTGTCTCGTCTGTTGCGAGCATTAGGGGGCATCAAACGATGCTAATAAATGGCAAGCACCGAGCAAGAGACAGAGGAGACGCCTGCGTAGTTCAGTGTGGGGCTCCTCAGAACCACAAATTATCACTGCTGCAGGTTTATGTGGGTTTAGGAGGGTGAATCAATGGCAGAAGCTGACAAGTCCACGGAAGAGAGATATACTGAGGGCCACCACCGGCTCGGGAGGTCCCTGAGCTGCGAATTACTGGGGCCTGGAAGAAGAGCTGTGGGAACACAAGAAGTGCTTGCCTTGGCCTCGGTCTTCCCTCGCCTTCTGGTTAGGACAACTGTTGTAGAAAAGACGGTGGGCTGTACGGATGTTCGGTTCAGCCATTGCAGCTGTTCTTCTCTCTTTATTTCCTGTGTTCGTATGTGTATTATCTGTAAAATTTAGCATCCCGTTCTCCATCCCTTCTTCAGAGTATTTAGGAATATGCTGGATGAGCCAGGTCCCAGCGCAGACCCTGAGATATCCCGTCTGTAGTCTCTCTTGGTTGCAGAAACTGATCATTTGTGTCAGCCCTTTGCTTCCTGTCTTTTAACCAGTTATTTAGCTATGAAAGGACTTCCTCTCTTACCCTTTGATGGCTTCATTTCTGTAAAAGCTTTAGCTGAAAGCTTCTTTAAAAGTCCAAACCGCTTTGCTTTTGTTTTCCTACCCTTTCACAGAGCTGGGAACCTGGGTCTGGTCTCAGGGAGTCCAGTAACCAGCTAAGTCCCTGCTCTGTGTTGGTGCAGCCAGAGCCTTAATTCCTTCGCTGCCCTTTGAAATAGTCTGGCTCTGGCTCCTGGCCTCCTGGTTCACATGGTTTGTCTGCAGAGCCCCATTCTGCGGCACAGACGACAGCAAAGGGAGTTCACAGACGGAGAAGAACCTGGAGATGTTCCTACCTGGGAGCTCTCTATAGGGCTGCATTTGTATGCTAGTGAATATGCCATTTTCAGATCACCTTTTGTCTCCACTGTCGCATTTCTCTCTCTGTAGCACTTTCCTTCCAGCTCCTTCAGGAGCCGCAGAGCCCTAAATGCCTTGTAAATGAAATGTAAAATCCTCTCTTTTCCTCTTTGCAGTGGGAAGGGGACCAAAACCGCTTGCAAAGTACAGCTGCATTTCTCAAAACACCTCTTGTCCTTCTTAATATATTCCTTCTCACATTTCATGACTTGTTACCACGCGAAGGCAGTGAGAATTTTGCTGTTAAAATTGTTGCCCCTTCCCTCCCATCTGCTTCATGCTTATTTGCAGTATTTACAATGCAGCAACCCTTGTAAGTATTGTATAGTGGAGCCATATGGCATCCATAGGTAACAATGCTGCTTACAATTAAGCCCCTCTGCTATGTCAGGCCAGTGGGTAAAAAGGAATTCATGACCAAGAGTAGAAAAAAACCCCAAACAATTAAACAAATCAAAACAATTAATCTTGCGGTGTTTGAGGTAATTCCCAAGAGCACGGCAGGGAAGGTTAACTAAAAGCACTGAGCTTCTTGATGCGAGTGCGTGAAAAAGGATTTTTTAGGGAGAAGGCACTTTGGTTTACCTCCTTCGATTATCCATTTCTGCTGCCCGAGATGCTTGCGTTACTTATTGCTGAGCTACCCGGGATGTTCCCGTCCCTTTGGATTTTGATGCACAAATCAAATTACACCACAGCAAAAGGAGCGTACCAAAGTGGGAGGGTTTTCTTGCCTTCAAATAACTCCGTTGTTGCTGATATAACGCTAAATGCTTTAGTAATGCTTTGAGTCATAAAAGATCATTAGTGCTTTGAGGCCAGAGAAGGTTAATAAGAGAGCAGATGTTGGGCTGAGTCAATGGCCGGGTAAGAAAAGGAACAGGCAAGTTGTCCCTTTAACTCAGCTTGTGTTCGGGGGATAAATTCAGCCCGCTCAATGCTCGGGCCTTGACATGGCAAAAAGCAGCTGGAAGGAATAATGGATGAGCTGAACCAGGTGCCGAATTTCTCTGAAGAAATGCAAGAGCCAGACTTTGAAAAGAATTTCTAAGCCAGCGGATCCCTCCCTGTGACAGCCAGTGGAAAAAGGGAGCCCGGCACGAGAGGCAGGGCTGTTCTCCGGAGGCGGCTGCTGCCTGCTCTTGCCATTGTCGCTGTTACTCAAACATGTCACCCTGCTGTAACCTCGGCCCTCACCCCTCTGCCATTAACAGCAGCTCTTTTCTATAGGAAAACTCGGGGAAAACTGGTTTCTTTTGGTCGCGCTAGCAATGCGGACAGCTGACTTAACTTTTTTCCAGCTTGCCTATGCTTTGCAAGTGAGCAGCGAGCACCAGAGCTAGCTATGCTTAGCTCCTGATTTCAAACATCATTCCCTGCGGTTGTGTTTGGACCTACTTTTCCCGCTTTTGGCAGCTAGCAGATCTCCCCTGTGCCTGCTGGAAGTGGGGGTTAGGTATTACACTGGCCAGAACAGGACCTCGTCGTCTGCCTCGGGAACTGGCTCAGAAACGCAGAGAGTAAAATAGCCAAGTGGCAGCCGGGGAGCGAGGAGTGTTGGCTTCCACCTTCCTGTCTCCTTCAGCTTGGCAGTGGTTGGGAAAAGCGCTGCTGCTGAAACAGAATCCCACAGGTATTCACAAAGCCTCTAGTCTGTGATTCCCTGAGGCCGTAGATCATAGAATCATAGAATAGTTTGGGTTGGGCTGTAGGGACAAAGCGCCAGGGAGGCGACGGGGAAAATAAATATGAATTTAGATGCCTGCGGACGCAGTAAAACAGCCGGGACACCTGAGCTGCCTTTGAAAGGCACCTACAAAAGAAAAACGCAGAACAGCTTCAGTGCGTACGTTTCCCTCTTTTGCCTTCTTACACTGGTTGCATGAAGCCAGGAAGCCAGTTACACGCTTCAGGGTGGGGTTAGTCTCACGTCTGGGTGTTTGTTGTCCTGGAAGATTTTATGGGGGACTGATAGGGCTGGGACAGAAGAAATACAAGGTAAATAGAGAAAATAGATAGGAAGGGCAATGATTTTTCTTCTTTCCCTTTTCAAATCTTACTTTTTGCCTATTTGTATACGTATACACATATACATCCCTCTGTCTATATAGCAACTATTTAAAACGTAGGAGAAAATGATTAAGAATTACCATTCTGTCAGCCCCCAGTGAAGACAAAGCTCATAAACCTGTTTTGCAGCAGCAACGACTCTGGCAGAGGAACGGAAGACCAGGCCTGACATTTCTGATGAGCAAAAAAGCAGAAGCATCGCAGGATCATTGAGCATAAGACTGGAGGGACCCGGAGAGGTCGTGTAGATAGAGCAACGCCTGCCGCCAGGCAAAATCAGCTCAACTTAAACCTTTCTTGACAGATGTTTGTCCAACCTGTTCTTAGAAACCCTCAGCGACGATGACTCTGCACCCTCACTTGGCATTTCTTTCTGGCGCCTCATTATCCCCACTTTAGACACTTGCTGCTAATGTTGAACCTAAGTATCCTTTGCTACATTTAACCGTGGTTTGTTTGCTGATTGCCAGTGGCTGTGAAGAATAATTTACTGCATTCATAAAGCAAGGAAGAAAAAAAAGAAAGCGTTTTGATTCAATTTTCCAGGTCACCTTTAAAATTTACATTAGCATTTCGAAGCAAAATGCCTGCTGGCTCTCCACGAGGGGTCTCCAGGCCTCTTCCAGCAGAGACTGAAAAATCCCTGGGAAGCGTGCTGAAACCCACAGGGATCCGGCAGCAAAGTCGTCTCAGCGGGGAACTGCCGAGATCCTGAGGATGGCTGCGAGCAAAATGGAATCAAAGCAGGCAGAGAAAATGCTGTCCTTCTCCTCTCCCAGATGCAGGTGTTTGGCTCTCTAAAGACACCGCTCTCCGCCCTTCCCATCCGCCGTCATCCCCCCATCCTTCACCCTTCTGATCCTCTTCGACTCTGTTCCTCATTTTGCCCCATCTTGCCTCTCTGATCCCCCTTCTGCAGCAGTTCCTTCTCGTCCTCCCAACTCTTGCTCACAGAACTCTCCCACGGCTCCTTTTTTCCTGCCCTCTCCTACTTCCGCCAATCTCGCATACGACAAACTCTCAGCAGCCTGAGGACGATACAGACAACTTCAGAGTTCCACTTCTCTGCTCCCCGTCTGTATCCCTGTCCTGGGTCACCACGCAGAAGCTAGAGCTCTAAAGCTGCAGAAGAATCTCCTTATCTTCTCCCAAATCCTTCCTGAAAGCTCCTCTTTTCCAACGTCTGCACAAAACCCCAGCAAGTTTGGCTCGTTGTGTGCTAAACCCCACTCTCTGCCGTGCCAGCCAGTATTGTCTCACTGTTGCTTTGTACTCTTCTACCCAACAGATTGTCTCCATCTGCCGTCTCTTGCCTCGCAGTTAAATTGTGAGCTCTCTGAAGCAAGAACCATATTCTCATGCTGTGTTTTTGTAGCACCTAGCAAAAGGAGATCTTCATTCAAGACTGAGACTCCTAGGTGCTTCTGCAGAATGACTTCTAATTCATTTAATAAATGCAAATTGTATACCTAGATCTGAGCAATATTCCTGAATCAAGAAATATTGGGGAGTGAAAGAAGCAAAAAGTGGAGTGTGAAGTCGGCTAGCAGATAGAGAAGCCAGACTGACTTATCCTTCAGCCCCACCTCTGTCCGTGCAAAGAAGTGGCATGCTGGAAAACACAGAACTGTAGCAAACAGGGCTGAGAGGGACCCAGGGGATCAGCAATCCCCCAGCCTCGCCGTATGGGAGAGTCAGCAATTCTTGTCACACAGAGACGCAACGAACCTGGTCTTGATGACCTCTACAAGGAGAGCTGCCCACCCTCCCCAGGCAGTCTGTCCTTGTGCTTCTTTCTCCTTACAGTTAGGAAATATTTCCTAACGTCCCTCTGAACTGTCCCTTCTGGCAACCGAAGTTCATCACTTGAAGTTCAACTTTTTTTGGGGTCTTCCGACATGCCACCACAGACCGTGGTTATTCCCAGCCTTTTTGAAGAAGTCTTTTACGTCCTTTGAGACTGTTCTTGTGTCTCCCTTGGTCTTCTGTTCTCCACACTGCCCACCCCTCAGAGGCTGTCTTTTCTGGATCTCTCATCTTTCTTTTTGCTTCCCCTGAACCTCCTCCCATGGGCTGCATCTTCGCTGAAGTGGCGTGCCTCAAACTGGACCCAGTCTTGTAAAACCTTACCCAACCCTTGTGCTACCTAATAGGTCTGAGGTGGCTTTAACTGGTTTTCTAAGTACCGTAGGATAAGGTTCAGAAAATACCTAACCAATCTGTGTACGCTATTTAGTATACTATTAGTATTATTTATTGCAGTTAACACTCTCTCGGTGGAGAGCAGACTATCTTATTTACTGTGGTAGGCATCTGCTTGCAGTTGATAGTTTTAAAGACTGTTTTTTAAAAAATAACAGTGAAACTCTTGAATTCTCAGCCTCCTTTGTCAGCAGCCTTCCTTCTTCACCGGGTCTGGACCAGCGCTCGCTTGCTCGTTCTCCTCCTGCTGATGCAGTCTTTTCTTCTTCCTCGTAATGATGCTCGCTATTTCCATCTCAATTTGTGCCGTGGCCTTTCTGGTGTTTCCCCACATGCTTATGCTACTCTTATAACTGTCCTTAGTAATTTGACCTACTTCCCACTTTCTGTAAACATTTTTTCTTGAGCCTGAGATCAGCGAAGAGCTTGCGACGTAGCCAAGCTGGTTCCTACTACGTTTCCTTTTGGGATGGCTTGTATGTGTGTTGTTTGCATCGTTTCTTTGAAGAACTGCCAGTTTCCTTAACGCCTTTCACCTTTAAACGCGCCTCCCATGAGATCTCACTTACCAGTTCTCAAAGTGGCTCAGGGTTCCTTGTCTTTATTTCCCTTTTCTTCCGCATCCCTTCATGAGGGTTGTGAGCTTGGTCACTCCACGCTCAGTCTCGGCCAACTTGCCTCCTGCCTTTATGTCTCAAATCATTCTCCGGTGGCTGGTCACCATCGCTGCCTGCAAGCGCCCTGCGCTGGTGGGGCTGCCTGCGCCCCGCTCTCTTCCTCTCCCAGCAGAACCAGTTAACCCAACCCAGGTGCTGGCCAGCATGGCACAAAGCAGTGACAAACAGGGGCTGCCGTGGTTAAAGCCATCCCCAGAGCTTCGCTAGCATCAGCGAACGCGTGCCCAGCTGTTCTTTCCCCCACTGAGCATTTTACAGTTTACCAAGCTAAGAGGATTTTGCTTTTCTCCTCTCTTTAAATCCTACGCAGAGTCAGTTTAATACTGGATTCGCTCCCTGTTACAGTGAGACTGAGAATAATGGAGTAATTGGTATTTCCCATCTCTAAATACTGAGATCCCGATGCTTTCTGGCTGTGCAGTCAAGGGCTTCTACAAGCCAGGAGGCAGCCCAGCGATGGTGGGAAGACCTGGATGTCAGCAGAGATGCTCCCACAATCTCCCCACGCTGACCTACAGGACATGTCTTCTCCCAAATGTGCCTTTGGGTCACTGGGAAGCGTCCTGAGCTCCCCGTGCAGCAGTCCTGTGCCGGGGGTTGGCAGAGCAGCTCCCAGGGATGGTCCAGGTGGGTCAGGAGGGTTTGGGAATGGTTCCTCAAGCCTGACCCTCCTTTCCCTGAACCTGGGAGGCCGGAGCTGGGACAGCGAGGGTGGGATTCATCTGACCGCATGTAGACATGTACAGCTGGAGCATGTCTGGGCTGCAGCTGTGGTCAAAGGGAGCCAGACCGTACCGTGGTGGAGGACGTGGGTGAGTTAAGCACCGGCCAAGGGGAAGGGAGAGGGCCAGCCTCATCTTCTAAATATTCCTCAAAGGCAAGGGGAGCTGCCGGGGCTGCCGGGCCAGCTCTCAGGCAAGGAAATGGCCTCCGGGGTGTTTAGAAGGGCACATGGGGAAAACGTGGTGTTGCCACACTGGCACAGTCCGGCGAGGCAGCAGGATGTGGGTTCGTGGTGGGGTGGGAGAATCCGGGGCGAAGCGGGTGCCTCTGCCAGCGTGGTGGGTGCCAGCACCCTGCGACGACAGCCACGGCTGTGCTCAGCATGTGTAAACCCAAGCCAGCAAAGAGACGGTGCTGGAGAGGACACGGGCCCAGCGATCCCACCCCACCAGCTCCAGGTATCAAATAAATCCCCAGCCTCCGCTCCCAGGGAAAGCTCCCAGCAGCTCGGGGAAGGACAGCCAAACCCTGGGTCCCAAAGCAGCAGCGTCCTGCACCGAGGGCATTGAGTGCGGCTCGGGGTGCACACAGCCTGCCAGGGCCACAGAGCCGCTGCTCCGACCCTCTTTCCCCTCCTTCGCTCTCCCAGCCGGGGCTTGGCTGGTGAATCGGGACTCCGGCTATTTTGTTTCAGGCAGCCGGAGCTCGTCAAAAGGAAGAAAGGCTCCTTGTCTCGGGGTCGCGGCTCTAATCCTGTTACGTGTCTGTGAGAGAAAAGAGGACGACGGAGCGAGGAGGACAGACCCGGTGCTGATGCCAATTCCCTTCCCTTCGCACCCCGCGTCCCGTGCCAGCCCTTGCCCAGCCACAAAAGGCCACCTCCCCTCCCAGCAAACTAACCAAGCATTTAAATTTAATAGCTTTCCAAAACCTCGCTGTTTAAAAGTGATTAGGCGTTTGATTAAAGCCCGTGTGTTGCTTTGCTGGCTGGGAGGCAAATTCCTCCGCAGGGCACATGAAATCGGTTCCGGTGACCGGCACGGCACACGGCAGATGCTCTTCACCGTCCCCCCTGCTTTTCCCGTGTCAGACGAGGCGCTGACAGGGAGCCCGGCCCCGTGGGTAACCCCGGCTGTCCCCTCCATCCCAATGCACCCGTGCGTGCAAACCGCTCTCCTCCCTCCTTCGGTGCTCTGGCAAAGCCAGAGCAGGAGAAGAGCCCACAGGCTGGAGACATGCCATCACCCAGGGGGGAAACTGAGGCACGGCAAGGGACACTGACCCCAGAGAGAGATGGGACTCCAGGGCTCGCGGCCGGCTGGAGCGAGATGGGGAACGGAGGTTGTGTCTTCATGCGGGAAACGGGAGCACGCCGGGTAGGTGAGTAGGGTCCGAAGCAGGGGGCACAGCGAGGGGAATTATGGGGATCAGACCAGTACCCCAGAGTGGAGGGACGGGGCGACAAATACCCCCCCACCACTCTCTTAACATGTATTATGAACAGGAGCATCCTTAGACCTGCTTAAATCCTTGTGACCCAATTTTGCCCTGAATCCCGGTAAGTCCTTACAACCCGTGTGGGTGAGCAGCTGCAGCCGAGAGTGCCGAGCCGAGGATGACACCCGTCCCCTCGACTCCTCCTGGGGTCCACCCCTCACTGCTCTTAAATGAGCGGGTAACACTGAGCGGCTGCCGCCCGGCTCTGCAGAGACGCTGGTCCCTCGCTGCCCTTCGCTGCCCACCACACCTTGGCCACGTGCTGGGCTCCTCTGAAAGGGCGAAAAACGGGTGGCAAAGGACGAGCAACCCCAGTTGCCACCTTGCCCACCTGGGATGCTCCCAAAGTGGGCACCTCCGTGTTGACCAGGGCAGATCCGTGATGGGTGGACTGTGCCGGGATGGATGGGCTGTGCCGCGCCAGCCTCACCTCCAAGCAGAAGAAGGCGCATGGCAGTGGTGGCTGTTTCCCCAAATCACCCAAAGGTGAAGGCAGCCCCATCCCCAGGCAGGAGACCTGCCTGCTGCTGGCCAGCAAAACAGGGATGGGGTTTCTCTGTCTGATCAGCCATTATGCCGACTGCTTCTTCCCCGCAAAGGAGATTTTCTTCTCTCCCCAGGCAGCGTTCGGCTGGACCCACAGGCGCCGTCAGGAAGGATCCCAGCGAGGAGCGGAGAGTTTCCAGAACTCACCACGCAGCTGCACGTTCGCTGGTTGGACTCGTTCCTCAGTCACTCCATCCCACCCCGCGTCTCCCTGCATCCAGCCCCGCCGACTCCCTCCGAGGGCAGCTGGAGACGTGGGGTGGCCTCCCCCATCCCCGTGGTGCCCCTTCCCTCCTCTTCCTTGCAGCGCCGCAGGCATTTCTCTCCCACAACCCCATGTCATTCCCGATCCCCTCCAACATCCCCTTCCTCGGGCATGCCTGTAACCGTGTCTTCTTCCCTCGCTCCTCATAGGCAAGCACAGGTCCTTCTCCCTCCTGTCATAGCGACGCTCATCCCGCTCCAGCTCCCTTTCCCTCCCGCCCGGTTCCACGGGAAGCTCGCACCCAGCATCTGCCCATGCCAGGGACAGTCTGCCTTTCCATGAGACTTTCTCAGGCATCAGCATCTCCTCTCCGCGCATTGCTCTCCCTGGGCTTGGCCCCAGCCATCTTTTATTGCTGCAGCCGCACTGCCCCTGTGCTCAATCCACTGTTTTACCTGTCGTACAGCTCCGTTCTGGAAGTGGAACAGCAAATCCGAAGCCCCAACGGTGCCGTCCAGCTGCTTTCTCCGCTTTGCGTGACCCTGGGGATCATCTGCCCGTGCCCACCGCCACCTCTCATTTTTTAATCTCCCCAAGTGAGCTGAGAATTAATTATTTAGCAGCTCGTGGAAAGCGTTGGGAACGTCTAAACCACACTGAGCTGCGGCTTTAGCTCCTACCTGCCCTGGGGAGATCGCCGGCCGCATGCATAACGCACGGCACACTTAATATTGTATGTTGATTAATTGCTTCATTTCCTCTCTCCTGAGGAGCCGTGAGTTTTGGCTCGTGGGTGAATCCGTCTCCAGAAGAAATCGGCTCCTGCGGGAAGCGAGACGGAGCTGCGGCCGGAGGGGAGGGCGGTGGGAGCACCGGGGTTCCCTGGGGAGAGAACCCCCGTCCACGCTTGGTCTCGGGGCAGGGCGATGGCAGTCGGGGGGGGGCTGCTTCTGATTTACACCGGCAGAAGCCGGGCCAGCGTCGCCAAAGCTGCCAGGGGTTTTGCCAGATGGAAATGAGGAGCTGGGGGGTGACATCCCCAGGGCGTTTCGGCTGCAGAGCCCAAAATCCCACCGACATCCCGGGCAGCTCCATTGAAAGGAGGCCGTTCGGGCAGGAGGTGGCCGGGACCACACTGTCAGTGACGGCTACACCCCCGTGCACCCACGCCTTGTGGGGGGCACCCCATGATGGGGACAGGGATGGGGACGGGGATGGAGCAGACCCTGCGAGCTGGGTGCAGCCCAGGCACCTCTGCCAAACATCCCGGGGTGTCCCATCTGCACCCGAGCATGTCTGGGATGGCAGCACCCCACAGGGTCCCTTCTCCGGCGGGATGCGTTGCACCCCTGGCTTGGCAAAGTCGGGGTGGGCAAGGAGTGGGGACCAGGCACCCGCCACCCCCCTGGGTGATGCTCGGATGGGACCTGGGGGAGCAGGGACTGAACCTGCTGTGTCTGTGTCGGGAGATCGCAGGCACCGGCAAGAGGCTTAACTTTAAAAAAAAAATGTTTTATTTCAAGATCTTCCTTTTTTTTTTTTTGCTGTTTTTACTTGTATTTCAAAAAAAGTGGGGTAAAAGTACAAAAAAAGTCAGTTGCGGAACAGCAAAGGTTTAGAAATCACAGCGCTGAACTAACCCAAGCGATAGACACGGAGCACAAACCAAACACCCCCACGACACAACGCAGCCAAAGACCATTTACAGCCTTTGGCTTTGTATTATTATTAATTAATTTTTTGTTTTCCTCTGTACAAAACACACCAAAGCATGCCACGGAGCGGGAAAAAGAGATACCAGACGGGGAGGAGACAGGAGATTGGTACAGCAGGGGATGGGAGGGCTGGCTCCCGCTCTCGCCTCCTTCTCCTCCCCGGCTCACGTCAGGTTGTTCTGCAGACAGTTGAGCTCGCCGCCGTCCTGCTCCCCTTTGCTGCCGCCGTCGTGCTTGGGCGACGTGGAGTTGTGGATGTTAAACGGCTCCTCGTCCTTCAGGCAGGATTTCAGGGAGTCCTGCAGCTTGTGGGGAGCGCTGGGGTCATCCTGCCGGGAGAGATGGGGGGGGTCAGGAGATGGCCGTGCCGTGGGGGACACCGTTGCAATGGGGTCGGGGGGGGTGAAGGGACCGGGTGAAGGCACCGACGTCCCCGACGGCAATCCAGCATCCCGACCCGGCTCTGCCTCCTCGCAGGCAGCCCCTGGCAGAGGGCAGGGCTGCCCAAAGGTGAAAACAAATGTCCCCCCCCCGAAAGCACACAAGTCGGCACGGGGAGAGCGTGGAGCTCATGGCACGGGGGAGAGCCAGTGTGCGACGGGGTCCAACCTGCCTGGGGTGACTCGCTGCCGTTCCCTGCCACGGGTCCCCCACCTTGGGGTGCCTCCAGCACCCAAAGCCGCTCGCCAACAGCACCCAAGAGCTGCACCAGCCACAGAAGCCGTCCCCCCCGCCATCCCTCCAGCCGTCCCCCCGCCACCCCGTTTCTCGTCCCATTTCCAGCCTGGGTCATCTCATCGTCCCCGCACCAATTAGCAACTCCCCGAGCGGCGCTTGGCAGGAGGCCCAAGGGGTTGGATTTATTGCGGTTCATTAGTGTACAGCCGGCCCCGCCGTGCCACTGGCCAGACCTGCCAGCGGCAAAGCCGGGGACGCCTCTTCCCGACATCCCCCCACGGCTGCTGGGAGCATCTTCCCCCCGGGGCTGGGCTGTGCCCCGAGTTTGTCCCGCATCCATGGGGAGAGCGGCCTCCCCAGCACCGGGGCCGAGCTCCGGCTGCGTTGGGTAGCGTCTGTGCCCGGACAGTCCCGGTGTTGCCGTCAGTGCCGGCGGGGCAGGATGAGCCCTGGTGTGGGGGGCTGCGAGGGCGGGATGGGGCCACGGCGGTAAGGCACCCGCCGGCATCGTAGTGGTTATGGTGCTCCTGGTGCCGTGTGGCGAGCGGCGGATGGATGGAGACACCCAAGGGCCGGTGTCACACGGCCGCACTCATATGGGGACGGGAAACCTCCATCTTCTGGGCAGTGACCCTGTGAGTGGCACCCAGCCGGGCTGGGGCTTGTGCCATCGGCTCCACGGCAAACCCCGCAGGATGGGCACCGCTGCCGGGGCACCGAGCTCCATCGTCCGGCGGAGGGGCTGCACCACATGTCCCCAAAAACCCCCTTTCCCAGGGGGTGTTGACCCCGCTGTCCCCTCTGCAGCCTCGGTACGCTGCATCCCGGGCACTGCACACGGCTGCAGGACCGAGCCCTCCGTATTCCAGAGCGGACGAGGGATGGGTCAGACCCCAGCGAGACAGCGGGGAGCGGCACCGAATTCATCCCAAGGTTCATCCTTTCCGCGGCGGGGAGCGAGCTGGCTCCAGGAGCCTCCTGCCAGGGTGGCCGGACCGAGCGGCGGCAGACGCTATGGCTGCTAAAGGCGGTCGAAAGACGGGGAAAACCGGCTCTGGGCTAAGGCAAAGGCTAGAGGGACCTACGCTCCTCCTCCGGCTCGCACTCGGCAAAGCCCTTCGCTTCTCTCTGTTTCGATTTGAAAGACAGGAGGTTGGAAGGGCAGCCCCGGGGGGACGCAGGCGGTCGCATCCAGACCACGCCATCAGCATCCCGGAGTGCTTCATCCCTCGGCATCGCCCATCGCTGCCGGCCGTTGTCCGCCGGTGCTGCCCTAGCGATGCTGCAGCCAGGGAGCATCATCTGCCGGAGCCACGAGCACGGTGGGGACGTCACACCGGCTGTCCCCTCACCAAAAACGCCGGCACAGCCGCCCCTGTCACCCGTGCGTGGAGCCAAAGCCACCAGGCAACTCTGAATGGTGGCTCCCCGGGGAGTCACACGGGCAGGAGGGGACAGGGCAGGGGGACAGCGGGGTGACACCAACCCTCTGCCTGGCCCGGGTCCGGTTTGGGTAGTCGGGGCAGGATGCGGCACGGCAGGACCCGACAGCGAGGGGACGGAGCGGTGGCCGCGGTGGGACGGGGACAGGAGGGTGCAGAGGGACCCGGCGGTGACGCCGTCACCCAGGCAGTGCCGGGATCACGGCTGGGGGGGACAGAGGGACAAGGGTAGGACAGCAAGCGGGAGTGGGGGGACGGTGCCGCGAAGCCTCCTTACGTTTGGGTGGGAGCCCTCGGCGATGGTGGAGAGGGAGAAGTTGTCGTTGTGCAGCTCGGACGGGGTGCGGTATCTGCCGGGGGGAGAGGAGAGCGCAGCGGTAAGACTGGGGGTGCCACCGAGCAGCCCCCGCGCCCCCGGCCGCATTTCGGGGTGAACCTGGTGTTGGAGAGGGGTAAATGCCCCCAGCGCTGGAGGTTTGGGGGCTAAACGTTCCCAGGGATGGAGGCTTGGGGCTAAATACCCCCGGATCTGGGGGTTTGAGGCTGAACACCCCAGATCTAGGGGTTTGGGGGCTAAATGCTCCTTGATCTGGGGGTTGGGACTAAATGTCCCCATCTATGGGGATTTGGGGCTAAATGTCCCCAGGGATGGAGGTTTGGGGCTAAACGTCCCAGATCTGGGTGTTTTGGGGGGCTAAATGCCCCCCAGTTCTGGGGTTTGGGTCTAAATACCCTCAGCTGTGGGGATTTGGGACTAAATGCCCCCAGATCTGGAGGTTTGGGGGGGGGGGGGATAAATATCCCCAGTTCTGGGGGCTTGGGGCTAAATGTCCCCAGGGACATTTTGGGGGCTACGTGTCTCCAGATCTGGAGGTTTGGGGGGTAAATGTCCCCAGGGATGGAGTTTGGGGGCTATGTGCCCCCACATCTGGGAATTTAAGGGGCTAAATACCCCCAGATCTGGGGATTTAAGGGGCTAAATACCCCCAACTCTGGAGGTTTGGGGGGATAAATATCCCCAGCTCTGGGGGCTTGGGGCTAAATGTCCCTCAGGGATGGAGGTTTGGGGGGCTAAATGTCTCCAGATCTGGAAGTCTGGGGGCTAAATGTCCCCAGGGATGGAGTCTGGGGGCTATGTGCCCCCACATCTGGGGATTTAAGGGGCTAAATACCCCCACATCTGGGGATTTAAGGGGCTAAATACGCCCAGCTCTGGAGGTTTGGGGGGATAAATATCCCCAGCTCTGGGGGCTTGGGGCTAAATGTCCCCAGGGACATTTTGGGGGCTACATGTCTCCAGATCTGGAGGTTTGGGGGGTAAATGTCCCCAGGGATGGAGTTTGGGGGCTATGTGGCCCCACATCTGGGGATTTAAGGGGCTAAATACCCCCAGATGTGGGGGTTAGGGGCTAAGTACCCCCAGCTCTGGGAAGGTGCGGGCAGGCGCAGGCGGGGAGCAGGAGGGCAGCCCGGGGCAGGCGGGAGCCACAGGACCGGAGAGGGAGACCCATGGGCTGGCACGGAGCTTCGCTGCTAATTACGCTTGGCAATTCCAAACCCTAATTAACAGCTCATTAGGGACCCAGGCTGGGAGGGCTTTCTCCTTCCCTGCTCCAAGGAGGTGGGCAGCAATTGCTGGAGCCGGGGGGTGACCCCAACCTTCCCCCGTCACCCTCCAGCCCTGTCCCCGGGGACACAGCGGTGACCATCTCCAGTGGCCCCTGGGCAGCGTGGCGAGCCCAGCCGGTGGCCCCAGCTCCCAGTGCAGCAGATTAACTGGTGCCAGTCAGGAGCAGCTTTAAAGGATTAATGGTGGAGCAGGAACCACAAGCCACGTCCCCGCAGAGCACCCGCCTCCGGGAGCTTTCCCACCCACCGTCACCTTGTCCCCATCGGCACGGGGGGGACTTGACGACACCGCGCGGGGACGGGACCTCATCCGGCCCCGGTGCCACCGCCAAGAGCGAAGACCACCCAAACCGCTGCGGCTGTCGGGGTGTCCCCCCAGAGCAGTTGGGGACAGTTTTAGGGGTGCCAGCCCTGTCCCGATGCCACTCACTTGGTCTTGCGCAGTTTGCTGTTCTCCGTCTTGAGCAGGTAGAGCTTCTTGGCGAAGAAGACGGTGAGCATGAAGAGCAGCAGCACCACGAGGGCGGCCGAGCCCACGGCCACGCACATCACCTGGAAGTCGGTGACGATGGCCTCGCAGCGCGTGCCCTTGTGCCACGTGTAGTCCTGCGTGTTGCACCTGCAAGGGGAGGTGATTGGGGACCCCCCACCCCAAAAACGTGTCCCCGCCCCAAAGAGCATCCTCAGGGATGATCAGGGAGATTATGGGGGATGAGATTAATGGGTCCCCAAGGGCCACCCGGAGAGGGGTGACCCCCCCGTGACGCTGGGGCCACGCGAGATGGGTGACAGTGGGGGACGCCGGGAGCGGGGTCAGGGCCCCCCCAGGTGATGCTCATCCCCCGCACCCGCAGCTCCCGGCCCCGCTCAGCCCCGGTGGTGGTGGGGAGCAGGGTGGCCATCGGGGATGGGGGGGACGACGGCCCCGTCACGCCACGCACCCGCGTCTCCCCGTGCAGGCGGGCTCGGCGCCAGCCACACGACGCGTGCCGAGCCGTACGGCACAGCCGGCATCGGCCCTCCCCGGGCGCAATCTGCCAGGGCCGATTAGCGCGGTGGCCCCGGAGCCTCGGCTGCGCAGCCCTGACCTAATTCCTGCCCAGCCGCTGCTTTGGGGGGCGGGGGGGGCAGGGAAAGCCCCTCTGTGGGGCAGGACGGGGCTGTGGGGCCGAAGGGACCCGGATGGGGTGCGTGAAGATGGAGAGCCTGGGAATGGGGTGCACAGCAGATGGAGAGCCGAGGGGTGGGGTGCACAAGGGATGGAGAGCCCGGGGATGGGGTGCACAGGGATGGAGAGCACCCCCATGAGCCCCCCATCTCCCCACGGGACCCGGGGTCCCCGTCCCTTACCGGCAGAAGGCTCCGTGGCTCTCCACCAGGTAGCACTGGCCGCCGTTGTGGCAGTAGCTGGGGACGAGGTCACAGACGGAGCGGCAGGAGCTGTTGTGCCGCACGTAACCGCTCCGGCACTCGGTGCCGTTCTCCGGCTGGCCCCGCTCCCCCGGCCGCGGCCGCGCTGTGGGGCTGCCCCCCGCGACGCTGGAGGGCTGCGGCGGGGCCGCATCACGGCGGCCGGTGGGTCGGGGGTCCCACGGTGCCGGCTGGGCGCCGGGCACGGCCGAGGCGAGTGGCCGGTAGCTGTTCTCGTCCTCCAGCTCCCCATCTTCCTCCTCCTCCTCTTCCTCCTCATCCTCCTCCAGCTCATCCTCCTCGTCCCCATCGGCGTAGAAGGAGGTGGTGGGGTAGAAATCGGCCTCGTCAAAGGGCGTGAAGTCGTCGTAGAGCTCGTGGAGGGCCCATGGCGTGGCCGCCCCCTCCGGCTCCCGCCGCTGCGCCGAGCCGGCCGCCCCCCGGCCGCCCCCAGGGAAGCCCCCCAGCCCCTCGCCCCCCTCAAACAGGTCGTAGTAGTCGACGTCAATGATCTCCGAGGCCGTCTGGTCGGCCGGCGGCTCGGCCGGACCTGTGGCGGCGGTGACGGGCTCCTCCGCCTCCAGCCAGGTCAGATCCGTCCGGCCGCGAGCTCCCTGCGCCGGGGCCGGGCTGGATGCGACCACCCAGAGCTCCGGGGGACGCCCCAAGTCCCCTGTGGCACCTGGCATGGGGCTGCGGTCGCCTGGCACAGGGGTCCGCGGCGCGGCCGAGCCCCCGGCTGCCAGCAGCAGGTCGGATTCAGCCGAGTCGGTGGCGAGCTGCGGGCCGGGGGGGCTCGGCGGGGCGGCCGTGAGCCCCCCAAAAACCCCTGGGCTGGGCAGGGAGGCTTGCGTGGGCCGCTCGCCGCTCCCCGGCTCCTCGGGGCTGCTGAGTGCCACCACCACCGTCCCCCCGTCACCGGGCCAGGTCACTGCCGCCTGGCCATCCTCCACCGAGCCGGCTTTGGGGGGCAGAGCGCTGGCGTCGCCCTCCCCGGCACACCCCGCGCACCCCTCCGGCATCGCCGCCGGGTCCGTGGTGGCGGCTGTGCCCCGCTCAGCGGGCTCTAGCTGGGGTCCTGCCGGGGGTTCGTCGCCCGCCGCGGTCCCCCCGGGGCTGGTGCCGTTGCCGGTCCCCCCCGCGAGGTCTCTGCTTGCCGGGTCCCATTGCGGGGGGCTGCTCTCCAGGGAGCCCTCCCAGCCTCTCCCCTCAGCCTCGCTGGCATTCTGGGGGGGCCACTCGGATGCTGGAGGGGAACAAGGAGAGAAAGACGTGTCAGAGGTGCCGCCCGCACCCCAGGAGGGCCACGGCGGCCTGGGGGGTCCCGGGAGGTCCCCACTGGCTCAACCTCGCACCCACCAGCACCATGACAAGCCATTTTGGGGGGGGGCGTGCTGCACGCCGAGTACTTTACAGCCTTTCCAGGGGACCGAAGGGGCAAACCCCACAGCAGCCCCCGGCTCCGTGGGTCCCCCCTCACCCGCGACAGCTCCGGCCATCACCCCCTAAATCTGCGACCCCCCCCTCCACCGCAACACAGCCCCCACAAACACATGGTACAGCCCCCCCAAGCCAAGCTACCCCCAGCCCAGACCCCCCAGCTCCCCTGCAAGGGGATCCAGCCCCCCCAGCAAGGGGATCCAGCCCCCCTGGCAAGGGGATCCAGCCCTCCTCTGGCTCCTGCAAGTGCACCCCGTAAACATAATGGGATCCAGCGCCCCCACAATGGGATCCAGCCCCCTGCAAGGGGATCCAGCCCCTCCGGGAAGGGGATCCAGCCCTCCTCTGGCTCCTGCAAGTGCACCCTATAGACACAAGGGGATCCAGCCCCCCCCAAATAGATCCAGCCCCCTCTGCAAGGGGATCCAGCCCTCCTCTGCTGCCTGCATATGCACCCGCTACACACAATGGGATCCAGCCCTCCCCACGACGGGATCCAGCCTCCTGCAAGGGGATCCAGCCCCACTGCAAGGGGATCCAGCCCCACTGCAAGGGGATCCAGCCCTCCTCTGCAGCCTGCAAGCGTGCTCCGTACACACAACCGGATCCAAGTCCCGCAAGGGGATCCAGCCCCCTTACAAGGGGGTCTAGCCCCCCACAACAGGATCCAAGCCCCTGCAAGGGGATCCAGCCCCCTTACAAGGGGGTCCAGCCCCTCCTCCAAGGGGATCCAGCCCTTCCTCCAAGGGGATCCAGCCTTCCTCAGGCTCCTGCAAATGCACCCCAGCCATCAAGGGGATCCAGCCCCCTGCAACAGGATCAAGTCCCCCCCCCCTGCAAGGGGATCCAGCCCCTCCCAAAGGGATCCAGCCCCTGGCTAAGGGGATCCAGCCCCTCCCAAAGGGATCCAGCCCCTCCCAAAGGGATCCAGCCCCCGGCTGAGGGGATCCAGCCCCCCCCAAAGGGACCCAGCCCCCAGCAAGGGGACCCAGCCCTCCTTTGGTTCCTGCAGTTGCACCCCATATACACAAGGGGATCCAGCCCCCCCCCCAAAGGGATCCAGCCCCCCCAAAGGTATCCAGCCCCCCCCAAAGGGATCCAGCCCCCGGCGAGGGGATCCAGCCCCCCCAAAGGGGTCCGGCCCCCCCAAAGGTATCCAGCCCCCCCCAAAGGGATCCAGCCCCCAGCGAGGGGATCCAGCCCCCCCAAAGGGATCCAGCCCCCCCAAAGGGATCCGCCCCCCCCCAAAGGGATCCAGCCCCCCCCCAAAGGGATCCGCCCCCCCCAAGGGATCTAGCCCCCCCCCAAGGGATCCAGCCCCCCCAAAGGGATCCGGCCCCCCCCCCCCCCCCCCCAAAGGGATCCACCCCCCCCCAAGGGATCCAGCCCGCCCTGCAAGCGGACTGCAGCTCCCTGCCACGGGGTCCAGCCCCGGTACGGGGATCGCCCCCTCCCCGGGTGCCTGCAGAGGAATGCAGCCCCCCCCCCCCCCCCCCCCCCCCCCCGCGCCAGGGTCCCCCCCCCGCTCCCGGTGCGGGATCCGGCCCCCCCCCCCGGTACGTACCGAGGGCGCCGAGCGGCAGCAGCAGCGCCAGGGCCAGGGCGGCGCGGGGCCGGGCAGCCGCGGGGGCCATGGCGGCATGGAGGGACCCGCGGCTCCGCCAGCGGGGCCGGCACCGGCAGCGGCTCCGCCCGCGCCCCGCGCCTCCCGCCGCCGCCTCCCGCCGCCGCCGCCGCCGCTGCTCCGCGCCGCTCCGCGGGGGGGGGGGGGGGGGGGGGGCCGGGCTGGGGGCGGGCGGGAGCCACCGGCTCCGCCCGCGGGACTGGGGACGCCGCCGGGAGCCACGGTGAGGGGCTACGGGACACGGCAACGGGACACACACACCCCCGGCATCCCCGGGGGGACCCCCCACCCACCCCCGGGCAGCACCGGGGGACACCCCCCTACCACTCCCCGGCAGCACCGGGGGGCACCCCACCACCCCACCCCCGGGCAGCACCGGGGGACACCCCCCTACCACCCCCCAGGCAGCACCGGGGGACACCCCCCCACCCGGCATCCCCGGGGGACACCCCCCACCACCACCCCCCCACCCGGCATCCCCGGGGGACACCCCCCCACCACCCCCCAGGCAGCACCGGGGGACCCATCCCAGCATCCCCCCCCCCCAGCACCGGCATCCCTCGCTGCCCGCCCCCCCCAAACCTGCTCCGGCATTGGGGGGGGGGCATCGCTGCACCGGGCCCCCCCCAGCACGGGGATCCCTCGGTGACACCCCCCCCCCCCCCAAACTGCTCCTGAACGCGGGGGGTGTCCTTGCACCAGGATCCCCCTGCACCGGCCCCCCCCAGCACCATTGACACCCCCCCACCTCCCCCCCAAATCTGCTGCTGCATGGGTGGGGCAACCCTGCACCGGGACCCCCCTGTCCCCCCCCAGCACGGGGACCCCCGGGACCCCCCTGTCCCCCCCCAGCACGGGGACCCCTCCTTGACTCCTCCCCAAAGCTGCTCCTGCGGGGGGGGGGGGCATCCCTGCCCCAGCACCAGGACCCCCCCGCAGCCCCCCAGCACCGGGATCCCTCACTGACCCCCCCAAACTGCTCCCCCTGCACCCCCCCCAGCACCCGGATCCCTTGCTGACACCCCCCAAACTGCTTTTGCATGGGGGGGGGCATCCCTACACCAGCACCTGGACACGCCCCCCCAAACATCCTCAGCTGGTGCAGGGGGACCCCCACCCTGCACCCCCAAGCCCCCCACTCACGCACAGCCCTGGGGGGGCTGCAAGGGGGTGTCCCAGCCACAGCGAGGTGAGGGCAGAGCACCCAAATCCCGGGGTGAAGCCCTCGCTCCGGGGTCACCGCGGGGCCGTGGCACGGGGCAGGGGGCTGCAGCCGCTCAGACCCCCCCCCGGGACAAAGGCCCCAGTGCCGGGTGAGACCCTCCTCGTCCCCCCGAGTGGGCGCCCCACGGCCACGGCACCACTTCCCAGTGCCAAAGTGGTCCAGGTGCCACCAGGTGCCACCATGGCCACCATCACCCATGACCCATCCGCGTGGGCACCGCCAACCCGCTCTGAAGCCAGGCGGGGGGATACACGGCTCCCTCCCGGCCCCAAAAGAGCCGGGGCAGCACCCAAACCCTGTGGGTGCCACCACCAACCCGGGGGACACCCATCCCGTCCCCACCCTGAATCCCACCTCTGTGTGGGGGGGTCGTGGCTGTGCTGGGGACAACCCCATATGTGGGGACACCCCGAGCTGCACCGGGGGGGCTCAGCCCAGCCCCATGCACGGGAGAGGGGCTGTGCCTTTGCCGTCCCCTGCGCCCCACACCGCTCGCCCCGCGGCCACCTCGTCCTCTTGGGGACAACGCGAGCTCCCGGCTGGCCGAGGCCTTCCAAGGTCACCGCGTGTCCTCCTCCGCCCGCGGCGCAGGAACACGCCGGCTATGGCTGCTCCCGCATCCCGCGCTGGGGAAGGATGCTCGGGGCAGGGCTGGGTGTCCTGGGGAGCAGCGGATGCTCCCGAAGGAGCCCTTTCCAGTGCCCCCCAACCCCTGTGTGGGACCCACGTCGGCTCAGCTGCAACCGCCCCCCACCATGCACCCCACACCACCCCATCCCACGCAGAGGGGCAGCCGTGGGGCGCGTGTGCAGGGGGTGCGGCAGGGACTGGGGGAGCTGGGCTGCGGGGGAACGGTGGGGCTGGGGGTCCCCTCTCCCCCGCAGCAGCCACCGCGCCTGGCCGGGCTCCCCGCGCCGGGAACAAGCCCCGCTCTGTCCCTGCTCAAAGGGGGATTGAAGGGGCTGCACCTGCTTAATATTCCCCACGCTTCCGCCCCTGGATGCGTTTCCAAGGGGACCGGCCAAGGGGCCGCAGGGATGGACGGGGGGACACGGCTGCGACAGCTAGGGAAAAGGGTCAGGAAGAGGCATCGGGGTCCCACACGTTGCCCGGAGCTGAGGTCCCTCCGCCGTGTCCCCACCCTCGCGGCAAGAGGCCGAGGGAAGACGGGTGGGATCCCGGGGACGGTGCTGGGGATGCCATGCGGGGCAGGGCGATGGAGCCCGGGCAGGGCAGCAGCACCCATCCTGCACCCAAAGCCCTTCCCCAGCAGCGGGGCAGGGTGCTGGCACGTGGCAGCGATGGCTCAAGGCGTTTATGCTGAAGTTTTCGGTGCTTGTTAAGTCCACGGGAGCTTCCAGCACCCACGGTAACTCCTGGGGGCAGGAAGCGCGTGGGGCTAGCGGGGAGCCCTGGGGACCACCCGGGCCAAGCCCTGCTCGCCAAGGGTCACCTGGAGCAGGTTGCCCAAGACCATGTCCGGTCGGGTCTTGGACGTCTCCACGGCTGGAGACTCCGCAAGCCCTCGGGGCAGCCCCGGAGCATCAGCTCCTCCTCTCCGGTACCGGCCACTCACTGGTGTCCCCTTGGGGTATCGACACCCGGAGAGCTCCAGCTGCAGCCAGCGTCACCCTAGGGTGCTGAGCGCCGTGGAGAGGAGGGACCTTGCCCTGGATCTCAGGGAATCAATGGGGAACGAGGGGGTGTCGGCACGCCCCACCCCAGCTGGAGGCTGCTCCCCCCCGGTCCTGGGGAGCGTCGCCCATCGCGTTTCCCTGCAGACCACCATCGCATGGGAAGAGCCCCCACGTCCCCACACACCTTCGCCCCCCCCGGCGCAGGCTCCGCACCCATCCCTGCACCAGCGGCTCCGGATCAGACCCCCCCAGCAGTCAACGTGGGTGGGCAAGGGGGGACCGAGGGTCTCACCACCCTCCGTGGGCAGAGCTCAGCTGCCGCTTCAGGGAGCGGAGGGACGGCGGTCGATGCCACGCACCAGGCAGGGACATCCAGCTGGGGGATGAATTTCGGAGCTTCCCCCTTCCCGCAGCTCCGGGACGCGCAGCGGGCAGAGCGTGGCAGAGCCTGAATTCATCAGGCTCCTTCACCACACTTCAATTTCGCACCAGACAAGGCAGCAGAGCCCAACGCAGGCGTCAGAGCCATCTCACGGGTCTGCTTTCACCACCTTTCCTACAAACCTGCCTCGGATTTGTCTTACGTAGAGGCAGAAGCAGCAGCAGAGGGTTGGATGAGGGGCAGCAGGACAGACTGAAACGGTGACGGCTCTTCGGTCTCGCAGAGGAAATCCAGGGGCAGCTCCCTCCTCTCGGGCAGAACTGGCTGCTGCCGTTGGGTGTGTGTTTTCCTGGGGGAGCTACTCAAAATATTTAGGGTGAATTGAAAGACTGTGAAACGCAGCCACACCGGAGACCCTTTTTGGGCATTTCTGGAGGAAATCAGCGTCAGCTCTGTCCGTCTGTCCATCCTGTGAGAGGGTCACACGCAGCTGGGGAGGGATCTCACCCCAAATCCCTTCTCTGCCCGGTTCAGCGCTGGGAGCTGAGCTTGCTCACGGGTCTTGCCCTGCCTTGGGGTCCCCGAAAACCCACAGGAGGGGCTTTGCTCATCCCCCCAGCCCTGCTCTGCTTCGCGCTCCTGCCAGCACCCGGCTTCGGCTGCCAGCCCCGTGGGGAGCACTCAGCTCAGCCCCACATCCCGGCTCATTCCAGCTGGCAGCTCCCGGAGCAAGCCAGCAGCCGTGGGGCAGCCCCACACCAACACCTTCATCCCCCTGTCCCCAAGAGCAGCTGGAGGCAGATGGGCTCTGGCGCCCGCCTGGGCGCAGGGGACAGGTTGGATTAGGATCCAGGACCCCGTGGGGACAAACGGAGGCTGGAAGGATCCCATTATCCGAGCACAGGGGAATGGCCGCCTCCCCGTGCTCCTATGCTGATGTCCCCACGGACCAGGACCCACAGCGGGCTGCATGCAGAGCCCGGGAGCACTGGGGGTTGGTGCTGAGGGCAGAATGGGCTGGGGCTGGGACTTCGCCACCAGCTTTTCTTTCCCCCCACCCTCTCTCCCTGGGCTGCCTGCTTGGCATCCTCCTCGCTCAGGTGCCAGAGATGCTCAAACCACCCCCTTTTCCAATTTTTCTCATTAACAAGTACGGGAAAGGTGTAAAGAAATCACGACTCCATGACAGAGGTGAGGTCGGTGTTTTCCGCCCCGGCTCGGGCACCGCTCGCCTTGGCCACGCGAGCTCTTCCCTCGCTCAAAGCATCCTCGACGGTGAGCCTGAGCCCAGGGCCAAGCTCAGCGCAGCCAGGCAGCGTTTTAGCGGGACAGCTTTGCCCCTGATTGGGGCTGGCACCGCACAGGGCACGGCTCCGAGGGGACGAGCCCCGATGCGACACCGATAGCTGAAGGAAGCCGGCGCCTGCTTCAGCTGCGAGACCTAAAATCAGCCTCCGACGCTGCCTTCAGCCTCAGATACTCCACAAAAACATCCAAACCGTTTCCGCAGGGAACAAATTCACCCACCACGTATCAGTCACACACCACACCGCTCCCGACACCGAGTTGATCTGAAAATTGCCGTAATTCCAAGTCCTTAAAACAGGAGCTATGTTTAGGATTGCACGAGCAGCTCGGAGAGGGATGCTGGCAGCACCGGGTAAAGACACACAAAATTCGCAACCTCTGCATGCCCCGCGGTGCTGGAGCCCTCCAGCCCTTCTCCTACCTCTGGCCAGAGGGATAAGCAAGCTGGTATCTTCCAAAAAAACCCCTTCCTGGCCTGCACAGGGAGCTGGGGCGCTTGGCTGAAGGATTCAGTGTCGGAAAGGCACAGCCAGGCTCGGGCAGGAGGCAGAGCTCCATCGTCCGAGCAGCCACCGGCTCGTGCTTTCGAGCCACGCTGCTCTGCGGCTGGAGACGGAAAAGGGGGGAGAGGTTTAATACTCACACACTACAGCTCTGAGCTGCAAAGAGCAAGAAGAAAAAACCTGAGTAAAACGGGCCCGAGCTGCTTTGGGGAGAAGAGCCAGCAGAGAGCTGCGGCCCGAGGACCGAGCGCAGCACCCACCGGTGGTGTTCAGCACCTTTTGTGTTTGCAGATGTTCAGAGCATCTGCAGGGAGCGACAAACAAAACCATCACGGACTGAGGTAACTCAGCTGGGAGCAATAGCATCTTCCCCACCTCTCCTTCCGAGCCCAAGAAACCTGTTTAATACTTGCAAGTTTGCAAAGAGGGCACTAAATGCACCTCAGAAATGCTTTTTATCTTCAAGGTTTTGCTTTTATTACAGCTGGAAACCAGGATGAATCAAAGCAGCTACTTCACAGTTAAGGATGAGGTGTGGAGACACCATTTCACCCAATGGAAAAGGAAGAAAAAGAAGCTCAGGAGGGCGGAAGAGCTGAACCCCGGCAGTGCACGGGGGGGTGAACACACACCTTATCCCTCTCACGACAGGTCAGGGGTATTTAATGACCTCCAAGACTCGGGCTCTGTTTCATCTGGAAGAGGGAAGGCAAAATTATAGCAGCAGAGAGAACCAGGAACCAGCTCTGCGCTGAGCATCCTCCGAGGGCAGAGCCTGTCTCCGTTTCTGTGGGTCTTCTACAGCGCCCTGGCCCCCAGCGCTGGGAGGGAACAAGGGATTTCCGTGAAATGGATCCCACAGGGATCTGGTGGCTCTTCCAACGGCACGTCAACTGCTTGGCGAGGAGACGTGCCTCAGGGGCCCCAGCTGGGACTGGGCTGAACCTGCCTTGTGGAAGTGGCTGGTCCAGGTCTTTGTCCACCAGATCATCCCCGGCTCCCGCGCGCCAGCACCGCTCCTGCCCACGGCTCTCCATCGGCTCAGCAACGCAGACCCGGGTGGGCAACCTTGGCGCTGACACACGGTGAGCACCGGCATTGCCAAACATCCCGCTAGAAATGTGGGAGCGTGCTAGAAAGGCCGCTGGTTTCGACGGACACGAGGTGGTTTTTTATTACACGTCAACTCGGAAGGACAAAAAAAGAGGGATTTTGGGAAAAAAAATTCCAAATCATCAGCCCTAGGTTTCCCGTTGCAGCCTCCACGTGACACCCTGCTGCCCGACAACTCCCGGGGCTGCTGAAAAGGGTCCCTGAACTGTGACCCCCGGCAGCAGCAGGAGGTTCCAATGAAAGCAGAAATTCCCATGCGGGCAGCACACGCGGCGGGGCGGGAGACGGCGCAGACAAAGAGCTACACTGTTCCTAGAGAGCCGGGCAAGGGACCGGCTCCGGCACAGCCAAGCCGTTGGCAGGTCACCCAGATCCACGCTGCCACTGATCGTCTGGGGCACGTCACTTCCTACCGGGATCTGGGGGGATTAGTCCATGGGATGGGCGCTGGTGTCTGGCAACCCCCATCGGGGACAGCCCCGGATGCATTGTACTTGGTGCTGTAAAAGCCACAGAGTTTGAAAAGGAGTTGCCAGCTTTGCCAAATCCTTCATTTTAAAGTTTCTCGTGAGAAAGGCACGGGAATTGAAATAACGGTGTGGGAGGACAACGTGCACTCGCGTATTTAGACACCCCGAACTCTTTAGGTGTCCCAATGTGTATTTTTGGCTTTAAGTCAGCCAGAAAAGAAAAAAAAAAAAGTGCAGCTTTTCAGGAACCACATGGTGGAGCTGGTATTGCCAGACAGGACACATCCGCAACGGGGAGTTTTAGGATATTATTAGGAAGTGAAGACAAGGGCGGGCAGGGGGTGTGAACGCCTGTTCCCGGTCCTGGTCCACTGCCCCATTCCTCCTCCTGCCAACAAGACCGCAGTGCTAAGACAAGAAACCTGCACAGCAGAGACCTCCCATCTCCGGCAGTAGGAAATTATTCAGATAAAAGATGCAACCTCCCCCCAGCAGTGTGTATAATCAGGAGGGACAGCAGATTTTTTGGACAAGGGAGAAGGGCTCAGGACCGAGCAGGTGAGCTTCCGCTTATCCCAACGGCATCTTGGTTTCAAACGACCCTACTGCAATTCCGGAGTGGACACTGAGCCCGTTGACAAGAGCTCCAGTTTAGAGCCCTGTCCTAGACTTGTCTTCAAGCTTACCGCATTCACATTATAAAGCTGTGACCAGGAATGAGTTTGCTCTCTCTAACCCCACACCACTCCAACTGCTCAAGAATTGACACGACGATCTACCATATTCTTTGCATTCCTTAGGGAAAAGGTCTTGGAGATGAGAGGAGGAAAAATGACAATCGCTGACCATGCCGCAGGATGAGAAGGGTGCGATCGCA
Source organism: Gavia stellata (assembly GCF_030936135.1). Classification (NCBI taxonomy): domain Eukaryota; kingdom Metazoa; phylum Chordata; class Aves; order Gaviiformes; family Gaviidae; genus Gavia; species Gavia stellata. Next base: position 1,148,489 of record NC_082599.1, on the reverse strand, counting down.
GGGACAAGCCTTGCTGAAGACACCTGGAGTGCAAAGGCACGAAGAGCTCCTTCCCGTTCTTACCCGGCCCGAGGCAGAAGGAGCACTAAGGAGCCCACCAAGGGAGCACTCAGCAGAAGACCCCAGCCCTCGGGACCTCCCACGGCAACGAAGGAGGAATCCCCAATTGGGGATGGGGCTTTCGTGGGGTGCCCTGAACCTGGGGCGCATCTCCACCCCTGCGCTTTTCCTTCTTCAGCTTCAGGGAATTGGGGACTGTGGGCATTACGCAGCTAGGATGGCCGGGAAGAAGTGCCATTAGGGCGCTTCTTCAGAGGAAGAAGCCCTTACCTGGTGAAGTAGCAGGAGCATTGAGAATATAATCCAGATTGGATTCCCGGTTTCAGTTTAATCGAAAGGCAAGCTATCCTGGCAGCCTCTGGAGCGCTGCAGGAAAGGACAAAAGATCTGAACAGGCATCTGAATTAAACAATTAACAGCGAAGCTGATAGGGGAACAGGGGAACGGTGGGACCCTGCTAGGTCAGCGCGCCCATTCCTCCTCTATTAAAATCTGCCACTTCAGAGCACTTCTTTCAAGTGCGTGATTCAACTGGGAAGGCGAGCCTGAGCAATCGTCCGAGTTAGCACAGCAAGACGGCGGGGAAGCAGGAATCAAACGGAAATAATCCTATTAGGCCTCGAATGCTGTTTTACTTCTTCCACATTCATTAAGCTTTTTAAATCTGAAATACCATTTTCCAAAGCGGCAGATCACCGAGCGCATTGTGAAGGGCCTTCGCCTACCTGCGTGACTTTGGTGTTTCCCACCTTGTCGGGTAACGAGCTCAGGCTTTGTATTTACTTCACTGTAGTTAAGATCCAGCGCCAAAAATAGATCCCTATCGTATTAACAGTTCTCAGCTCATCCACAATACACAGGGAGGAAAGGAGACTCCAGACAAAGTGGCACAAGCTTTGTACAAAAACCACATTTTTTTTTTTTTTATTTCACAAAATTGGGTGGCTGTGTTGCAGGAATAAAACCGGCCCTATACATAGGATCAGATGAAAAAGTCAGCACACGTTATCATTTATACAGAAACACAACAGTGTCAAGAATTCAGGTACTCCGTAGGATCATCACTAGTACAGTAAAAAATAAGTCTCCATCTGGATCCTTTATATTTGAAGTTGATCACGCTAAAAACAACCTGAGGTTATTCTAAACCGGACTACGGTCTGAACCAGAAAATCCCATGCTCACCCCAAAGACCCTGGAGGGAAAGGTAACATTGGGGATGAATTCCTTTGTGGGAGGTGGAAGGCAGGCAGGCCCTGACCGTTCTCTGCTAGGCACTGTGGATTCTTAGAGCTTGACGGTGGAAAGCATTGTTCCTACACGGTGGAAGTAACAAGGCTGCAGACAATCATCTGAGCATGCAGCGGATGTGCGGGCAGCCCAGAAATGGTTACTCCACACTCATGCACTCTCAGGACCTGGGAAGTTCAACCGTTAACATCGATGAGTGAATCACCTGAGCGCTCTTCAAAGCAAATCCTTTTTTTTTTTTTATGGTGTAAGTGGTTCTGCAGGTTTCAGATTATTTGGGAGATCTCTCCCTGGTCAAGCCTTAGACCACCACCTTGCACTCGGTCGCTGAAAGCCACCCTTTAAATTACCGAGCAGTCTTCAGAGCTTTGGCAAGGAAACCTGTCAAACCCTCTTACGCCAGGAAGAGGGCCGAGAACCCAAACCACAGCCGGCAAAGGACTTTTCTGCAGTCACTAACGATGAGCAAACCAAGCAGTTTTGGCAGTCTGGAGGTCTGCGTCAGCAGTACCGCGCCGGTGGTCTCACGCAACAAGTGCTCCTAGATTTGCCGGCCGAAGCTGTTCCCTTACCCGCAACCCCACAGACCACGGAAGGTCAACGAGCGGAAGGTGATGTGTGAGTTGTCCCGAAGACGCGTACCACGGTCGCTGACTCTGCCCACCTCGGCTGTCCGCAGGAGGTAGTTCTGGCATTCGCACCTAGGCCATCCCAACCCAATCCCGTATGCTAGCACTTCTTCGCTATCTACTTTTTTTTTTTTTGTTTTGTTCATTTTAAAAAGTAAAAAGTATATGCTCCAAAAAGAGGGACTAAAAATCATGGTTTTATTCCTCAGTTGGCTACTGTATCAAACTACTCAGAGGGCAGGTTCAACTACCACCTTCAAAGGCAAAAGAAAGGTAAAAACTGGAGCAAGAAAAACTCCTACCGTTGAGTGGTTTTATTCCAATTGATTCACTCCTGGCTTCATTCACACTGGATCAATATTTTCTTTAATAAGTTAGCGAGGCAGCCCCAGGACTCTGCTACCGTCCTTAATGATCAGATATCTGTAATGAACACGGCTGGCATTCCTGCACCTTCTCTGCTACAGCACGCCCTTATTTTCCTTCTCTGCTCAAAACACTGGTTTGGCATCCGATCTTGATGCTTTGCTCTACCCGGAGAATCCGAAATGTTAAATCACAAGTGGAGCGGGCATGTGCTACATCCTAAAGCTCAGTTAACGCCTCCACCTTAAAAGCTTGTTTGGTTTTTTTACCCTCTCCAGGAGAACCCAAAGCTCAAAACACCAAGAGGAAAGAAACCAGAGTCGAGCACACTCTGAAAGGCAAGCAGACCAAAGCGTAAAGGACTTCCCACCAGCAACACGGAGGCACTACTGGCGTCTTTGATCTAAAGCTTTCCCAAAGGAATGCCGAGTACTGCCAGGTTACGAGCGGTGGGGAGAGGGCGAAAAAGACGCTGTGTGTATGTGCTTGTATACGTGTATGTATATGCACACATACACAACCGGGGCAGGCCAACGGGAGGTGAAACCCCCCCAGGGGAACAGAAGGTAACTGAGGAATTCATTTTTGGTCACCACTATGTTGCTGTAGAAGTTCCTTCTTCCTTGACTGCTTAGGGAGCGGCTGAGGCCGGCGGGGCTCCTGCCGGAGGTGGGGTCACCCCTTCCGCTGGCGGAGGCGGCTGTGCAGGAGGGGGATCTGCAAAAAAACCAGCAGAGAAACAGTGAGCAGGACACCAGGAGGGGTTTGAACACGGAAAGGGAACCCAACGCAAACGCCCAGATGTCTATATGCCATGGGAGACGCGGCCGTCCGAGGGGAAAGCAGCAAGGACTGGCCCCAGAAATGGCCACGACTGTGGCATCCCCATCTCTTAAGCTTCACATGAAGCTCCAACTCTACGTTTTATCGTGCTTTTCAACCACTAAGCACTGCACGGACTCTGAAAGAGGAAAAAGATTCCCTGTTTTTACAGAAAAGATGACAGGCATGCAGCTCAGTAGCTGGCAAAGTTCACGTCACGCAACTTTCAGAGCTGGAATTAGCATTTCTCATCTCCCAGCTCTGTGCTCAAGCCTTTAGATTACGGCTCCTTTCTATTTAAAACAGATGGAACAATAGACTTTATATAAACAGAGCCTGCACTTAAGCTCTGAACAGTGTATGTAGGTTAAAGCAGAGGAATCCACAGATGCAGCAAGTGGGAGGAAAGAAATGAAGGATACGAAAGGCCAGCTTTCATGCACAGAGAGATGTTAATGGAACACGACTGACTTGTTTAGTAGGGGAGAAAAAAAAAAGAAATTAAGATAAGGGAAGAGAGCAAGCAGGAATACAACCTGACATAAGATATTCCCAGTGGTAGAGGCTCAGAAAAAGGGAAGGAAAACTAAGAAAAGCTAGAGCACCAGAAGAATAAGGAGCAAACGTCTGAACAAAAATAGCATCAGAATGGAGTATTTCACGCTTATGCAGGTTAACACCGATGAGTCAGTACCCCTCAGCAACTCCCTTCAGCTGAAGCCAAAATGGGATGGCTTTTCCCAATTATTTTTTGGGAGAGGTACTACAAGCGATCACAATTCCTGCCCGTCCGGTGACAGTGATGCTGAATAACATTTTTGGGGTTAAGACTGCCGTGCTGAAGCAGACTGGCAGCTTGTCTCCGGCTGCAACTAATTTAGACAAATTTATTGAGGAATTCATGACAGAGCATCCTGCACCAGCCATGCCAGCTTTTCTTTTGCTTGCTGGGTTTGGCCACATTCTCACACTCGTTCAAGTAACTCCCACACAGTGGCTACTGACTTCAGCTGCTTTTTTTTGGCTGGCATAAATCAATTTTGGTTTTGGAGGTGTGTTTATACCATGTAAGGAACACTCCCAATATACCTTTTGCTTCTTCCTGATTAGGACTTCCTCTTTTTAATTTCACGGTGTTAAGTTTTCAGTAAGGTATTGTTGAACTGAATTATATTCTGACCTCCACTATTTAAGGATTTAGCTACGGTTAATTCCTGAACTGCTACTGTGCATTCTTCCAGACTAAGTCAGGAGAGGTTTTTGATGATGACCACAGAGCCTTAGTGTCATTATAAATAAAATAAGGGATGTTATAAATAAAATAAAGGACAATGGAGTATATTTGGATGCCTAGAGGGGAGACAAGCACTTAAAGCCTCAAGCACACCTCTGGCACCAGTCTTTGGTTGCCAGCGTGCGCAGATCCTGTTATTCCTGCAGCAGATAAAGGGGTTTCAACTGCAATGACTCTTCCAGCACACACCAGGTATAAAAAAAGCCACACCAGGTATATTCAAAACGTTTTCTGCTGGAGATCCACTTACACATGCCATTTGGAGCTGCTAGAGGAACACGAGGTCCAATTAGATTTCCTGACATCGGTGACATGCCGGGTGGGGGGGGACCACCGCCAGCTGGATGGATGTTTGCTGACACACTTGGCATCATCCGGCCTGGCATGGGCTGTCCAGGTATCATCGAACCGGGCCCCGGCATCTGACCTGCAAGAGCAGTGAAGAGACACGATGGTGAGACTCATGTGAAACATGGAAGTGACTGGAAGAGGAAAAAAACAGAGTCCAGTTGTTCTCTGAGCAGCAAGAAAAAAATTCTTGTGCATTGGAGCCAACTCCATACATGCTCCAAACACCAAAGGAAATGCCTTTTCATCCTCCCCAAAGTCAACACGCTCCCTTTGGGAAGAACCACGGGGCACTTGTCATCTCTCAAAAACATCAGCACAAGAGGCAAGCGGAAGGTAACGCTTGCAGTCAAAACCCAACATTTTAAGTGAACCCCTACTAAAAAAGCATTTGATAGTCATCTAAATGAAGGCGCGGGAAACAAATTGCAGCAGAATAACAAGGCATCAAAGCAAGAGCACTTGATGAAAAAGAGAAGCCACAAAGCCTAATGGATTAATTTAATGGAATAACTGAAATCATACAGTTAAAAATTGGACTGTGAAGAAATTTCCACCATAAACCGCCCCCCATTCTGATGTGAGGGAGTGTTCCAGTAAGTCTTCCTTACATATCAGCTCTGTAAGAGACCTTTATGTTTCAGTTGCATAAAGGAACTGTTAGAATCGCCCAGCTTCGGACACCTACAACTTGTTGATTGATGCTTTAAAACTTCATTTGAAGAGATTATTTTGCATAATCCAATTACATTTACTTTTACACACTTACATAAAGGTACAGTATTTTAGTTAAAAAAGCAGCTATTAGGCATGGATTGTAAAGGCTTCCTTCACAAGAGCTCATTCCACCCCAAACCCCAGGCAATTATGTGAAAGAAAGTGTGATGACAGAATCCTTGAACAAAAAAGAGGCTGTGAACATACATAAAAAGCACCACAGCCACACCAGCGGTTAAAGCCAAGAAAGTGGGAGCTCTGGATTTGGGACCGAGTCAATACTTTTGTCACAAACACTTAACTCTTACTTATGCTCAGCTTCGGAACAAGAACTTTGAGTAATATTTCATTGGTATCTGTCATTTCCATCTTCTAGGATGTCACGGAATTGCACTGGCTCACAAGCTATTGCCTGAAACAGGCGGGTTACAGCTCTTCACAAGCACCCTCTGGTCAGAGGTAGGACCATACAGGCCCACCAGCAAGGTAGCACAGCCTGGACATGAGACAGAGCAGCCTCAGACAGAGCTGAGTACAAGAGGAAAGAGCAGGCTGGTCTATGCCTGAATTCTTATCACAGAATCACTAAGGTTGGAAAAGACCTGTAAGATCATCAAGTCCAACCATCAACCCAACCCCACCATGCCCACTAAACCATGTCCCACAATGCCTCGTCCACGCGTTCCTTGAACACCTCCAGTGATGGTGACTCCACCACCTCCCTGGGCAGCTTATTCCAGTGCTTCACCACTCTCTCCATAAACAAATTTTTCCTAATATCCAGCTTAAACCTCCCCTGGTACAACTTGAGGCCATTTCCTCTTGTCCTGTCACTCATCACTTGGGAGAAGAGACCAACACCCACCTCACCACAACCCCCTTTCAGGCAGTTGTAGAGAGCGATGAGGTCTCCCCTCAGCCTCCTCTTCTCCAGACTGAACAACCCCAGCTCCCTCAGCCGCTCCTCATCAGACTTGTGCTCCAGACCCCTCACCAGCTCCGTCGCCCTTCTCTGGACACGCTCCAGCACCTCAATGTCCTTCTTGTAGTGAGGGGCCCAAAACTGAACACAGTATTCGAGGTGCGGCCTCACCAGCGCCGAGTACAGGGGCACGATCCCCTCCCTACTCCTGCTGGCCACGCTATTTCTGATACAGGCCAGGATGCCGTTGGCCTTCTTGGCCACCTGGGCACACTGCTGGCTTGTATTATGACCTGCACTGTAAAATAACACTGGTGATCGAAAGCAAACCCTGCTCTTTGGGAACTGTCACTACTTAATGCCTGTACAGACGCCTCTGCCTGGGGGCCACGTCCCACGCTCTCACAGAGGTGAAGTCCACCAGCCATCCCAAATCCTTCTCCACCACTGCCCTTCTGCAGAAAGCTAGGGGCACCACTGAAGAGCACTCCAAGCATGCAGGAATACCTAACTGAACAATAGTTAAAGAAGAAAAACCACAACACAAATAGATAACCTTGCTCCGCTTCCCCGATCTCTGGTGCCTTCGCTAAGTCCGCCCTGCTCCGCCACGTCCCTCCAGAAGATGCACATCTTGGATATCTAAAGCACTTGGTAGCTTGTCTAGCCCTCGGTTGCTGGTCTCTGCCTGTAGTTCCATGGTACTTTAAACCAACAACCTGCTCTTTGAGAAAGACAGGTTATCCTTGCAAAAAGGCACGGCAGGATGACAGTATAAGGGAGTATTTGCTTCTGAAACCGGACCCACCAACAGTCGCAGTGCAAAAGAATCCAACACGCCACAGCCCACTAGCTTCACACAGTCCTGGAGATCTGTGGCAGGGGTGCTAAACCACCTTAAATTCACAGGGACTCTGAAGCATCGAACGATGAAAACATAGTATTGGAGCTCCTGGTCATGCAAGCAAGAGGTCTATGTGCCAGCCTGACGCTGCTTCATCACAGGAGCAAGACTAGCATACACGCAAGCAGCAGATACGAAGCTCTATTGAACGATCAGATTTCTCAAACATTTACAAACGAAAAGAACTCTGAAAATTTATCCCTGGATACACTCCATCGCTGATCAGTGGCCTGCGGCGCACATCATGGCATTGCAATCACTGTATATTAAAGAGCAGCAGCAGCAGCAGCCAACCAGAAAAGCTGTGTACATTTGAGCTTTTAAACCCTCTCTTTTGTCCCCATTATTAACAAAATATTTTCTGCTTTGGTGATGACAAATAGGTGGTTTTGAAGAAGCCCCTTGCAATCCTTACACCTCATCAACAGCCTAAAGAAGAAAGAAAAGGTGGGACATTTCCTGAAATTACGTGGCATACTTTCACGGGTAACTCGAGATGATCAAGTCCCATACACACGAGCTCCTGTGTCTGGTTTCCCTTTTGCAGACCAGTTGAGCTGAATGTTCCTCAGCGTGGCCCATTCGCCTTCCCCTCCTCAGCAGCAAGCAGGCTGCAAGAGGACTGAAGAGTCATCTCCATCACAGAGTAACTGGGTTGGAAGGGACCTCAGGAGGTCTCTGGTCCAACCTCCTCTCAAAGCAGGGTCAGCTCTGAGATCAGACCAGGTTGTTCAAGGCTTTGTCAAAACCTGACTGATCTCTAAAAGCGCCAGGAATGGAGACTGCACCACCTCCCCGTACGACCCATTTCAGTGCCCGACCTCCTTATACCCAGTCGAAACCTCTCGTGTTCCAGCTTACGTCTCTCTTACTCCCACTACGCATCACTGAAAAGCCTGTCTCTGTCATCTCGATGACCTCCTCATAGGTATTTGTAGGGCTGCTGGTAGGTCCCTCCGAAGCCTTCTCCTCCCCGGGCTGAACGAGCCCAGTTCCCTCAGCCTATCCATGGGGAAAGTGCTCAGACCCTCGGACCATCTTTGGGGGCCCCTCTGCTGAACCCACTCCAGTTTAATCGATGCTTTTCTTGTACTGGGGGACCCAGTCCTTCAGTTGTGGTCTAACAACTGCTGAGCAGTGGGGGGGAAAATCACATCCCGCAACAACCCGCTGCCTGTGCTCCTGTTCGTAGAGCCTGGGACGCTGCCGGTCTCCGCTGGCCCACGCTCGGCTTGCTGCCCACTGGCACCCAGAGGACCTTTTCTGCAGAGCTGCTGCTCGGGGTTAGTCCTCCCAGGTAGGAGACTTGGCGTTTGTCCTTGCTGAATTTCACAAGGCTTCTGTCAGCCCATTCCTCCAGCCTGCCTCAGCCCTCCTGAATGGCAGCCCTGCCCTCAAGCGTATCAACGGATAATACGCAGATAACTGAAGATTTAAGCAGACGCGGCATGAATTTACCGCTGCTGGCATCTGTGCATCTGTTTTGGTCCAGCTCACTCAGAGATGAGGAGTGGGCAGAAAGGGCATGGCAGGCAACATGAGAACACTGTCACCAAAAGCAACAGCCAGGCACAGGCTGAGGCTTAAAGACATGGTAAATTATTAGTATTAGAAGTGGGTCAGGAGCTACAGGACCAGCGCTGTCAAGAGACAAAACGCTGTTGGGTTTGCAAACAGCCTAAACCTGCTCATTTACAGACTCTTTGTACTCGGTTCTGCGCTAGAGCTGAGCTTCTAGGAAACTTCAGCTTGGAGCTTCAAACACGAGCATAGCGGGTAGACAACAAGCAAGCAGCTCTCCTCCACCCTGCAAGGCTGCAGAAACCAGCCTGGGGGTATATACAAACTCAGCCCGAACAGATCAGCTCTGAAGCACAGCCTGTCGGAGTACGCGGCTGCACAAGGGCAGCTGGTCAAGCTCCAGGAGTTGGGATTTTCCCCGATTTGCAGGAGACAGATGTGGGAAGTTCGACATGCCCGATATTATGTGATGACCTGTGGCACTACAGTCACAACAGCTTGAATTTCAGTCGCTGGAAGTTCTGGGTGAAATATTAAAAAAAACAAACATGAAAAAAAATCCTGTATCACCAGCAATTTCAGTCTACGCAGAAGAAAAGAGGACTTATCTGGGCACTTCAGTACCTGACACCGTGTTCTCTTCACTTATGAAATGTTCTGACAACTTTGACTCAAAGTAGTTACTTTCCGGGAAAAATTTATGCTCTTCTGCTCCGTTTACCTGTGCAAGAAGTCCTCCAAGAGTAGCTTGTATCTTCAGTGTCTGCTTTGGCAGATATAGTCCATTCCTCAGAGCCCAGAACAGGAGACGGCGGCAGGCTGCTTTTGTTTCATAGGCAAGGAGGGAATTGGAGCATCTGCCTCACTCTACTGATAGGCTGCATATTCCCGGTCAGTTTAAAGTCTTCTAGTGGACTCAAAATAATATTTAATAGAGAAACGGACTCAGCATAGACACTGGGGCATACAACTAATGCCCATCAGGGTACTTGGGAGAAAGTCTGTATGAAGGAAGAGATGACAGCTTATTACACGTCAAAGGTCATAAGAGGTATGGGAAAAGCAAAGAGATAGCCTTTATTTCCTTGAATACAGAATTAAAGGTGGCAATCGAAATTCTTACGCTGCAGGTTTAAAAACCCGCTTTCAGAGAACTTAGTTACACCATGGAACTCGCTAACAATTTTGCGGAGGTCTATCGGCAGCTATGAACACACCAGTTCAAAGCAGCCCCCAAGCACTGAGCGTCAAAATGCTCGAGGAGTCTGACTGTGGAAGGCTAGATCTGCATTTACCCTGTTTCTTACAGTCTTCGCAAAGCATTTGCTATCAGATCAAAGACAGCGATGTGAACCTCCGGGCTGACCCAGTATACACACACTCACAACCTACTCGTGAAAAGTCAAGTTTGCTGGAGCACAGAGCAACGGAGCTCACATACCAAGCTGCAACATCGGAAACTGTGTCTGGATCTAGATTAGCTCAGACAAATGAGCTGAGCACTGCTTCCTCGTACATCCTCATCCTCGCACTCCTCCCACGCTTTGACTCCAGTGTTGTACTCTGAAAGGGTACAGCGCAAGAAGAGCAGCCACTTGGTACATCAAGACAACATTATTATGCTGTTAAGAACTCTGGCTTGAGCAGATCTTTTATTTTTAATGAAACCCTGTATTTTCAACCCAAAAAAGAGAAACAGTAACAGCTACAAGCATGCAGAAAGCGAAGGCAGACTAGCAGAAGCAGATACAGGGCAACTCAAACTGGTGGGGGCAGAAGGGTGGCAGGGGCTGAACCATGCTGAAACAAGAAACTGGAGATAAAACACAGCCCAAAGATGTAGAGGGCTTCGTAGCAAAAGGAGAAGATATTCACAGCTATGAGGGATGTTATTCACTGGCAAAATTAAGGCTGATCGGGGAATAAAATGTAAAAACTGGAACAACTCAGGTGTGTTTCAGAAGACCAGGAAAGCTGGGAACGGAGAAATCCCCAGCTTGGGAGCTGCCGCTTGATAGGAGCATCAACCTCTCCAAGTGTAATCTGGCCATTTTCCTTCCAACACCACATGCCTACAAGATAATGAATCTGCACTAATGAAGTGATTAATATTAAAAAAACCTCTTCTGAAACACCTGAAGCTGGATCAGACTTACTACACAGCGAGTGGCTTCACATGAGGTCTTAGCTCTAACACTGGGCAAGTATTCCTTCAGCAAGAGAAAGGCTGTCAGACCTGCGGTAATGCAGAGATTCGGGGACTATGTTTTATATTCAAATCAACCACAGTCATGCCAAAATCAGCACTAAACAGGAATTAAATCAACTTCAAAAAATGTTGTTTCTTCATAAATTCAAAGTGTGTCATGACTCCAAAGCATCCTCCTCCCTGAACCACAGAGTCTGTAGAGCTTTTTTCTCTCTTAAATTTTGAAGATTTTAAAATAAGTGGCACTGCAGATTTTCTGAAGACGCCCATAAGCTGAGAAGCTCCTATGTGTCCGAGTGCAGGGTTGGCTGCCCATTTTTTGCCTTCCTGACATGGTATGCAACAATTACCTTAAAATTAGCTTAAGGTACTTACAGAGGACCAATCCTATCACATACCAGAACTCCAAAATGCTGAAGTTGAGCAGTAATCAAGCAATACCCAACCAAACTGGGATTAAGCAAGGGGAAATTACTACTACGGCAAAAATTAAGTCCTACTTCTACAGGGATCATATTTTTTTTTCATTTTACAAGAGATACCGCTTCAAGACAGTGGCTCAAGCATAAAATGTGGAAGTGTGACCTACATAAGGGGGAGAGCTTTAAAACAGCAGACACAGAAAGAGATAAAGCCAAAAGGTTCAATAGAATGAGATTTAGCAGACTAAAAGAAAAATATCTTTTACACGTTAGAGATTGTAGGCATTTTCTAATGCGTCCTCTGAAGCATTCCACTATTAGCAAACTGCCAACTGCAGATTCACGTTACGGTGAAATGGATGAGGAACAGTTTTTAAGAGGATCTCCAAGGTCTTTATCTCTATTAAATAAGCCTCTACCTCTATTAAATCAGCTACTTGAGGGGTACTGGAGTGGCAAACAGTTTTAGTATTTTTGTTTCACTGTAGCAGCCGACGGGGCGTGATGCACAAAGCTTGGAGCCCATCCAAATCCCCCTGCACACCTCTCCCTATTTACCATTCAAAGAGAAAAATCTGCAAACGCAGCCAGTGCTACGTGAAGGGAGTCCCTCCTTTGGCAGCCAGGATTTCGGAGAGGGGAAAAGCAGGCTACGACATTCCTCTGATCTCCGTGGGGCATGTGCCTTGCTGAAATCTCGCTCTCCTACTACTGAATGAATTGTTTCACAGTCCTGATATGGGAACAGGCAGAGAACCGCTCCCAGGAACGCCTGCTAGCTTCACTGCAGAGCAGCTCTGCAGCACTGCAAGATGTGCTCTTTCCCACCGGGAAGGGTTTTCAGAAGACGCGGAAATCTGTACTTCTAACCAACCTCCCAGACACCTCCTTTCCTTCAGCACGTCCTCCCCCGACACGCACTGCAGCAGACATTCCCATAGCCAAGAACTGTGAATAATTAACTACAATAACTCATTTAGCATCACGTCTCGGGGGAGAGGCAGAATTTCCACTTCACTTGCATATTGCATTTCTGTCACTCCCCTCTGGCGTGATTCACCCGGCGCTGACGACGGAGGCATCGGCACGCTGAAGTCAGACACCTCCAACCGCCGAGGTGCACCGTGCCGGGCTCGCGGGGCCCCGACATCCACAACACCTCCCAGCTGACAGCTCACCATTATTTTTCTGCAACAAAGCACGTACGATGGAAGATACTTTGTCGAGAAGCTGCTTTGTGTGTCACACCCGCAAGGACAACCATTCTGCAAGGCAGCACCGGTAACCTTCAAATATTAATGCATCTTCTATAATACATTCTTGTAAGGAGTTAGGAGCTGCTCAAACTTACCGGAGAAGCTCTGCAGATGTTAAGACGACAGAACAGTGCAAGTCACTAAAATATCATCCAGCATCCTCAGATGAACGACTGTCCCCTGTTTGACTCTCATTTACTATTCCAGCCCCATAATGCCTCTTGCCCAGACAGGTTTTCATATAGTCAAGAATATACCAGAGAGCACCCAACGTGCCTTTAACGTTTCTGTATTACCAACCACCAAAACACCTCGCAAACCCACAGCTACGCACGTATTACAGCGCTGTGGACAAAGACTGCAAACCCACTGACCACCCTTTTATCCGACTACGCCCTGCACATCTCCTGCCAGCAAGCTCAGTACATACAATGGATAAAAGAGAAAGCACTGACGGTTCTTAGAAAATATTTAGTAAAAGGAAGTGAACTCAAAATCCTTATCTGTACCAAAAAATCCTGGAATTGCAATCAGTCCAATAGGAAAGTAAATAGGATCCAGTAGCTCAGCTTAAACCCGCAAGTTTTAAATAATGAAACGCCCAACACTTAGTTGAAAAACCACAAGCTGAAAATTACTTACAAAAACATTCTTTTGAATATTTCAACCATCAACAGAAAATTAAGCAAAACTTATTGGGGGTAAAAGTTTATTAAAGTTACTCATCCAGGTGTAGTGGAAAGCGTACCCTTACCGCCTTACTCCATTTCTGCTTTGAGTCAGAAATGATTTACTAGCTGAAAAGCCCCCTTGAAGGGAAGAGTTAATGACAACTATTAATACATATCTATCTCTCTTCCTCCAAGAATTTCAAGAAGTTTCTCGTATTACACACCACAAGTATCACTTGTACAGGGCACTTAGCATTTCACAGATAACCAGAATAGTGCACAAAAAGAAATCAATAATGTACTTCAAATGATACAGCCAACAGCAAGGCTGGTAACACAGGAAGAAATGGGGAATTTTGTTTTCTGTTTTAATTACAAGGTACAGCTCTTCACAGTCAAACTGGAATCCAGTTTTATCCTTCTATTTTAGAAGTCTTCATTGCAGGGGAAAAGAGAGAACAAAATAAACTCACAGTCAAAATTAGGTTAAAGTAAAAAATCTGTGAAAGGAACTAGTAATGGGACTTGTCTGAAATCAGTGCCCGTGCCCAAGAACAGCAACATACTTCTGGTCATCGAGTTGACCAGAATCTCCCCACACCCAGGCACCAAAGGACAAACTGAAGGCGGCCAAACTCAAAACACAGGCTTGCACTGGAGGAGCAAGCATCAAGTTAAACCGTATGTCACAGCAAACTGATAACACAGTCCTATTTCTACCTTTTAAACTCAAAGGTTTTTAACCATCCAGCCACGTTGCTTGCTGTGACTAGCAAAAGGATCATTATCCAGACAAAAAAGACATAGCAGAAGCAGCAAAAGCCTCTAAGAAGCCTCTCTGGCTGTGTGTTGTACACTGTCCGCTGTAAAAGTTTTGCTTTATGTGGCATTCACCAACAGCTCTCCTCTCTGGGGGAGCTCTCCTGGTTCATTCTTGATTTCTCTCTCACCAAACCTGCCCGTCAGCACTGGCCTCTGGACTGATTCCAGCTCTTCAGCATGTCCCAGTGAATTCTACGGTCCAGCAGAACCAGATGTGGCCACGACGATGAAAAGTGCTCGCTGCAAAGACTGACCCTCCACTGGAGATGTTGACTAGTTGTGTCCAGAGACCGACCCTCCACTGGAGATGTTGACTAGTTGTGTCCAGAGACTGACATCTAAGCTAAAGAACATTTTTCTAGAAAGAGCTTCACTCCTAAAGAGATTTGGCTTAGCTGCTTCTGCCGCTGAATCCAGAAAAACCCGTAAGCAGGAATTTATTTGTTTTTCTTCCATTTATAAATGCCTTTTCAGATCCTTTCATCACTTTGTTTCCCACCATCTCTTCAGCTTTCGTCAATCACTTTAAAAACATTTGACTTAGGATTTTGTTCACGGTCTACTGAACCAACAGTTAAACTTTTAGTCACTATTAAGGTCAGAAACCTGTTTGAAAACACCAGTGAGAACCAAGGTAAAGTCTGGAGTTAAAACCATGCAGCTGAACAGGAAATTGTGAAGGGTATTTCCATCTCCAGCTTCCCCTCGGGGTTGTGCTTTGGAAGGTTGCCCACTGGTGCTTCTCAGTTACTGCTAAGTTGTTTCGGGATTTTTCTCCAATGCAAACTGAATGGGTCAGTTCTTCCTGCTGAGCTGTCAGACAGACCAGCAGACAGCGACTTGTCTAACAGCCTCCAATAACCTCTTTATACCTGAATGAAGAATTACGCCGTGGTATTCATCACCGAGGTTTCTTGAAATTGGCCACCTTAGGGAAAGCAGGTTGTTATTGGAGAGAAGCTGAGAGCTCGGATAAGGAAAATGCCCCTTCTTACAAAAGCATTTCAAGCTCTGCACTGGGAAGCTGTACACCAACAGCTTTGAATCCAGAGGTTCATCTACAGGACTAAAAGCAGCAAAAAAGCTTTCCGATTTCTTCTGCAAGCACATCTCAGCCCTCCCTAGCAGGGATTACCTCTGCTAGACGAAAATTCATCTACCCACACCCTCCAAATTTTGGCACCTCCACCAAGACTGCAAGAGACTCATGGGCAGGCATGCAGTGGAGGACCTTATGACATAGATGTGTGGCCAGTAAGGTGAAGTTCACCAGTTTGTTTCAAAGAATCCCAAATTAGCAATCGAGCAGCAAAAATTACTACTTATCTACATATGTACAGGTCTGTCATGCAAGTATTGAACTATTAATGCTCCAAGACTTACAAGTCCAATAAATACACCGCAATTGCTCTAAAAATGTGAAAGTAAGGAAAATACACAGGATACAATAGAAGTTCTGTAGTATTTATCACCGATTCAACATGACGTGATAAGGGGTTATTTTTAAAATCTATGTAATAGACAGGGTGCGTGCACACAAAATGCAACTGCTGACCGCTTCAGTGTGCCAGTAAGATTTTTGGAGACTGTAACTTCGTGTCTGCTGCGTGCAACTGAGATCTTTCCAGCAGAGAGTCACCCTGCGACGATGTACTGATTTGTGAAGGGAAGTCAAACTCTGGGCATCTTAACCTACCTGAACAGAAAAATCAGGTCAATTCACGAGTGACTGAAGGCTCCCTAAGTTACTATTTACACGCACGCCCCCAGGACTGGCTCAGAGTTTAAGTGTTGGACTCACTCGAGGAAATGGTGAGCTCTTCTGTTTCCTCTCCTTGCCCTCAAGTTATACAAAACTCCACTACGAAGCTGAAGAGCTCTGGCAGTAAGCTGTGGACTTCCCAAGCATTTCTAACAAACGCAAGGACTGCCACTGAAGAGCCTGAGGAAAACAGACTGTTTTGCTTTCGAGGCAAGATCAGTTGGGATACTGGAGAAGAAGCAGAGGGGTTTGCCTTCAAACTCTCAAAGTCTTTCAAAAGGGCCTCTGAATTCTCACCTTCACAAAAGTATCTCAGCGGTGAACTGTCAGACTAGGTAAAGGGCAAGATCCACCTACTCCCACATCTGTACGACATGAAACAGCACCAGATGCTTCACTGCCGCAGGAGCCAGAAGTGCTGCTCCTCACCCGTCAGTCTGCTGCTCTCTAACAGCGGTGTGTGTATGTGGAAAAGTCAATCTATTGATTAACTTGAATCAAATTTGAAAAAGAGATGTCCTGACTAATTAACACAGTACCACACTCCCCACAATACACACCAAAAGGGATCACTGGGGATATAGAGGGCCTGAATGATCACGATGAGGCTGAAGTAATAAGGTATTATGTGAACCAAGGATGTGAATATATTAGAAATTAAGTTTTTAGTCCCCTAGTGAATACAACAATGCATTTAATCTTGTTGCATTTTCAGTCTCAATAGCAGCTTGTAAGTACGAGCTAGTCTAATGACATGCAATGATTCCCCCTTTAATCTGTTTTCAATTTGCCATTTTTCCATTTCACAGAATTTCTCCATTCTACTGCTAAGTGAATAGACCTGAACTGTCAATACAGCATACAACAGACAAATCAAGCTACAATATTATTTGAATCTAAAAAATAGACCCTATTTTAATCACTCTCCCAACTCAATTTCAGCACAAACTAGAATAGCTCCCAAAACAGTGTCAGTGTTTTTTGTCCACAAGTGCACAACGAAGCCAGGAACTCACTGACTCCGAGCCCTTAAAAAGATAGTTAGCTGAGGCATGTAGATCACAAGGCTAACTCTTGTCTTCCTCTCCGATGAGTATTACTCTGCATCTGTTGATTGAATCAAGTTTTACTACTGTGGAGATTCACACAGTTGGGATTAGATGCTTCACACTTTCATGGTCTTCTGCAAATCCTGCTAGTTTACTATGCACTTCCACTCTTTTCCAAACCGTACATGTAACACAGGTCTCTTCCCAAGACAGAAACTCGAGCTCCTGCATGCTTTCTGTTGCCACATCCTATTTTTGATTAGGATACCCCAAACTTTTCAGCTTCTTCAGCAGCAGCCTATGCAAGATATTCCATAATACTTTCGGCTAATAACCGATCAGGTAATCTTTTAGACTAGTTTTTGGTGAAGCAGTTGAAAATCAACAAAAGCTATTCTCCTTCGCTGCGGTCTAGTCAGACAATCAGGTTACTACATGCCAGATAGTGCTATTCTATTTTAAATTATTATTTCAACAACGTTTAGCAAGTGTAGTAAAGCTGTCAATTCTAACTCCCATAAACATCTTCGCAGCAAAAGTACAATATTTGGTAGTCCCAATACCTTTTAACAGTAACATGGTTTAAAGGCGAGACTGCAAATACTGTTAGCAACTTAGTTACTTAACAGTAGGGCTGTTAGTTTTGCCATTAAGCACAAACAGTTGTTCTGAATAAGTGACAATAATTTTTTTTTTATGCCCAGCAAATGTTCCTCCTCCTGAGGTGAGGCACAGTCACATCGCCACCTAATTTCTCCATCCTTCGGTATTAGGACTATCTCCATGCTTGGAGATATCTAAACCTCAAGAGGACAAGTCCCTTGCCGTCTGATCCAGCTGGCCTTGCTCTGAGCAGGAGGCTGGACTGGAGAGTTTCAAGTGACCCTTCTGCCCAACGTGGTTCTGCGACTCATCTGGCATCAAGCACAAGCGAAGGGCAGAAGCCAGAATGCAAAGCCCTGAGTAGGACACGGGAGAATATTTGAATCAGGTGTCCTGCCAAAGGAAACTGGTTGTGGAGCTTTCTGCTTCTGCTTCTCGTTCCAGTCCTTTCCCCTGTGTTTTTTTACACGGTTAGGTGTGCCACGAACTGGAGAATTTGAGGGAATGATTGTTTTTGAAGGAGCATCTCTGCTGAGATCACCAGGCATAAAAAAGTCTAAGGAAATACAAACAAGCTAAAAACATTTGAAAATGATACTTAGGGGCAGCTCCATTTTTTTACTTTAGAGCTTGACTATCTCCAGGGATGGAGACTCTACAGCCTTGCTGGGCAACCTGCTCCCGGGTTTGATGACCCTCGCAGGGAAAAAAAAAAAGTATTTTCCTCTGTCTGGATGGAATTTCACATGTTTTAATTTGTGCCCATTGCCTCTTGCTCTGTCACTGGGTGCTACTGAGAAGAGTCTGTCTGTCTCTTTCATTCCCTCCTTTTGGGTATTCATACACATTGATAAGACACTTCCTTCCCAAACTCCATCCACACATCTGGTACTGGGGCAAAAGCTATAAAATGAAGCCGCAAGATGAACAAAACTCATCTTTCTAGCAAACTGTGTTTCCGTTTTATAAGCAGCACCATTATAAACCGCTACGTAACGCAGACCATCCATTACACCCTGCGCAATTTTACCTGGCAATACCTCTTCCTCCGATTTTACTCTATTATGAAACGGTGATTAGCATAAAGGATTTTCTCCTTCCAACTCTTACCTGGCTGTGGTGGGTGAGGTGGTGGCATTTGGTGGTGCATCATAGGGTACGGCGGGGGCTGCTGATGAGGCAGTAAGCCTGGATGCGCTGGTGCCCCAAGGGGGTTCATCCCAGGCCCACTGGAGTGCTGGTGAGACTGCTGTGGATTTTGACTGTGCTGCTGCTCCATTTGCTGACGAGCCCTTAATTCAGCGTATTTCAGCTGTTCCATGTGAAAATTCTGGCGTTCTGTCAGCAACTGTTGTCTCTGCTGCTCTAACTATGTCAAAAAAAGGGGAAAAAAGGCAAAGTGAAGAAAATAGTTAAGAACTACACAATTAAAACATGTTTCTGCAAATCAAACACCTATCCTATTGACAGGCTTCTGTCTGATTTGCAGCAGGTTTTGGTAAAGGGTCCAGGCCAGTTTCCAGCTGGAACAGATGAACTTGCCTTGTTTTGTCCTAAAAAAATCTCTCAGTAATACAACTAACACATTACTCAGTAAGAATGGTGCAGAGCACTCAGCCTTAACACAATTCCAGAAGAAACTGTGCATTTTTCTCTCAATCTCCTGCATGTTGGAATGAGAGGAACAGGAAACTGAAGAGATTTTCTAGGGAAGGACCAAAAGCAGAATATGCGTGCAATAGCACAAGGTCAGTGATTACAAGCAGGATCCTACTCCGTACCATTATTTTAAACGTAGGACCTGGACATCATGATATCCAGGCAGCTATGATTTGCACTATTAAGAGTATTATGTAAAAAACCTCATGTAATTTATGCCAATTAACATAAAATAGGCTACTTAGTTTAATTATGAAGCCATGTAGAGAGCAAGCAAGCCCAAAATGAAAAGACAAAGAAGCTACAGAAAATGTTTCTTAATATTGGGCATTTGTATGAGTGATTGCTGTCCTGGTTAAGGAAGCGTATGTCATTTGACTTATTTAAGAAATCGTAACGCATTTCTACATCTATCATTCTTAAGCAATTGGACACATGGATTTGTGTGACTAGTTTACAAATATTTAATGAGTATTTTAAGATATACTCCATAATTTATCTGAAAAGCAGGTTGCCAAGGAGACTTCCACCTAGCAGAAGTGCTCCAAAAATCCCAAAGCTCCATCAATACTTTGTGTTAGCAGTTCGACTGCTGACAAAGCATGGATGAGAACAGAATACTACAGAGCACGCATTCACCAACAGAACCAGATGGGGACAGAGCCTAATGAATAATACATACTCCTTGTTGGGGGCTGGTTTTCTGCATGTAGGGACTACAATGGGATTATTCATGCTGCCATGACTCCTTTTCCTTGACCAATCTAATACGTTAGCGGGAAGAACTTGATAAAATGAAGAGACACGTACACCAATGGTGTAATGGTGCATGTGTGTAAACAGATTCCGTAGGTGGCAGGCAGTTCAGACAAGAACTACTGCAAATGACCTGAAACAAAGGCTTAGGCAAGAAGTATGGCTACACCGTACTTTTTATAGTCTTTTATATTCCTGCTTTGCTCTCTTCATGGTACTCTATCCTGCTACCGTTTAAAAAAAAAAGTCTTCACAAGCATTCCCAAACAGCATCCAGTGTCTGAAAATAGACCTTGTACTTTGGAAAACCAGTGAAAACTTCTCTTCTACACATTCCCTCCCCTTAGAACAAGAGAAGACAGTCGGACAGAGGAAAAAGGCAAATAAACACAAGTTATAACACAAGCTGGTCTTAAAGCTGATGCAGAGCCCAAAACATCTGGTTCTGTACTAGATTCTTATATTTGTTGTAATCATTTTAAAAGCAGGTTTACGGACACAACCTGCAGTTGCACCCCCAGATTAGCATTAAGACAACTGGTAGTAACACATTTTGTGGTGGGCAGTCTATCAGTAATTTGCATTTACTCTTCAACTCTCAAAACTCAGTAATACCTGCAGCGGATGTCAGGCAAGAGTGAGGCTAGGCACCCTAATGAAGGTCAGCACGCATCAGTCTGCCACACAATCTCTTATACAACCCAATTCATGAAATCAGCCAAATTTTAAGGCACGTAGTCATGAATATCACACTCTTGACAATCTTCAAATCTGCAACAGCACGGTTTTGCACTGTTGCAAAGTGATTCACAGTTAGAAGGGACTATAACAAGCATTTAATGTATACTTCTACAATAACCATCATTGTACCTCAATTTCATCTTCAGCACGTAACTCCTCCCTAAACAAAAACGGGTAAAGAAAACATTCATGTGCTATTACAAATTCTGAGTCAACCAGGCTCCCACCAATAGGATCCCTGGTCAGGCACAGAGTTGGCAGCACTGAAATTACTTTAGCTTAAAGACTGAAGTGAGTTTTGCCTAAAATCTAACACCCTCCAGTCTGCAGCACAGATTTCTTTCAACACTTAGAATCGCCTTACCTTTACGGTAAGAAAAAGCCAGTGCAGCAAATAAGGACGTATGTATAGTGTGCAATGGTGCTAAGGAAGTTTTTCACTTTAATTATTCCACTAAATATACACAATGACAGGTGAAAAGACCAAATTTATCTACCAAGAAGCCAAGGGAAAAATTTGTATGGACATTTTTAAAAAAGAAAATGTTATATGCCTCGGAATGGAAAAAAACCCCTGTCACTCGAAGAATATATCCCTCCAAGAAAGAAATCTACAGAGAACCTTTTCACAATAGTTAGGTCCATTTCTTGAGCTGCCAATCAGTGTCAGAGGCAAACACTGCACTGAAATGGTTGAGGATGCTGAGCAATCTAGAAATTCTTGCTGACATTCTGCTACAACAAAAGACCAGAGTTTGTCAAACTCTATCAATGTGATTAACGCCGAAGTGAGGATGTAAACTCCATTAAATTCACACGGTAGGGCAAATGTGAAAATCCCTAGAATTCTGAGTCGATATCTTCAAGACATCTAGAGTAATCGCCTATTGACAAAAATAAGGAAGCTACTCAACAGGAAAAAAATTAAAAAAATGAACACACTCTGATAAAAATGAAGTTTTGAGTCATCTTTACAGTAGCTGGAGAGAAACTGCTTCTCTGAAAGCCTGTTGCACTACCTATGAAAGAACAGCTCGTAATTGATGCGTAATCCAGCCACTGATAGGCAGAGACAGCATCTGTTCCACGTCACACCCTGATTTTCGGGATACACAAGTCTCCAGCAAAGTGTCACTACAATATACATGCAGCTCTACTTGGGACGCACCGTATATATGCTCTCTTAGTGTCACTACCTTCTTCAGCTAGCTAGACCTCAATCAAGACCTGTGTCCTGGCTTAGAGCCTCACTAGATTGAGGACAGAAACTAAGAACCTTCTTGCTTAGCTTGCCCAGCTCCTCCTCCTCATCAGTCACACTTCATCGTTAGATTCGTCAGTTCAGCTTTGCTCCATTTTGATACTTTTCTGGTCCCTACGAGCAACTACCTTTTCCCATCTCCTGACATCAATGCTTCCTTCCCTTCTCTTGAAGCTGCTGTTGCCCTCTCCAGCTCAGGCAAATCCCTCATCACAGAACGAGAAGCTGTTACTCCTGAGCACGTATCCTTCTGCTACTGCATCTCACTTTGAGGACCTTCCCAAGAGCTACTGAGAATGCCCTCCAAAAAAGCTGAACTACATGCTTAAAACCAAATCTCCAGGCTGAACTGGGTCAGGAAGGAAAGGCAGACGTACTGGTTTCCCTTCCCTTAGGGAAGTAAGGTTTCATTTCACCCTCTTTACAGGGAAAAGCCATTTGTATGTCAGATATCATTCATGCGATAAGGCCTACGTAAAGGCTCAGGACCAGTTCCACATTCGTGCTTAGATGACAGGAGTAAGGATTAGGAAGGAAATCTAGGATACCACCAGTTTGCTGCTTATGGTAAAAAGACGACGCTGGATAAAGAACGAGAGGGCTCAAACGCTGCTGTAGGGGGTAATTAGGAATTCTAGCTGAAGTAGAAAGACGTGCGTAAAGGTGAGAAACAGCTGAAGTTGCTAGTTTTCCAGCTGTTAGCATACACAGATCTTTGCAGTGACTGATTTAATGCAGAATTTCAGATTAGTACCCCCCTACTTACTGCCTCTTTCTCTCTGTCCATAATGGTTTCCAGCTCCTCAAAATGGCGAAGTTTTATCTCCAGCTTCTTCATCTGCGTTTCCACCAAAAGGGCGACCAGGGACTTGATCTTTCTTTCTTCCACTGCTGCTAGGTGCTGAGGAGAAAACACAGGTTTTTGCTTTACATGCACTTCACAAAATAAAGTGCTTTGAAGGAACAAATAAGCCAAGTACATCTGCATCTAGCTTTAGCCATCCTATTCCCACTTCTGGACAGAAAACAGGGCACTAGATTATCAATCTTAGGCTCGGAACCAAAAGCCCTTGGAAGATTATTAAGCTTTTAATAGGTGTCAAGTTTTAATACAAGAGGTATTGTGGATGCTCATTCCTCATAAGCAATCCAGCTTTGCCTCGAAGCCCTCTGAGCGCTGTGCAACAGAGAGCACTTTCAGTGGAAATGCAAATGAGGGAGCAAGGGTACGTTCTACCGAGTCAGCTGTAGGTCATCCAAAAAGCTTTCACCCAAAGCACACACAGGAGGCTTTTACCTGGAACGGCCCACAAAAACAGCGAGATGACTCTTGCATGCCTTTGCCATTAAAGTATTTTTTGCTCAAGTAAACGAGAAGCTATGCATCGAGTTAAGCATATTCCCATTACATGCAGCACCACACCACTAAACCATAAGCTTTCTCCGCGCAGCAGTTCCACCTCGGGCTAGGGAGAGCTTGCAGAGAAATCTCTACACAGATATTAGAAGAAACTGTTAAAAAAAAATCTGTTTCCTTTTATAACCAGGTTGCACAGTATTCCTATTGCAGAAGAAAGCTGAAGGCAAAGCTGTATTTAAACTGCAAAAGCGAACTGCAGAAAAAGGCAAATAGATTCTTTGCAAGGCTTTAGCTTTACCCCATTTGCATATACCCACTTATACATAAATGATACAGGATATATTTAACCGTATATATATGTGATATATGAGACCGCCTATGAAAGTGTTTCACATTTTCCAAGTGTGAAAGGCGTGTTAATGATACTTTCTACCAGCTTTTGTTAAAAGCCTGCTGTTCAAAATGAAAATACACTCAAAACACCCATCATGCTTGGGAGTTTCTGTATTAACAGTCAAAGGATGTTTCCTGACCACAGCGTCCAAGCAAAGCCTTACTGACACATCCAAGAATTGAGGGGGAAAGAGGGTTGGCTTTCAAGAAGGGAAAGGTGAGGGCCGAGGGGAAGAAGGAAAAAAGAAAAAGCTGGATCTCATCCAGCTCAAGCTGCAAACAGAGACTCATATTTAGCAAGCTGTGCCCCAAACCTTGGCTCAGAACTGGGAGAAATACTGAGCTGGAGAAAAGAAGCATTATAAAACTCCCTGGTAATCCTAATAATAAACAGAATTTCTCAAAAACATATGATATTGTTTCCATCACTAATACGTTGTGTCGTTTGACAGCATTCACCTCCAGTAACCCACCAGCAATGAAGCAAGTCTGCAGTAAATCTAGATAACACACATTCAAGACTCTCACTAAGTTTAATTTTAAATCAGGTACAGTTTGAGAGAACCAGAGTGATCCCCCAAGTTCATCTAACAGCACGCCACTGTGAAATTCAAGTGGGCTACTCAGTTAAATACTGACCAAACAGTGGTGCGCACATTTGAAATAAAGTAACCGAATGGCTGACAGAACTGGGAAATTTAACATCAATTAACACTGTTTAGTAAAACAAACTCATTTGTATGAAAAGTCAGAGTGACAGAAGTACCTTTATTGATACACACAGCCTTCTGACAGTCGTTTTGCCTTGCTTGATGTGTGCAATTTTAGTAATGAATCCAGATTAACATAAAATCAGCAAGGCACATGATTAGGTAAAAGACAGGTCTCAAAATATGCATTAGAAAGGAAATCATCATTGAAGTTCTTCCTGAAGAGACCCAAAGAGACCGCTCCTTAGCCTGGCATTACCCAGTGCTTTCACATGGATAAAGAACAAGTCGTTACTGACTCCACGCAGTTGACAGAAAACCAGTAAGGCAAAATTAATAGCGATTTAAAATGCCTGATAAGGTGGATGCAGCAATGCTTTTAAGTCATAAATAAGCAAAAAGGAGGATGGTATGTGACAT
Organism: Gavia stellata; assembly: GCF_030936135.1. Lineage (NCBI taxonomy): Eukaryota > Metazoa > Chordata > Aves > Gaviiformes > Gaviidae > Gavia > Gavia stellata. Next base: position 1,123,561 of record NC_082599.1, on the reverse strand, counting down.
TATCCTGGGACACAGCAATTCTGAACAACCTGAGCATCACTAAGCAAGGTGGACCTGGCCTCTGGCTGAGAGCCGATACAGAACAACGCTTTGGTTTACTATTTAAACAGGGGAGTCCTAAACACAAGTATAGCCATGAGTGCCTGTGCGCCTGGGCTTGTGCCTGTTGCCACAATACTGACACTAGTTTTGCTGCTCAGAAATTGTATTTCTGGGTAAATATTGATAAACTTGGGAGGAATCACAAGACTAGCTACTGACCCAGCACACACACATATTACAGGCAGTCTCACAGAACCTAGCCCATTCCCTGATCTTTCTAAACCCAGCTTTAGTTGTGAAATTAGCTAATCACAGCAAGAGCATGAGTGTGACAGCTGGTATAGACAACTGTAAAACTAATCCACAAGAGACCTCTGGAAAATGGATAGCATCCTAGCACCATCTCACTGGAACACTGTGCTGAAGTCTTCTCATTCACATGCAAGAGGTTAGCTGAAATTGCAACAGGCAGAGAAAAATTACTCCTTCTGCCTTCCCTCTTTCTATTTTTTTTGAGAGGAGACTAGATGCTTCACCTAGCTTTTGTTTGCCAGGCCAAGAGGGGTTAAGACTGTCTTTCATGGATGAAACAGAAGCAATAAAGGTGGCAGATAACTTAGAACTATCTAAATTAAGGCACACAATGGGAAAAACGAAGTCCTGTCATGCACACATTCAAGCATGAGATGAAAAAGGTCCTACAGTGAGTTTCTAGAGCAGCAGCAAAACGGAACCAATTAACGACTTAATCTGATTTGCCTATAAACAGAAGAGGGGATATAGCTACCTGCAAAAAGAAGAAACACGATTTTAGCAGCAGGGTCCATTCTATTCCTGAATTTTACATTTCTAAATACCTACAACACATGAAAAAAGAGGTTGATAACCGAAGGTTTTTTAATTCAGTAGGCAAAGGACAGTGCTGCAATGGTACAATGGTTAGTGGTTGAAGCGTATCAGACTAGGAATAAAGCTTAACAGCAAAGTTTACCACCCATGGAAAAAACTTACAGACAATTACAGGAAGTTTTGCATCACTGGCAGTTTTGATATCAGTGTCTTCTAGAAAAGATGTATTCAATCACAACTACCTCAAAACAGAAATTCAGAGAAGTCATGGGATCAGTGTTACGCAGGAGGTCAAATTACGACCACAACAGTCCTTCTTGGCAGTGGAAGTGATGGATCAAGAGCTACAGCAGAAGCTCTGCAGCTCAATCACAACTGGACAAAAGCTAACAGCAATCTGCAGGAGAAAGGACATTTTCTATCAAGTGCTACTTACGCACAGAAAGGAAAAAATAGCTTACATTGATTTGGGAATCTGAGAAGAAAACGAGGAAAAGGGACTTAAATAATTCCAATATTGTTTGTACAGAAGCCATAACCTGTAAAAACACATTTTAAACTGTTGCTCCATTCGACATGCAGGAATATAGACTCTCACCCCTAAACACACACATTCACTGGATATCATTTCTCAAATAAGTGGCTTCACCAATAAGCTGTCCTATCTCAAAAGAACAAAAAACTTCAAGCACCTGCCTTTAACCCCTCTTTCTCCTTAGAAGTCAACTGCAATATTCCTCTGAGATAAAAGCACAAGGAAAACAACTTTGTAACAGCTCTTCATATGACCAGGTCTTCAGTTTATTACGAAGAATTTAATTACTCTCTCAGACAAGACACAGCTCACTGAAAGCCTTAATATTGTCTGGGTTTTTAAGTGCAAATGGAAAGAGAAATCCCTGTTGAACTTGAATTCTACTCTGAAGTGTGAACATCCTAATTACAATATATTATTTCCTGTATTATAAAGCTAAAATTCTTCTAGAATATTATTATTACCATAATGAAAACTGCCATTAGCCAAGTCCCTTCTCCCTCTAGCACTCATTATCACCAAAGAAAGGAAAGTAGGTGATCATCTTTATTTGGAGCAAGTAGCCTTCCATAAAATAGAGATTAAATTTCATGCCTCCATATATATATGCAGAGTTTTTTTTCAACTTGGCTGAAAATACCTGTAAGTCTGATGAACTGAAAGTAAGTTACTCTCAGTAAGAGATGTTGGTGCTTGGAGCACCACAGGTTCAGATGCAGACAGGCAAAGTGATGCACAAGGGAGCCAGTTCGGACTCTGCACTTCACCGAAATAACGAACCTGAAGTTCGCCCGCCAAGTGGGATTCCACACAGCTGGGGTGCCTAGGTCTGACGCTAAGCAACACTGAATTCATGCAACTTGTGATTTTATAACCTGGCTTGAAAGGTAGTAACTAAAAATATCCTCAGATCTCATGGGTTCATAAAGGAGGGACTGTATCATCATGGTAACACCTATCATCACACTATCCTCAATATATATGATGCGGTTGGGAAAGAAAGTCTAAAGTTAAAGTTACAAGAGTCAAAGATCAAGACTGCAAGAGTTGGTATGACACATGCAACACCTCATTATGTCTGCCATTATGTCCTGGAAATCTGTCAGGAAATAAACACCATCCACGCTTTGCTTTTGGTATTTATAAATAGGTGACAAGGAACATGGCACTACATCCAAGAGCGATTAAGAAACCCAAACTACAACTTGAATCCAAAAAAATACGGAAAGAGAAAACAGTTTTTGAAAAAGATATTCTGAAAGAAGCGAAGGCAGCCTGGTTCCTGCAAAAAGAAAATGAAAGACAACATGCAATTACTAATTATAGGGTAAAGAAAAGCTATTAGATAGGACACTGATTCAAACCACAGCTCATTAGGAGACTACAGACAAACAGAGAAGTTTAATGATAGAAAGACAAGGAGGTACTTTGAACAGACACACAGTACATCTTAACACAAAAATCATTAAGTTGCCTATAAAAAATTGTAATGCTAGAATTGAACATGGCATTGTTTTTACAAAGAGTCCAAGCACAGAAGGCTGGTGTGAAGTCCACAGAACAGCCGGTGGCACAGCAAAAAAGGCAACATAAGGGTTTTGTCACCCAGACCTATGCCCTCAGCATTACAGCCAGACCTATCGAGCCGAGAAAAGTCTTTCCAAAAAATGACAAACACATTTTGGGGCTATTTCATAGAGATGTTGATCGACTTCATAATCATAAAAGTAGCTGCCTAAATTAAAATTGTACACTATTTCGCTTAGGAGTCCACGCAGAAGAAATTCAAGAAGGCGCTTGTGCTCCTTCAAGGTATTACAGACTAGAACATGAAATCACACAGATCTGGAACAAAGGACCATTTTAAGAAGAGTTCTAATGTGAACTGGAAACCAAGCCAATGGATATTTGTACAAAACAAACCTTTGCTTTGGTGGCAGCTGAGGCAAGGGCAGCAGCTGCAGCTGTAGCTACGTTTCCTTCCGAGATTTCATGTTCCACTTTCTTCTTCCCAGCCTCGTTTTCTTTGTCTTTGCTTGCATCAACGTTCTCCTTGTTCTCTTCTGCCTCCTTTTCTTCTGGAAGAGATTTACCGCCAAGCCTGTTACGCGCACTCTCCCCTTGTTAACAGTATCGCATCAGGACAGAAATTGCATTCCGCACACTGCTATTAATCAAACTAATTCATCCACGCACTGTCACGTTCCTACGTTACAGTACTGCTACTTGTCCAAATGCTGACAGGGGAACAATTCTAGTCTAAGAGGATCTGATCCAACAAATTGGGCAACTTTAAATGCTTTTAGTTTCCATTCTGTCAATTCATCTTCTGCCATCAGCTTACTCTCATCAGAACAATTTCAGCTGCATTTCCCAATCAACTTCATTATTACATCTGCTCTTGTATGTAAATCTGAAGATGGCTTGTTCTACCCAGTGCTAAAATACTGATTGTAAGATCCAGGAAAAAATTATATAATCCATGTGGTACACGGGGAATGTGTTAAAAATAAAGAAGAAGAATCGTATCTTACGTAGAAAAAACCCAGTACTCCTCAGCCTGTCAAACTAAAGGCTCTGCACCACTTCACAGGGAAACTAAGCTAACATTAACTTCTCAGGGTAGAAGTCAGCAGTCCCATTGCTTTGCTTCACAAACGATCAAATGGCACGCGATACAGGCAAAAGAAAATAATTTATATGACCTACACGCACTTTGCTACTGCAATTTCTTCACCCAGTCACTACACACAGTGACAGAAAGCTCAGCTGACATCTAAAATGAGTTCAAGAAAGAATTTAGTGCCTGAGCTTTGCAGTGAAATTAAACTAGAATATTTACTACTGAACCATGAAGCAGCCTGATGTGCAAGAGGAAATATTTCTGCCACAGTTGAGTTTATAGTCTATTCCAACCACTTTAGAGGAAGACTATTAAAGCGAACACAGCTTGTGGAACAGCTGGGAACCATTACCTGGCTTGGTGTCTGCAGTCACTTCACTATCTTGCTCTTTTTCTGGATTTCTCTCATTTTCTCCTTCTTGTACTTTATCACCTTCCTCAATTTCACTCTCTGCTTTGTTTTCAACCTAAATGGGATGAAACATGGTTTGAAGAATGAGAGCTATAGAAAACATTCACCATTAACTTCCTTTATAGGTTTCAAATTAATTCACTATCATAAAGGAAGAGATTAAATTTTAAAGGTCAACTGCTACTTAAGCCTATTTTGACAATCGTAACCAAAATCTGAATAAACAAACTAACTGCTATCCTGGACAAGGTCTATCAGATTCAGTAACCCAGGCCAAACGCTTCATCTGAAGGTACAAGAAATCCTGAACGAAGATGACAGATAAGAACATATGCTGCCTGCCATGCTGCCCCCATTTACTCCAGTAATTTGTGCCTAAGTTTTACATCCTTTCCAGTGGCTGCCATGTTAACAGTTTATACAGTATTTGCCTATCCATGGATCTCCAAATTCCGCAAAACTCGTGGTCACAACAGCATCCTGTGCCAATAAATGCTACAATTGAATTACGTGTTACAGGAAGGTGCTTCTGTCCAGGAACAGAGAGCAATGTGTGCAAAATGGAAGTAAAATAAAAATATTTCCTGTTAACATCTAGGTGCCTTAACATTAATGAAATCAGCAGCAGCTTCGTGCTTAACACTGGGAGCATCATTTTTGCCTTGGAAATACTCCAAACTGACCTGCATGTTCCTCATTTATCCTGCTCTACAGAGCAATGCATCTTTTCAAGCTGTGACCATGTCTTCTACACTTACATCTACCGAAGTGTACCTGACTATTTACCAGAAAGGCAGCAAAAGAACTACCTGAAAACAGAGTGAGAGGTAACATCAAGACTACACTCAGCAGCCATTAGGTTAAGTTTTATTTCATTCATTTGACAAAGGCGGCAACACAGAAATATCATCTGTTGCTGCAGACTCAGTAAGCGCTTACCACCATTTGCCTAGTGGGGCGATGTTCTAATTCCAGGATATTAGTTTAATTTCAGTTTAGGTCTGAAACAATCACAGCCAGTGTGATTATTGTAGATTACCTGGAAAGAGGCACTGTGTTTGTAGACATGGGGTTATGAAAAAGCTCCAAACAACTGCATTCTTGTAGGCACTATCAACAGGTTGAAGGAATTAATTTCTAAATATCTCATGGGCAAGATGCATCATACCTAACATCAAGAGTACACAATACACACATCTATAACCAAGATTTAGCCCAGACTTCTTGCAAAGAGGAGTTTTATCGACCAGCTCAGCTATGGGCACCTTCATTTAGTCAGCCAGATGTCATCCTCCCACATCCACTAAGCTGCACGTGATCGTACAGACCAGATACGTAACTCCCACTGTCACTGGAGAGCTGCAATGCAGCTGGGGCAATAGTTTCATTCAGGTTCTCTGTTCAGCTCCACACAACTCACCCATTTCCTGGAAAGCCCTGATCTGTCTGACCTTGTCAGAACCGAAAGCTGCATTCAACTTTGGGAAGGCAATTTGTCACAAGACAAACTTTCCTAGAGCAAGACTTCAAGGCGATGCTTGCTTTACACCACTATAAGTCATGAACACTAACATACCAATGTCCTTCTGCAGCTTAAGTCTCTAATTCATTTGGTATTGCCCAGTCCCAACCTTTTTTTTCCTCAGGACTAGAAAACACACCAATGTCTCATTCCCGTTGTTTACCCAGCAAAAGAAACATCTCTATATGATGTATCTATAAGCATGTCCAAAGAAAGGCAACGAAGCTGGTGAGGGGTCTGGAGCACAAGTCTGATGAGGAGCGGCTGAGGGAACTGGGGGTATTCAGTCTGGAGAAGAGGACGCTGAGGGGAGACCTCATCGCTCTCTGCAACTATCTGAAAGGGGGTTGTGGTGACGTGGGTGTTGGTCTCTTCTCCCAAGGGAAAAGTGACAGGACAAGAGGAAATGGCCTCAAGTTGCGCCAGGGGAGGTTTAGGCTGGATATTAGGAAAAATTTCTTTCCTGAGAGAGTGGTGAAACACTGGAATAAGCTGCCCAGGGAAGTGGTGGAGTCACCATCCCTGGAGGTGTTCAAGGAATGTGTGGATGAGGCGCTTAGGGACGTGGTTTAGTGATGGAATTGGCAGGGTTAGGTTAACCGTTGGACCTGATGATCTTAAAGGTCTTTTCCAACCTAAATGATTCTATGAGTCTATGATGCTATGACTTGAGACTAAATCACTCGTAAGAAAATGAAGTACTATGAAGACTGAAAACTGTTCCCTATGGACACACACAGACCAGGACACTACCGTCTAGCTTTCTTACACAGCATTTTAGAACATAATAATCCAGGTTCTTAAGTGTCAGAACTGTCTTTTCAGAACCAGTGTACTGAGCCAAGCTTACCTTCTCAGACGGTTGCCCATCTGTCTCTGTTTCCATCTTTTCTTCTTCAGCTCCATCTGCGAAAACAAAATATTTAGAATTGCCATAACATCCATTTATCATACTCAACATTTATTCCAGGGTTAACTAAAATTTTCTGTTTTCTACTAACAGTGGTTTAAAGAAAGCCACAACACTAAACTCCTGGAAGACTAAAAGCTTATGACACTAATTTTAATTTAAAAAAAAAAAAAAATCAAGTTTACTTGCAAATTTAAATTTAACTGGTTTTTCTTTTCAGTCCAACAAGCAGGATAAAACATTAAATTGTCTATGCTCTGATGTAACCCCCAGTTTACCCATGTAGATAGAAACCACCCAATCTATCAATTTTAGCTACATAAAGGACAATTCAATGCACAGTTCTGCAGTATTCAAGTCATACAGTAATTCCCATTGGTAAGTCGCAGTATTATAAAATGTTTTTCCCAATACAGCCAATTTGATTCTGTAGATGGTTGTCAGTTACGTGATTAACCTCAGTTACGGTGCTGTTAGACTTGTAATTCCTCCTTAGCACAAGATCCCTTGAGCTGCTTTCGATGAAAGGTCTATCCAGAGGCATTGTCGTGTGTTGCAGGTCAACCGAAGATTTAAATTCCAGTTTGCAGGTGGTGCAAATACCAGAATTCTCCAAAGCAGACTTCACAATAATTATTCAACACCAGAGTAACATTAAGCACTAGCAAATTTGTTAAAGCACTAATTATGCTGTTTTAAACACTAAGGATCTCTTGTTATTTCTGGCCCCAAAACCACTGGAGTTCAAGGCAGCATGCAGTTATCCTCTGCACCGGTTTGCCGGGAAACCCCGCACAGCAAAACCTCGCTTCACACCCTTCGTACCTGCTGCTCTCCATAAACATGATGGCCAACCGGTTCTCCAGTCCTGTACAGCTCTTTGCACTACTCCTCCAAACACATTTCTCCCAAAACCACTCCGAAATTGTATCCAAGCCCTCAGAAATACATTTGAAGCACATGTTTGAGTCTGAACTGAACAACGAAGCTTAAATCAAAGAAGATGGCCCAAAAGGTGTAGCCCTATGGTAGATGTTCCTGGACAGCACTCTCACTCAGACCTTGCTCGTTCACTCTCTTGCTTCTTCCTCAGCTGTAGCGATACCAACACTTGTGGGTTTGTACTGAAGAGTGGATCAATGAAATGATCCAAGTTAAACCCTAACACTTTCTTCGCCTTCTCACTGAAAAAGCTGTATTGCAGCTCCTCCTCAAGAGCCCAACTGCAGCTGCCTAGTTAGGTGCTAAACAAGATATGAATCACTTTTGAGCACAAGAGCTGGTTGTTGGTGAGATATAACGCAAGAAAAGCACATAAATTGCCAGCTGAAAACTCTTAGTTTCCTCTGCATCCAAAACACAGCCATCCAAACAACCAAGAAACAGAGCTGAGGCTGAATGAACACACCTCCTGACAATGCTGTCACGGGATAGCCTGCTCAACTCCCAGCTTTTTAAAAGCATGCTTTCCAAGATGCTCTGAAAAACCAGAGCTAGAGTTGCACCTTCAGTGCTAATGCTGAAGAAGATAATAGCCTTGGGTCACACATACTTCTCCCCAGTGGCTTCAGGTATTGCTGACAGATGCTGTAAGATGTGCAGAGCTCTCCATAAAACCACCAGTTGGGTTCTCTGGGCAGTAACGATTTCCTGGACTTCTCCAGGAGGTGGAGCTTCAGCCTTACACCATGCCCTGAATCTTCAGAGGAATGACACAAGACAACCTCTGCCAAGGCTGGCTCCAAGCCAAGGCTCCCATACTGGAGTCATGAAGTATTTCCTTATGGAAAAAACAAAAAAAGAAGCGTGCCAAGCACATGCTCAGGAGGAGACCTCTACAGAGAGCAGAGGCAGCTCACCTACTCCACTGCAGCCCCCAGTTGCAAATTGGTCATCAAAAATCTCCATCTAGTGTCTGACCAAAGAAGTCTTCCTCTCCTCTGAAGTCTAAACAGAAGAGTACAAGTCATTTGGGAAACAGCTGTAAGAAGCTACAAGTATATAATACGAGCTATTTGGACACTGGGCAGGTTCTCTCACTGCCGTGGATGTGTGAGGCCAGACAGCACCCACTGCCTCTTACACCTTCATATTTGGAACCCAGAACAAGTTTGCCAGACACCCATAAAAACCTGACCTTGACCACAAGCACCTTCAGAGTGCCCTACCACCAGGCGTGAAAAAAAAAAAACTTTAATACACAACTACATGCTTCCTGCTATTGCTCATTTTGTTTGGGTTTTTGGCCGACTAGATGGAGCTCTTCAAGCTTGTAACCTCTTACTCACTAGCTTTTGAACGCCAAACAGACATTACAGACATATCTGAAGAGTTCTGCCAAAACAGAGCCAGGCGGCCTTGCTTTACAGGTTGCTTTCTGAGTAGCAGCTGACCAGCTATCAACCCATCTAACCTCGGCATCTACAACGTAAGACCAGGTAACAGCCTGACTGGTATACAAGTGAGGACAAAATGAGGAAGGAAAAAAAATTAAAAACCATGTGTTACCACGTGTTGGATGCACGCACCTCAAGAGAAGTGGGTGTTTTAACAGCAGTTAGCAGCTTCTTGTGCTTAGTATACATCTCTTGGTGCTAGCCCTTGGTTCATTCATTAAGTTATTCCTTTACAGAACACTTATTTAAGATGTTCCTACTAATGACAGCAGGCCTCTGAGGTAAGAGTATAACAACAAGCCTATTGATGGAGAATACCATGAGGGTGTCTGAATAATGTACTACTTCTTCCTGATATTTTGCATATGACTTGTTTAGAAGTCCAAGAAATCCCAATCTATTTGCAGCACCCAGGTGTTCTGCAAGAACAGACAAGAGGGAAGTGTCAGCACAATCTCATACTCCTTGTCTAGGATCTCAGTTTCTGTTCTTGCAGAACAGAAACTCCAGTACAATTTAACGTACAAGGGCATTAAAGAAGGAGCTTATTTAGATCACGGACTCCAACACATGCTGCCATACCGATATAAAACTGCTGGTGAAAAGCCCTGATCCATCACTAAGCTTCTGAAGACAGTAGCTGGTGTTGGGTGTTTGTTTTCAGTAATCTTTGTATTACTGGTAATGCCTGTGTGCTACGCTGAAGAAAAACAGGTATACAAAGTGTTTTGCTTTAATAGCAATAGTTCTGTAGAGAAGTTTTTGTAAAAGTCCCTTGCATATGCAAGAAAAGCACACTAAAATGTCTGATTGAAAGATAATGGCTTTCCTCTTGGCATATTTTAAGATGACAAACCTACTTATCTGAAGTATCTGCCACCATAATTCAATTTATGGAGGATGGGGACATACCTCCTCAGAAGTTTTATCTCAGAGTTAAGATTTAGTGACCTAATTATGTCACAGGGAAAAATCTAGATTAGATTTTGTCAGACAGCTATTTCAAGCCTAGAAGCAGAGCTCCAAACTGGGCTTAAAAGTGTCATCCCTCCTAGTAAATGAAAGAGAAAGCTTAACAAAAGACAGCTTTATTCTCTCCTTTAGCAAAAACCAGAGAGACAAAGTGCAGAACACTCCAAGTGCGGTTGGGTTGGTAGAATAGAAGAGCTCAAACTAGGAAAATACTGCACAGGAATACACAAATTTTCATTCTGGTGTGACGTAACCCAAATACGAAGACCTTCCAAGATTCCTAGTATTGGGATACAGCGTAATCGAAAGAAAAAAGTCTGTAATTTTGTATAAACAACGCAAAACTTAACCACAGGGAGAAGTGGAGCAATTCTGAAGATCTGCTTCCTACAAAACTCCAAGTCAGAATGAAACAGGCCAGAAAAGCTCTAGTCTGTAGACAATTTTAAGTCAAAACAGGGAGGCTTCTGTCTCTTAAAAGCTAGCGACTTGATAATTTGTTCACTTTTCTGGAAGATGAGAACCTGGAGCTCAAGTTCTCCAGTCTAGAATCAGGCTGAGCAGAGACTCAAGTCTCAGCATCCCATACCAGCAGTGAGCATCTTGACCATCAGGCTACTATGTCATCTGTTGGAGGCTCCCAGTCCAAAAGGAGCTCCCACAGAAACCTGCAGCTTCACGTTTATATTCCGAGGGAGGGGAAAAAACGCGTGAGTCGCTGGGGCTGCTGAAGACACCAGTGCAGGATGAGTTTGTGTAGGTTTACGATGCACTACACGTCAAGCGTTATCATAGATTCTAAGTGTTTGCTATTAATTCTCTGCAAGTATTGGGGCAAATTTTATTAAACATTCCTTTTTTATTTCATAGAATGGTTTGGGTTGGAAGGGACCTTTAAAGATCATCCAGGTCCAACCCCCCTGCCATGGGCAGGGACATCTTTCAGTGGATCAGGTTGCTCAGAGCCCCGTCCAACCTGACCTTGAACACTTCCAGGGATGGCGCATCCCCAACTTCTCTGGGCAAATCTGTAGACCACGGTAAGAGTCATTAAGCGACTACTGCTGCAGAGGAAGTTCCAAGGCAAACAGGACATCCCAGAAAGACTAACTGCTTCTCACTCACCCTTCAGAGAAAATTTTCTCAAAGAAAGCACATAGAGCATCTCAGTAAGGAAAACTGCCCTTGGACTCTCCTTTGCGTCATAATACATTGACGGACGCTTTCCAAAATGAAGTGTTCTTTTATATTACATAGGGACACATTCAGCTACAGAGAGAGTCAGAAGGTACGCATGTGTGACAGTAAGATTATTGCAAACATCCTGATTTAACTTAGGCCTTCTAGTCCTGGCTGTAATAATAAATGTTACTTTAAAATCAGGATGACAACTTTTGGCAGGTTGTAGTCAATGGTTTTTGAAAACTGTTTTCTTGTATTAGCTACTAAGCCCTTATTTGCAGTGACAGTGCTATGTCTCTGCAGCTCCCACTGGCATAAGCCATTCTGCACTTGCGTACATCAAGGGGAGCAGGCTGAAATACTACATGTATAAGGAAAATGGAAATGAAAGCTATCAATTATTAGTTTGGGGGTTAAACAAGTTTACCTGGGTTAAAGCAGGTTTGTGCTTCTAAATTACAGGCTGCTGAAAGTACCGCAAAACAATTAGGAGTCCCATAAAAATTAATCTCTAATTCAAATATGAAAGGATGAGAAAAAAACCAAAGCATTTCTGACCTTCTGCATGAGAATGCCAGAAATGACTCCTGCCTTTCAGTTCAGATACAAACACAATCATACTGATTTTCCTGTATGATCTAATGAGGTTAATGAAAAAACATATCAGACAATGCAAACGCAAATTGATTAGCTGGAGATACACGTCCCTGTTACAAAAGGGGAAGACTTAACTTTAATGAGAAAGACCCTGTAATCCCTTATACATGGCACCAACGATGCTCTTTAACCCTCTTCAGCAGGTTTGGTAATATACCTTGGAGGCTGTGGGGAATCAAATTAAGGGTATTTCTTAAATCAGCAAGAGGCAGATGGTTGTGAGACACCACGAGACATCTTTCAACAGCGAGAAACCACTTGCAAACCAGGAAACATCACCTCTCCATGCCCCTCTTCAAACTTGAAGCAGCAAGTATTTTCTGTCTCTATGGAAGCTTGGTCTGTTTTGCGTATGATCTCCAAGAAGACGGAGCCTCGTTTTCTAATACGTGAAAAACTTACAACTGACTTCTGACAAAGCCCAGGGACTTTACAGAGAAGTTAAATTGACTTTAGGTCAACAAATAAAACTATAAAATATTTCCATGGCAAGAATTTACTGCATTACCAGCAAACAGACACTTGCCGCATAAGCAGATACGTAACCTCCACTGTCACTGGAAGAACAATAAGCAAAACCCCACATGTAACTGCACAAAATCACGTGTGAGTTTCAGGTCAGCAAATAGTTTAAAGATGCCCTCAAGACATCCTAGCCTCCTTTGTTTTCACTAAGGCAACACACACAACCTGTCAAAAGTCAGGTTTGACTATTAATATTTAATTGAGAGGAAATATACTATAGCTATGGAAATATCCTGGCTCTGAATTGATAATCACGCTATTATCTAAACCATAATTTACATTTTCCACAGTAAGTCATGACTCCACAGCCACCAGAGCTTCCTCTCTTTCTGCTTCACACAGCTTGTAGGTGTACAGCATTAATAACCAGGCGGGCTTCCACGAAGAAGGTTGGAGAGTTCACAGAAAGCTGCCGCAGCTTTCGTGCGAACTGCACGAGTCCAGCACAAGAGGATTGATGGGCTCAATCCTCCAGCGGTGCAGAACTGGCTCACAGGCACCTAGATACACGCAAAGTGAATGAAGTACTCGGAGTCTGTTCATTTTAGCAATGCCTGCATTATTTCAGAGTTAAAGAACACCCTGGAGACCATAAGAGATATCATCCTGCCAAAAATGAAGTAAAACAACTTCTCCCGTCTATGTATACTTGTGTGTAGTTTTCTAGTATGCGGATTTGCGAATGATACAAAATCATCCATAAAATGTTAAATTTAATCATCCATTTAAGTTGCTCACAGTTGTAGCAGAGCCAGTAAATCAGACCACCATTCCCTCAGTGTTTACTGTCACAGATGAGCTACAGCTTGAAGCATCCATACACTCGTGTCAGCGGAAATACTTCCAGTGAAATACTTGTTAGAATAAGACCTAAAATGCACAAGTAACTGCCTCCAACACGGGCACTTCAGAGACCGCCTCGTGCCTCATTCAGCACACATATACGCAGTCAATGGAGTTAATCACCTTTGGAAAGCCATTAAGAAAGCGCACATACTCAGTTAAGACTTAACTGAAACTACTAAGTACCCTTCTCTGGAGCTTAATCACTAGCCTAAAGAGCTGGGATCCCTTTTTTGCTCTCCGCAATTCATTTTTACTAAAACATATGCAAGGCATCTTCATCTATCATACTCTGTAACCTACAGTGGGGCACTATCTTGGAAAGCAAAAGACAGTGTCTACCACAGCTTCTGAACCACTCAAGTCTTCTCTTAACTCTACTGAAGCTTTACTGTATCAATTTAAAAGGAACCATCATCAGCTTTTAGAAAATTACCAATGAAGACTTAAAAGAGGATATTCTTGGATATTAATGTAAGCTCCTGCAATCTATTGGGGTCATATTTTCCCCTTTTGCATTCCACACTGTCTATAATTCACCAATATTAAGACTTTTTAAATTATTCTGGAGCTATGATATAATTTTATTTCTAAAATATAACAACTGATGAACATTAATTATAGTACGGAACCCTAAGTAGATATTTTTAGTTCTCCATAGTGACATTTAGATATAAAGCCATGCAAAAACACAGCTCCGTTTCAGCAGTTGCACACCACAGCGCTATACTTCAGCGTATCAAACACACCTCTGCAAGTGCAAGCTATGGATTCCCCCATGCCCTCCAGTGCAAAGCTGTTCTGGAGGTGGAAGGCACCGCAGATTGTTGAGTGACCCAGTTCACTCTTGCTGAGCAGCTCCCCCAGGGAGAACCATCTGCTGTTGTCCTAATTTATTCCATTAGTCACAGCCCAATACAAATCGCATTAACTATAACTGGACAGTATTACTTATAGAACTCCCCACACAGCTCATTCAGAAATAATTGTGTTATGGTCATCTGCTCTCCAGCTCCCCATATTAAATGACAAGCACTTCAGAATCTCTATTTGCAACTTGTGCGCAAATTCTCCTACAAAAAGGGCTAACTGACAGACTAGCAACATCACCAATGACTTAGCAATGGTAAACTTCCACAGTCGTACCGCAGGATTAAGAGTTAAGACTCAAAGTAGCATACATGTTACAGAGGTCCTTAACATGTACATACTACAGTGAAACCTGTACTTGGAGAATATGGCAAAGGGAAACAAAGTAAGAAAAATTTAACTTAAGCTGAGCTTATTTTAAAATAACTATCAAATTAAACTTAGGCCCAGATGGAATAACGCCTAGATTTGTTCTATAGTAGACTTGAAAATAAACTCCAAAGCCTTGCCCTTTCAACAGAGCTTCGATGCTTGCTGTCAGTTTTGCGCAACAGAGCGCTGCAGAACAGGGAGAAACAGCCATTCCAGATGCCAGCGTTCCCCTGTCAGCACATACTCCACATCTTCCCAAAGCACCGAGCTGCCTCACATCGAGTCTATCCCACCGAGTGTAGAACTGAAAAATGCAACAGAAGGATTGACCGGTCTGTTAACTTCTTTTCTATTTAAAAAGTATCTTCATAAGTTAAACGGTACTTTTAAATCTGATTAGTTTTACAATGGACGTAAAGTACCATAAATAGCAGACATGCATCTTCAGTTATCAACTGCTAGTCATACGGGTGAACAGCACTGAAACACAGAGGTCCTTTACGATCCCATCACACAATTTGGCACCTTGCTCATGTCTCTACACGGGGTGACAGCAGGTCAACTATGAGATGCACAAGCACAGCCCAAATCAAACCTTCTAGTCAATCTAGTTTACATTCCATTCAGTTTTACCCAAAGCTATATATGCCTTTAAAAATCTAGTCACTAAATTCACCAGAATGATTGGTGATAAGCTGAACAAAACAAGAGCCAACAATGCTGGAGAGAAAAATAAAGCTATACAGACACGTTGGTAGATCTGTATCATACTCAAGAGGTGAAAGTCTAAGAAAAGGTACGTAGCAAAATGTGTGTGTCTACTCATTTCACTGTTGAAGGAGAGCCAAAATAGAGTGAAACAGAAAGGGTTACACAAAGTGGTTTCACTTTATAGAGAGTTGCCCCAAGAAACACCTTTACTCTCCATAGTAATGAATAAACAATTTGCACCTGTCAAAGTTTCAGATGACTTAATACCAGAGTATGTGCTGAATACTACAGAAAATAGCTCAACTGAAAGTAAGCTCTAAAACAGGAGCTTGTTAGTATGGCAGCGTAACATACAAGAGCCAGAGCCTAGAACTGTGGCATTATCACATACCAGTCCACCATTTATTAAAAAGTTCCTCTTCTGCTACCACCACGGTCAGCAATGTACTCAAGTGTACAAGACTTACATTAAAACTGGTTACCAAAAGGTGTGATATAACATTATAGAATCAGTTGCAGCACTAAGAGCCAATAAAACTCAGTTTGCTTTATCATAACTATAATGCTAGAAAGGCAGCATCCTCTAACCACTCTAATACCCACAGAATTGGCATGAAATGTTCCGCTCTGGTATTTTTGCCTACGCAACTCTATGCGTCCCAAGCAATGGCATTTCCATGTAGTCAGAGTAGTAGGAAAACAAATTTCTAAAACTAAAGCTGGTCTTAAGTTCATTAATTCAGTGTCAAGAGTTAACAGTCCTGCAGCAAGCAGAAGCGGAATGACCTGTCACACTCTTCCTACCTGCAATTCCCATCTCGTACTGGAGGTGAACTTACAGTTTATTATGAGTCAGAGAAGAATGCCTAAGGAACCTCATCTGCAGAAATTTCTGCATTTTGATGGACAGCCTACCAATTTTCTCCGGCTCATCTGGACCTGTTCCGGCAATGCAGCTGCTCTCTAGGCCGTATGTTGGATCCACCTTCCCAGAGGCTCTTGCTGCTTCCTGTACTTTCTTTACATGAGCTTCAACGAGCTCCAGCGGTACCTCCTCTCTGACTCGAGAAAATTCCTCTGTTAAAAATTAACACAGAAAATGTTGTATAGTGAGGGTTTCATGGCAAATTAAAAGTTATTATTTTCTCCAATCAATGTGCAGGTAAATCCTGTGACAAAGTGAAATCTCAAGTATGTAAGTTCCTTCTTTTCACATTAGGTGGTTAATTTTCTCCCTCAAGCATGGTAGGAAAGAGTCTCTTCCCAATTATGTAAAATTGTCTTTTATGTGGGAAGAAAGGAAAAAAGTAAAAGGAACTATTTCATCAGGTTTCTTGGAGGACACATATAACTGTGGCAGATAATTTCACACAAGTAAAATAGGAAAACCGAAAGTTTAGTGTTGTGCATTTACTGATAGCTAAACTAATGGCAGCGGTCACAGTGACACCAACTACCAGGCGGTGCTTGCAAACACTATTAATGGTTGATGAGCACAAAAGGGGAACGCGAGCCATCTTTAGAGTAGCTCTTAAAGGCCACTGGATGTCTAACTTGCCTGTAAATTGGCAGTTTCAGTGGCAACAGAACACAAAACTGGCTATCGGTAGACCTGTTTTCTACATACGTGTAAATTTGTTTTTACAATTTATTACCTGCTCTGAAGAAACTCTAGAAACAGTCTATTTTAAGAGCAGACTAACAAAGAGCAAAGTTGTAAAGACAAGGAGAAAAAAGTTGCTGCGGCAAACTCATACCTAACGCAGCCTTTGCTGCGGCTGACGCCACCCGGGGATCCACCACCGATGCCAGAAAAGCGACGGTACTCATCACTGGATTGCCAGATTGGCTGAAAGGTACGGGCTGGTAAGCCAGCGGGCCCAGAGACGCATCAGAGTTCTCCAAATAGGGGTCTTCAATCGGAAGTCTCAGAAAGTGGAGAATGCACTCATCTTGGGTACGGCTCCCAACGTGCTCTGAGACTTTGTTCCAGTCATCTTTGTACATCTCCAGAGCCTGCAAAAGAAAAGAAAAAATATCATTGTATATACATTGACTATTGTGGGGGGAAAACCACAAACCTACTTTATGCAAAAAAGATTTTCAATACGAGTTATTTTGGTGATGGAATGGTAAATCAGGATCAGACAACTAAAATCGTATTTTTTCTGGTAGCAAAATTACTCTGCATAAGAAATATGAACATCTTACTGGGACAACAGTTAAATTTATGCCGCAGGGATCATCACACAAGTTTTATGCTGTTACTGTATCAAAAAGAACTGTCAGAAGATTTGGGATTTACTAATAATATTTGCATAGTTAGTGTCTCCCCCATTTTGCTTTCACATGAAAAGCTTTACAGAGAAATAAGTTTGCATATCCTACCAAGTCTCACCAATTCTTTTAATTCCTATAACTACTCCCCCTGAGGGCACTCCTGTGTAGTCTCATTTATGTCTTAACACACTAAGCTCTTTGGAGCAGGAACAGGATTTATTTCACATGTATATACTAGCTATGATGGTGAAGTCCAGTTTTTAGATCCAACAGATGTTATGATAATGAAAGAGCAAACCAATACATCGGGGGAAAAAGGAGGAAAATATTCTATATCACGAAGCCAGAAGATACCAGTTCTCCAGCAACTGTTAACCAGTCTGATTTTTGTTAGGCATTCAGGTTAACAAATCATTATTATGTAGATAAGCCACCTGATAAAGTAAGAACTTCCAGATTAAATCAAAGATTCTGTAATTCAGGATTTCAGTTACTTTAAAGTTACTTAAGAGAAGTCTTAACAAAACAGCTTAATAACAATGAGCTACTGAAGTCCCTGCACTAGTTTTTGACAAACTAACAAATTAGTACTGCAAAAACTGAAGTGGTAACCTAACAGAGTATTATCCTTTAACAAGCGGGTTTTTTTTCCCCCTGAAAACTGTTTTAGTTATTTAAGCATTTGGATAGCATAAAATAAGCGATGAAGTATCCTGAACTTTTACATTACTGAGATGATTCATGGTCCAGTCACCTAGAAAAAGTAAAAAGCCATTTGAGATCTAGGCAAAATAGGTTCAACTTAAAAATGAAAATGGGATCTGCAACTCACAGGCATAACAGAAGCCTTCTGCAAATATTTAATACCAGAGGCCTGAGCAAGGGTGATAAACACTTACCTATTTGAGTTGCAGATCCCATTTTCATTTTTAAGTTTAACATATTTGGCTGAAAAGTGCAGCTGATTTCTACTTACTTTCTACTTACTTACCCCACAACAAAACTGAAGGTAACTAGCTTCTGCATTGCTTCGCAGCAAGCGAGCAGGCGTTTTAGCAATAACTGGGGAAGGGGAAGAACGGAATTTGAAGTAGGTAGTATTAGACTGCTTGGAGGACCCCTATGACCTGTCCTTACCGACTTGCTGGCCACCAGGCAGGCTGTCTTGGACTTTAAGGCACCTGTTTGCAGGTATAACATATTTCAGAAGACACAGAAATCAACCCCCTCCCTAACTGACTACTCACGACATCCGCGTTTTCCCAAATAAGCAGTATGTCCATTTAGGCGTGAATGTTAAGAACAAGTGAAGGTAATGACTTTTCAATACTTGAAATCTTTCCCACAAGGCTGAGAACTACCAGAAATCTCAACCTTCAGGATCACACGCAAAACTGACTTAACTTTCCACGTGCACAACCCTTCATAGCATAAAGGCAGAATTCAGAGATGGACTGTATCTGTCAGACGTCGTGATGAGGATACATCCAACATGTCTGAGTAGTACACACAAGTACACAAAGTTAATACCCTGGATGCTTCAGCAGAGTTACTACTGACAAGTAGAAGATAGAAACTGAGCCATCAGCCTCATGTGTTAAGAGCTCCCCAACCTGGGAAGGGACATTTCCACAAAACAAGTTACTATATATACGATGGTTGTGCATTCAGAAGACATTTGCCTGCAGGACTACACATAAACCAGTCTCTCTCACCAACAATAAATATTTTAAAAAAATCCAGGAGTTTCCAAACATACTGTTTTCTTCACAGCAGTTCTGACTTCACCAGTCTGGAGGAAAAGTGTTTTAGCGTTTTTGAAGCTAAAACATAAGCTATGAGAATTCTTCAGAGACAAAGTAATCTACCTGAACAGGACCCTTGGGCATGTCATGGATGTTGAAGGTCAGCTGGGGAAAAAAATGCAAGCTCAGTAACAGAGATGTGGAAGTAGAGTAACTAAAAGGACAGATGAGTTAAAGCCAAGAGTGTTAAAGATCTGACAGGCACTGAAAAAAATCAGAGAAAAAAAAGATCAAGTTGCCTGCAGTGGGTGGAGCTTTTTAGCCCCCTGTGATCTGAAAGCGATTTAAGCTTTACCTGGCTGAAGTTTTAAGCTTCTCTCTCTCATAGCTAGGTCTCACTGCTTAAGTTGGGTGAGGAGGAGGGAAAAACCTCCCAGTACATCTTCAGAAAGTCACTGGTTCCCTGCTCCTTCCCTTCAAACACTGGGTGTAAGATTGGCGCAAGTACCAGACTACAGGAACGCTGTGCTTCAGCAGAGCTTAGCCGGATGGAAAGAACAATACAGGAACTGTTGAAGACCATGAGCTAGACAACACGAAGGGTTTTGAAAGCTCAATGGGAAGAATAATTTGGTTCGGGAATGAACAAGGACAGACTAGTCCATGCTGCAGGAATCGGTGGTCCCTATCTGCTTATGAACCATTCTCCTGACCTCTGTCTGATCTTGCCCAAGTGTTTAAAGAAAGGAGAAATTGCTTAGTTCACTAGGTCATACTCATGGGGAAATATTTATTCCATGTTCAACCTTCATTTCACTTTCCCCAATTCCATCTCAGTGCTCTAAGTTATGTGTCACTGTCTATCCATTTTTAATCGCACTAGCATATTAGATAAGCTGTGCTTTTCATGGCCACGCCGGGTTTTTTTTGCTCATTCTCCTTCATTGCTTGTCATTTTTCTGCTAGACGAACTAGCTCTCACAATAGTTGTCCTTACTATAAATAGCTGAAAATGCACTTAACTATGCAAGAATAGTGCTCCATGGAGATACAGAGAAGCAGTGTGGCAGGGAAGATGATTCTGGGAGGGAAACGGTATTTCCTCCCCCCAATTCATTCAGTCAACAGGCGGAAGGACAGTAATTATTTTAGATAAGATTTATTCTTTGGAACTTCCCTGCATCTATATTTGCCCAAAGCTACCCTGAGGATTTAATTGGACTGAGCTGGCTTGTTATAGCGGAATTACTTATGCTTGAACTGATATACTCTTTACTGATTTATTCATAGGTTAAATCCACGAAGAATGAAGAACAAAAACATTATTAATTTAAACTTACATTAAATGAAATTGCAAACTCAAGACTTAGGGGGTTTTTGGTTTGTTTTTTTTAAACAAAGAAGAATATGTCATCTGGATTATTTCATTAGGCTACTACTTTGCTATGTGTGACCATAAGCTACAAACATACAAAAGAATGAATTTTAAATATTAATACCAGTAAGCAAAGAAGCCAGCGTATCAAGATATTAGTCTTGTTTCTCCATACAAGAATGGCATGAAAGATATCTTAGCTGTTTTCACCCTATAAGCAAAATTTTTCCACGTGCCAATAGAAAAGTATCAGCTAAACAGTGTGTATCAACCTAACATAAAAAACAATAATCTATTTTGGCTGTTTGATGAACACACTTCCATATCTGTGAGGGCTGAATCAAAGTACGCTGCTACTGAGGCACTTTTGGTAGCTCAGAAAAGAAGCCGCACATAGAAGTTGAGTATTGTTCAGCACCGTCAAGCACCATCAAGATCCATTGTCCACGCTTTTCCTTATGAAATTAACTTTTCAATGGGTGTACTGACACATGTAAAGACAAAAAAGCCAGAACAATCACACAACTGCAGTCTGGTTTAAGCTCTCTCTTCAAGTAAAAACACAAAAACACCCCCCAAAACTGGAATTCTTTTACCAGAACCCCGAATTCCATAAACGGGGGAAAAAAAAAATCAACCACCCAACCGTTCCCGTAAAAGAAAGCTAGGTAGATGGCAATTTCTTTACAAGAAGTGGCAGCATATTAATTATTTCAGGCCACCGGGAATCTTCTGACAAAGCGCTATGAAACTCAATGCTGCCCTGATGTCAGCATGAAAGACTAGAACATCCTTCTGCAGTGCACCTCGTGATGGTTTTCATCCTAGCCTGGAACTCCAAGAGACTTGACAATTACCATGTGGTTCAAGAGCATCAGATTAAGCAATCTGAGGACAAAAACCTGATCCAGTGTGCTAGCAGTTCTTTGGGCTCATTTTTACAGTACCTGATTTGAGTCATCTCATGGATATTTCTTGTAGACTTCCAGAAAAAGCTTAAAGAATGTATCAAGTGCAGCTATGTGGCAAAAAGAATGAGTAGATGTACAGGATTAAAGAGCTACCAAATAAAGAGCTTCGTTTCTTAGTGGCAGGAGACAGGAAACAGCCTCAACTGTTTCTTAACAATTTAAATTTCAAAAACCAGCTGTTTCCCTAACATGCTATGGCACAGTCAGGAACCCGTAAAGATGATCAGTGGCAGGTAAACCATTACTTGAAGGGCACTTACTTCATACTGTTAGTAACTTCTGGTTAATGAAAAGACCTCTCGCACTGCAAGATCTGTTCTTGAGTTTATGCAAACATTCTTAAATACTGAATTTCTGACTTGCGGGTCCAAGTTAGATAGAACTCAACCTTAAAGTACATGAAGCTGCCCTACTACATAGATGTTTCTGCCATCTTTTTAGTAGTAACATTCTTGTAGCCATGATGGTCAAATAAAGAGATACAGTTTTGAGGGAGAACTGTAACCTTTTACCAATTTAAAAGCCATAACCACAACAGAGAGACAGGCAGCCGGGTATACAGATACTCAACCGCTCCCCGCCTCCAGCTACACCAACTGAGTCCCAGGAGATTGCTTCCCACTATAAACCCTGCTTTGCTATTCCAGTTTCTGTAAAAGCATGCAGCTGTCATTTAACTCCACTTAGGGAAAATTATTAACCTACACGTAGATTTTTAAAGCATGTAATATCCTGCATGTTTTGGTTTCCTAGCCTTTGGTTTTGCCCTCATGAACTTACTTCTAATAGCAGCAATGTCTCTTGTTCTGTCCATTCTCTTCCAGCACTTGCACCTTTACTCTACAAAACACAGGAAAAAAAAAAAGAGTGAAATACAGGTCTTTTTGCACCGAACATTTTAGAAGAAAACATTAAGAAAGGGGAAGAATCTGTTATTTAATCCACTCAAACATGTACCTTTCACAACCTTCCTATTACAGTTAACCAATCCCTGGTTCTCTCATACAGTGGTTCAGCTCACATGATTTACTTACGTAGCCATGGCACGCAGGCGAGTACATCCCTGCAGTCTCTGCAGAGGCTGGAGGTTGCAGATCCGACCTTCCCAACACACCTGCAACTCCTCTTTTATTCCAAGCTAAAGCAAAGTGATTTGGTACCCTTTTCTCCCAGCTATCTTTGCTTGCACAAACAGCAAACAGAAAAGCGGATTTTCCTAAACAATAAAAACCCTTAGGAGTGCTGATGGCATTCTAATCAGCTTGACTTTGGCTCATAAAATTAAGCCAAGAACAGAGTAGTTTACACAAAGCATTCTACAGTTCACACCAAAAGGACAGCGGCAGCCAACAGACACAACGGAATATCTAACCCCCTCACCAGCTGCCGTACAGCTGAAGGAGGCTGCTGTCCGTTGAGGAGACAGTATTACTCAATTCAGGCACACCTGGGATTCTCTCAGCTTAAAGGGCACCTTTCTCAAGAGAATAGGGTTTATGTCAACATAACTTTAGCCCCCATGAAACTTCTGCTTCCAAGGCAGACAGACCGGACTGCGTAAGGTGCATGCTGGTCCAAAAAAAGTTCATCTATCTAAAAGCTCATCAGTAACGCTGTAAAAAAAAAAAATCATCACTGCTGCTCCCAAATCTATACTTCATGGTTAACTCCTGAGATTTTCTAAAAGTTACAAAACTATCGGTGAAAGCTTCCCTTTCCATGATTAGACACCCTAATCCATTACACATCAAATAAAGACAAAAGCAGGTTGTCAGCTGCTTATGAAAGATCAGATGTCTCTGTGCAAGACCACCACACAAGGAAAAGGGTATTTAGGATAAGTAAAATTATCCTCTCTCAAGATGCATTTCAAACAGATCATCAACCCAGAAAGAACATTAATCAAAGTGAGTCAGCCAGCAGCTGATCAGTTCTTAAAGAGGCTGATATGAACAGCCAAAAAAGCAATTGCCACACACATAAAACAGAAAGAGAAATCAACTTCTGCAAACAAATATGCTTGAGTTCATCGGTATAGATGCTTGTGAACAGAACCAGAGTCTGAAACCAGTAAAAGATTTATGAATTTGGTGAGTATTTATACCTCCCCTAAATTAAGTGAAAAAGTCACTCCATGAAATGTGATACGGAATCAGGCTTCATAAACAAATGCTGGTATCTACAACTGTTGTGTTTTTGTGGGTTTGGTTTTTTTTTTTTTTTAAATAGTTATCTCATGATCTCCTGGGACAATGAATACTGTACTTACAGAAACCAATTACACAGAATTAGCCTGATGTCAAGCCAAGAGAGGGACTAATCAGCACAACACTGCAGAATTCCAGTCTGAAGGCTATGCTGAAGTAGTAAACTGCTATCCCTGCAATACCGCCAAGCACACACGCAGGTATCGGGCAGCAGCAGGAGTTAAAGGCAACAGGTTATGGAATTACCTATGTCACTGCAACGGTGTCTCAAAACTTTAACTATACAATCCAACACATTGCAATGACAGTGCTAAAACATCCCCTGCAATGGCTTTGTGAGATCTTTTGTCATCAAGCAACTTTCTAGTGCTGTCAGTCTGGAAAACCCTGCTCAGACTTGGAAAACGGGATAGTTAAAGACTCTGTTGAAAGATCTCAGATTCTGTATTAAATTATTGGATAGTTTGTTGATTCCAAACCATTTAGGTAAAATATGCAGTAACATAAGAAGAATTCAGTGTCCAGAGACTGGCAGTATGGACTAGCTTAGGACAGGTACGCGTCTCTCTTTCTACAAAATCAGATCTCCAACAGAACCGTCAGTGAGGTATCTTAGCATCCTACATTGAGATGGAAGAAATCTAAAACAGGAAGGTGAGAGTAACATAAGTTACTCAATGTCATCTAGTGGAGGAAACTAGAGGAAGAAACCTTAATAGAACGCACAGGGGAAAAAAAACCCCAACATACTTGCCTTTGCTAAAGTCTTTTTTGAGTAAATGTCTGTGCGAAGTCCAAAGTTCTGCAGATCAGTAGGTTTCTCTTTGTTTTTCTCAGGAAAACTCAACATCTGCTGAGCAGCTGGAACCTGTGAACAAACATTACAAGAGAAAGGTGAGAGGGGCAGGAATTGAAAGTTATTCAACATTTGCAGACCAATGTTAAACAGAACACGGACTGAACAAAGAAGTTGAATGTGAGTCTACAGAGATGACTTTACATAGTATCACTTGCACACAACGCTAGCAGATTTGTTTTAGAGATTCCAACTACTTGAAACTCGCAACCTAGATGGACAAAAAAGAACATATCAGGAAGTCATACACAAATTATTCTCCCAAGATGTACACTGGCTAGAGCCACAGCAAACACACGTTAGTGCGACCTGCGGGGCTCACCTGGGGAGTGCGGATATGGAGAGGCATCAGTCCAGAGGGTGTATCAGCCAGCACGTTGAAGTGAGGAGTAGGGGGAGGTCCCATTGCCATGGGACGGCTTTCTGGATCCACTT
This sequence comes from Gavia stellata, assembly GCF_030936135.1. Lineage (NCBI taxonomy): Eukaryota > Metazoa > Chordata > Aves > Gaviiformes > Gaviidae > Gavia > Gavia stellata. Next base: position 1,098,271 of record NC_082599.1, on the reverse strand, counting down.
GGTAGTTAATGAGACCCCACTGCTCCAGAAAAGCATGTACTCTGTGAAACAACATGACAAATTAAAACCTTAAGAACGAAAGCCTTGCTTATGCTTGACAGTGCAGAAAGGAGACAGCAAAGGAAGCTTATGTTTCTGGATCAAACACAGATCCAGAATCTTCTACAATCCTTCACTAATCACAAATAGCAATACAAATCACAGAACACGAGCTTTGGGCAGACTTGACTGCGCTTCAGCATGTTGCATAAAACAAAACATGAGATTTTTGGTTAGAGATAACAGGAAATTACATAATTAAGGGCAAAGGCAAAGCAAAGGTCGGGCTGCATACATGGAACCATTTGCAGACAATGTACAGATTGTGAGGGCTGCACAACCACTGATTTGCTTCCCTCATCTATCCGTAGCTGTTCTTCACTGAATCAATGTTTAGCAAGTTCCAAATTTCTAGGGCTCTGCTGCGCCTCGCAGCTTAAGACTGGCAAAACATAAAACCGACAAAACTGAGTTGCAAAACTGGAATTTCTGACAAAACTGCACATACTTACTGATCAGCAGAACCTAAATAATCACAAGCTAATATCCAAACTCTGTAGGCATGCCTCAGCAAACAGACAGAATATTATAAATAAAGACTAGTATAAAATAGCCTGGTTACCATAAAAGTGGGGAAACTGCTAATCAACAGCACGATGGCTATTGCCCACACCTACGCTGTCATACTGGAGCACTTCCACTTCTAACGCAGCTCCTATTTCTTTTTGTTAAGTGAAAGCAGTGCCTGAAAGATCCATGGCTTTTACCTCATGACAGCGCACACATCTCCAGTCAGATTCCTTCTGCAGGCAGTGCTGGTCAAATACTCTTGAGGGTTTAAGCGATATGTGTCAATCATGAAGTTGCGGTAAGCCAGATATCTGAAAGACAATTGATACATAGTTCATGTACATCGATGTCCAACGAAGTTTAGAATATGTATTTTAGGATTCACCTTCTGCAAATACCTGTATTACTGACAAGCGAACAGTAACAAGTAATTTTTATTGATGAAATTTATGAATCAGTATCAAAACCAATAGGTAAGTAGATTTTTATAATAAATAGATATACACCGAATACGACCCATCTCTTCCAGATTGTTTCATTCTGGATTTTACCTGTATTTGGATTAGCAGCACATCGAAGCACGCTTAAATTACAAAGCACACAAATAGTCGTGGGCAACCAAAATTAAAAAATTAAGCAACTCAAATGGATACCTTGACCGCTTTGAAAACTGCAACCAAAAGCAGCAGCAATACATCTAGCACCAGATGTGTCAGAAGGTACAGATGACAGGACAACTTGAAACATCTGCTCTTCCAGCAATATTAATCCAAAGAGGAGAGTAAGCACCTACTCTCATGCCATCGCTGCAGCTCTACTGCAAGCATGCGACACGTGCAAAGATCAGGGATGTGTAGATGATGACATCTTCTCAGTTTCTAAAAGACAGATGGTGAATCCTTGGTGGAAACAGGCCAAAAATAGATCCTTGCCCTGATCCAAATCCCTCTGTGACAACAGCTGTAGCTTGGTCACTAACCAAATACTCATTCAACAGACTACTAGCTGCAGAAAAAATTACTAGGGCCTGGTCTTCACATGGAAACAGGCTAAATAGCCCTCATCAATCTCATCTGTGAACCTGGAAGGAAAACAACTGTGCAGAAAAACAGAAGTAGCACACTGGGTAGAAAGCTGCTGTTTCTGCGTGTGGACTTCTTAACGCATAAAAAGATCAGTAAGGAAAGGTTAGAGAACAGCAAAATGGAGAGGACTAGGTCTTTGAAAAGCAGAGGGCAAGAACCCAGAAGCCGGCACAGCACTCCCCACTCACTGAGCTGGGAACAGCTAAAGCAGAAGAGCAAGCCCTGCGAGATTCCCATATTTCAGTGTACAACAGTCCAAGTAAGCAGGTTTTGGGGTTCAGCCCATTTCCTGCACTGTAGACACTGCTTCGCAGCCTTTTTCAGTATTTTCAGTAAGTTTCTGGAATGTATTAATGCTTCCTAATGCAAGTTGTTCAGAAAATTAAACTACCATAAAATTATTGCTAGCCCTGTTCTTCAGATGGAACAAAACCAATCTGCCAAATACAAGAGTATCCTGTGCAAAGATGTTTTCAAAACAGCATATTATAAGCAGATGTCGGCCTTTGGAAAATTCAAGACTGGGATGTCTCATATGCCTTGTGCAGAATCAGCTGGTAACCAAAAATATACAACATACAGAGATGGAACACCAATGCCTTTCGCAGGCAAGACATAAGCAGACAGATGCTGCAAGTACACATTCCTGCCAAAATCCCACATCTTCATTCTGACCAAATTATATATGAAACTTGCTGGAAAAAAGTTATGGGACTAGGTGTCGGGCTCCTCCACGATGAATGTTTGGTAGGCAAGGACAAAAAAGGGAGCTTCTTCCATAGAGGACTATTCAGGAACATTTTTGAACGCTCCTGGAGAGAACTGGGTTGCCACCTGTTCGAGAATAGGTACTTTAAAGCGGTCTTGGCTGCAGAAATTAGTTTAATACTTATTAGTTAAGGTCACATTGCTAGGTGAAAAGAGAAAGAAGCCTAAAGACAGAAACATCCCTAAAGTTTATCCTGAAACGAGTCTGTTTTTGACAATGACATGACCCATCAGCTAAAACCTGTCAACAGAAAAAGGTAAGTCTACTAGTATTTCATTAAAATCCCCTTCAAGACAGAAACCACCCCCCAGGCACTACTGTCACAAGAATGAAGCTGTGTGAGCTTTTGAAACACGGTATTTTGTTTGGCCTTGTAAACTGAGCTGGAGGCAAGACATTTCCATTCAGAAGGATGTTTCTATTTTATTTAAAAAGAAAACACAAAGCCAAGACCACATGCTACTTCTACAGTCCCTAAATGGCAACAGAAATACACCTCTAGGACAACAACATCAGGATTGGGCGAAGGGGAGTCCCTAATTTGTTTCACTCATAGGCAGTAACCAGCAGCTGCTCACGGGTGAGTATCAGGAGATGTGATGTTTTGATGTCAACTGAAAAAGGAAGCATGGGATTACACGGATGACCACATCAATGGCAAATATGGAAGATAAGCACTCTTTCACAATTCAATCTGTTTGCAGTCTCAGACACCAAGTCCTAGAAACCCCAAAACAAAAATATGCTGAATAGTAAAACTGATGGAGCACAGTTAGTGTCAAATACATTTTGGACCAAATACATTTTGGAATCACTATGATGCAGCTACAGTTACCTCTGCGATTCAGACACGTAGAGAAGTTGCAAGACTATAGACTGAAAATCATTCAGGGTGCCAGGGACCTCAGGAGGTCTCTAAGCCAATCTCCTACTCAAACAACAGTCAGCACTGAATTTTGACCAGGTTTGCTTAGGGCTTTGTCCAGCAAGGCCTGAAAGACTCCAAAGAACAACATTCCCAACTTCCCAGGGCCTCATCCCACTGCTTCATCTTCTCCAGAGTTAAAAATTTCCCTTATATCAAGATAGAACTTGCTGTGTTTCAGTTTGACTTACTTTTCTCCTGCCACACGTCAATAATGAGCCTGGCTCCATCTTCTCAGTAACCTCCTTGTGCATTGAGCAACTACTATAAGGTCTCCCAAACCTTCTCTCCTCCAGGCTGAAAAAGCTTAGTTTCTAATTTCTATGTCAAGATTAGATCAGAAGCCTCACAAAACATGAGTCATGCCTGAAAAGAGGAGGTTCAAGCACAGAACTGAAGTCTGCCTTGTTTACCTGCTGGAACAGCAATGCAGGATGGTATTATCATAGAATTGTTTAGGTTGGAGAAAAGACCCTTAAGATCATCAAGTCCCACTGTTAACCTAACCCTGCCAACTCCACCACTAAACCATGTCCCTCAGCGCCTCATCCACACAGCTTTTAGATACCTCCAGGGATGGGGACTCCACCACCAACCTGGGCAGCCTCTTCCAATGCTTGACAACCCTTTCAGTGAAGAAGTTTCTCCTAATACCCAGCCTCAACCTCCCCTGGCACAACTTGAGGCTGTTTCCTCTTGTCCTGTCACTTGTCACTTGGGAGAAGAGACCAACACCCACCTCACCACAACCCCCTTTCAGGCAGTTGTAGAGAGCGATGAGGTCTCCCCTCAGCCTCCTCTTCTCCAGACTGAACAACCCCAGCTCCCTCAGCCGCTCCTCATCAGACTTGTGCTCCAGACCCCTCACCAGCTCCGTCGCCCTTCTCTGGACACGCTCCAGCACCTCAATGTCCTTCTTGGAGTGAGGGGCCCAAAACTGAACACAGCATTCGAGGTGTGGCCTCACCAGCACCGAGTACAGGGGCACGATCACCTCCCTACTCCCGCTGGCCACACTATTTCTGATACAGGCCAGGATGCCGTTGGCCTTCTTGGCCACCTGGGCACACTGCTGGCTCATCTTCAGCCGGGTGTCGACCAACACCCCCAGGCCCTTTTCTGCAGGGCACCTTTCCAGCCACTCGTCCCCAAACCTGTAGCGTTGCCTGGGGTTGTTGTGACCCAAGTACAGGACCCGGCACTTGGCCTTGTTGAACCTCACACAATTGGCCTCGGCCCATCGATCCAGCCTGTCCAGATCCCTCTGCAGAGCCTTCCTGCCCTCCAGCAGATCAACACTCCCACGCAACTTGGTGTCGTCTGCAAACTTACTGAGGGAGCACTCAGTCCCCTCATCCAGATCATCAATAAAGATATTAAACAAGACCAGCCCCAGTACTGAGCCCTGGGGAACACCACTTGTGACCCACCGCCAACTGGATTTCACTCCATTCACCACAACCTTTGGGGTCAGCCATCCAGCCAGTTTTTTTACCCACTATCATTTGCACTAAGAAGGAACTAAGGAATACAGTTTGAAGAACTGCTATGTATGAAAAAATGCTCAGCTTTGCTGGTGTTAAAACAACATACTGAGAAGATACCTCAAATGCTTCATTTAGCAGTTAATTAAAAAAATTGGCTTAAAATCCCCCAAAGCTGCTCTGCAACTAGACCAAGATTTGATACCAAGATAAAGTGAACACAACTAACCTAGTTCCACTGTCCAAGTCGACAAGCATACAACGGTGTTCACATTTATTAGGGTTTTTTTTTGTTTTAGGATTATAATTTTAACAGAAACAAGCACATTGTTCAAAAGCCTGATGTTGATCATCTTCCTTTAATCAATCACCTTTCAAGATTGCTCTGAATAAATAAATTTATTGTTTTAACAGAAAATTCTCAGAAGGGGAGGTGTACTTTTACTAATGCACATGAGAATCCACTGCAAGACTTGTTAAGATGAGCATTTGATGCAAAATCAGCAGCTTATCTTGTTACATTGCTAAGTCAGATCAGAAGTTAATAATTTGATGTATGAAAAAACCTGCAATACCTCAAGACAATAATCAGCTTTTTTTGTATTTTAAACAGTTTCAGGGAAGCTGTTTAAGCTGTTTGAACAATTGTGTGTGTATAATTTTGAATTAAGAACCCTTAAGTTCTGCAGTAGATACCAGATCCCACAAGGAGATGACATAGGTACAAACCAGATCTAAATTCAACTGAGAGAACTCCACCTAGATTTAACAGGCATGTCCAGGATTAAAATGTCACTGGAGGGTTTGGAACAGCTATATAAGAAAAAAATGTTTTTCTTCTTGCAATGCACCACTCCATCTCTCTGATTTAAATCAGTCTACCTAATATTTGAAAACACAGTTACATCTCAGGCCTGTGAAAATTCACTTTCCAGCCCTCACCCGCACTTTCAGCATTACCCATCAGCTGCTCAGGGAACTGTGAAATCAACAGAGATAACTGTGCAAAATCCATTCCACAGTCTGACACAGCATCCTACAACAAACTTGGTGACCAGTGCTTACACACAAAACTCCTGAGTCTCAGAAACAGAGCATGGCATAAGAAGAGAGAGAGAAAAATAAGGAGGATTATTAAGTTTCTACAGTATCATGAAATTTTGCAGATGTCTTTGGAAGATGATCATGTCTTGTACCACACAAAAAAGTTCAAGAATTTGTTCCAATATTACTTGGGAGAAACTAGTTTTATTTTTCCTGGATAACCATTATTAACTATTACTTTGATATTTAAAGTTTTAAGCTCTACTATAATAATGCACAGACATTATCACACTACAAGTGGTTGTACAGGTGCTCTTTCCTTCTTTCATGCCCCTACAGATAGTATCTGCTTAATACATGCACAGCTGAAGTGACCACAGGATTCATGAAACTGGAAGCTCCTTTATCTTGTTCCACTCTTTTACGCCTATATTCACATGCTTTACTTACATTTCCGGAGTCTTGGACTTGTTTTTTCCGTTGAAGAATTCAGGAAGAGCACGACGTTCAATCACATGAATACTATAACAAAAATACACAATTCAGATGCCAAATACTAAAGAGTCTTGGAGTACTCTGCACACCTTCAAAATGACTATTTCGCGGGAGTGCATTTATAGCAAGGGTTTGTTCTGGGATTTTTTTGTTAGAAACCCTAGTGTTCTAGCACGACCCTTTGAAATTTGCTTATTTCATCAAATAAGCAAAACTGCATTAAAAAAGCATCACAAAATTCAGTCATTGATTGAAGCAAAACTATGCACCCAATGCTGCCCTAATCAAGCTCCAAAGGAAAAGTACTGAGCAGCAGCCCGTTTTCAACTGTACGTTCACAAGTTCGCAAGGAAACCAAACTTTTACAGGATATACTTAGAAGATGGGAGTGCGAGTAAGGGCTTTGAGTCCAACTCCAAAGTCGGATCTACAGTAGTTACTGTCAGGTAGGAGACTGACCGGCTTCAAGAACGTACCTGGTACCTCCCTGGTCAATTGGGACAATAAAATCCAAAGTATGGATATTTTGAGCAACTAAACACCGTCTCAAAAATAATTCCTCCCCTTCGCACTCTAAGGAAGAAATACGGAGCAAAACCTGACCACATAAGGAAGAGAAGAACTAATGACACGTGAGGTGCTATGCAGTATATAAAATAAACTAAGGTAAAGATCACAGCAAATTCAGCTTTAGTTATTTGGCAGATACACTAATACTTTTTTCTTTCCATAGCTGTTCCTGGTAAAGTATCATTTAAACTTAAATGTTCTTTTAGTAGAATCTTCCATTCTGCATGTACTACCAGCCTGACAAAGTAAATAGCACTGCAGAAACTTATGAAATCCCATTCTCATATTTATTCTCATATTCCCTAATTAAATAATTGGAGGAAGTGATACCATTTATTTTAACATAAATAAGGAAATTTGGTCCCAAAACGTTTTCATTGCAGGGTGATTGCACCTGCGGAGTTCTACCAGCAACAAATGAACAAGATCATTTAGTGTTATCCATGGTATATAATATGATATATAAGAGGGGTTTCACTGCAAAGCAGAATTACAATGCAAGTAAACAGCCAGAGTATATGGAACTTGACTAGTCAACTCATTTTTTTCTTTAAGATCTTAATATACAAACTCTTTGATGGACCTAAGATTTAACCCACCTGTTAGTAAATGAGGAAATAGCCTCAAGATTAATAAAAAAATCCATTTTTTAGAAAAGCATCAGAAATGCAGGGCTTGTTAGAGTAGCTTAAGGCAGAAACTTGTAGAATGGTACATATTTTATGCCAGTTAAAATCTGGAGAACTACAATGGTCCTTTAAGAATTGTTACTTTTAAAGGAAACAGAAAAATACATCCTTTACAAATCTGCCTTCCTTCTGTGTGTTCATATTTTAACCTACCATTAATTGTCCTTTTACACTGCTACTGTTTGCTCTTAACCTTTCATTCATTGGAAAATAACTTGAAAATGAAGATTAACCAATAAAACGTTCAGGTTTTAGTAACAAATTATCTAGTTCTTACAATGAAGTTGCCCAAAGCATAAGCGATTACATTGAAACTGAATTGAGCATTAAATGAAGTTTATCTTTTTACTAGAAAATGAATTTTAGCAATTACTATTCTAAAAACAGCAGTTTATAAAACATTTTGAGAGAAGTAGATTAGAATTACTCTTCAGCTTGCTTTAAATTACTTGCGACTGGACACATTAAAGAAGTATTTGCAATTTGGGAGGGCTGCAGACAGTGATTTGTTTATATATTTACATAACCCAAGAAGCATCGTGCTGGCACAGCAACAGCAGTAACACCCGCAGTTTGAGGTGGGACAGCACTACATGTATGCTCTCTAGTTGGTCCAGGACCACAAAAACCTACCTCTGAATGGAAAAGAAGCACTCAGAGACAGAAAAATGTCAGTCTCACAGCTGTGCTGTTATTTCAGCCTCAAATCCAGATCAGCTTAACATTTCTGGAGCACTAGAATCCAAAAATCAAAGCTTCTTTTCACATCACCCTGCTACCTCGTGGATGTCCACTGCTCCCATCAAGAGATGCTTTATGTTTGCCTTTTACAAGGTCAGAGCAAGTACACCTGATGCAGTATTTCTGAAGAAACGGAATAAACGTCTCGCTGCATTAGCTGTCTTTTAGCTGTGTCTCACAGACAGGCTTCGCTCTCAGGAACGCTGTTAGAACTACTGCTACTACTACAAATGCACCCATCAAGAATTTTTAACCAACCATTATTACCAGTCATGCCCAAAAGGCACTTGTACAACAGCGTCAGAGTGATCTCATGACAAAATGTCATTGTCATAATTCTCTCAGTAGGGAAGTATTATTGCACTTCCACTTTACAAACAAGGAATTGAAGCACAGAGACTACGGATACGCCTGCGTTGGCTTAAAGTAAACCTCAATTCGCTCGAGCTACGCGAAGTTGCCTTTCCTGATCTACAGCAGATGCACAGTTCTTTATCCCTTTATGAAGTGCATCAGTGGAGCGTTTCATTCTGCGTGCGTAACAGAACTACACCTCGAGTTTTTCCGCTCAACAAAGCAACTGGAGCCCCTATAAAGTCAGACTACGTGATCCTTAGCTTTTCTTCTTCCAGGATCATCTCAAAGCAGGAGAGCAAGGGGACTGAGAAAATGAATGGTTCTATTTATGGGGATTTAGGTCAACTCAAGCCACTAGCAGAAACATAGGCTAAGCAACTGACTCAAGGTAACAAAGTTTGCCAGAGATGGAAATTGAACCAACCTTTACACTAACAGCTCAGATCCCATCTTAATTCACTACTGTAAAAAGTTATCCACTTTTGAAAGTTGCACATGAATCCTATACTCAAGTGCCATAGCAGATCATAGAATCATAGACTCATTTAGGTTGGAAAAGACCTTTAAGATCACCAAGTCCAACCATAAACCTAACACTGCCAGGTCCACCACTAAACCATGTCCTTAAGTACCACACCTACAAGTCTTTTAAATACCTCCAGGGATGGGGACTCAACCACTTCCCTGGGCAGCCTGTTCCAGTGCTGAAAACCCTTCTGGTAAAGATATTCTTCCTAATATCTGATATAAACCTCCCTTGGTGCAACCTGAGGCCATCTCCTCTCATCCTGTCACTTGTTACTTGGGAGAACAGACCAACACCTACCTTGCTACAACCTCCTTTCAGGTAGTTCCAGCCTAAAGAATGTCTCAACTCCCAGAGCTAAGACTAAACACACACTCAAATGACAGCCCTTCCAGACAACTGACTATTCCTTATTCTGTTTCCAAAGCAGTTTTTATTTTAAAAAAGTACTACATAAGAGTTTAACTTGTAGAGGGACTTTCATTCCCAACCACTTGCTTCTCTTCCCACACCACAAAAGTTTGAGTATACAGAGCACATTAGGGTTACTATAGCAAGTTATATAGTCATAGCACACCACAAACCTCTGACTCCAAGAAAGATTCCAAAATGAAACAAGTATCCTCCCTGTATAATCCCTGACTTATCCTCAAAGTCAAGATCTGAAGCAAAATAAAAAGCCACCAGCTTTCAGAAGTAGCTACAAACATAGAAAGATCATACAAGGACTAGAGAAGTAGGGAAGAGAAAGGAATTATTTTCCCGAGGGGGGGGGGGGGGGCGGGGGGGGAATAAAAAGCAATGTAAAGTAAAAAATGCTGAGAAGGTAGACTGAAGATCTATGCTGTTTGAAATTCTCTTCCTCATTCTCAATCCCTGAAAACTGCCAGAAGTCAGCTCAGATTTTAAATGGAAAAGATGTACCCATACATGGGAACCAGACCTAAACAAAAGTAAATTCTTTCAGCTTTCGACTTGATTTATGAGAAACAACCACCGAAACTCTAAGTCTTCCCCCAGTTCCAAATTACTTTCTTACCAGTTGTAATCAAACCAAGATGCATAGCTTGGAATAATGATGTGGTTGGTTTGTTCTGTGACATTATCTTCACCTGGATCAATTGACCGACTTTGATCGCCTTTGTTAGGATCTTCATCTTCCTGTATGACAGAGGGAATGCAACAGTTAGTAGGTTGCAAGAGACATACCTAACAACTCTCAGCCAGCAAAAAGTTAGTCCAAAAAAAGTGCTTTCCAATCCTGTGCAGAATAAACTTTTCCTGACGGAATCCCTGGTCAGTGGGGAAAATCTCAGGGTCCAGAGAAAATGTAATCTGTGTTCATAAAAATATTAAAGAAAGCATGAGGCCAGTAAGAAGTTTTTACAGAGTCAGCTCTCAAATCTCAAGGACATACTTGGCAGTACAGTTAGATCGCACTTCGCGTGCTGTTTATAAAACTAAGCATGCTCCAACTATAGGAGAAACTATAGGAGAAAACACTGCATTTCAATTCTGAAGTATACTGCAACCACGTGTAATGAATAGAGCACGAATCTAGAGTACTTTGTAAGCTGTCAGCCTACCTCTTGCTGCCATCTCCAGGTACTGACACTGCACCAATTTTTAGTATTGTCTAAGACTGGTTGTATTTTTTGCCACCCTTCCTCCATCAACCTTCTCACTCCTCAGAAGAGTATTAAATGGAATCAGATTCATTACTTCTAGTTTCACTGGAAGACACTTGTCAGCAGTAATAGTTTCATGTCTGCAAAACTGCGTCTCATGACCCTAAATTCTTGCTCAGATAAACTCACTTTGATAAATCTTAAAGCTCATATTGGCTATTTCTCTCTTGTAAAGAAGAGATACTAAGTTCAACTTGGAACTCTGCATGTCTTTGTATCTGCTCCCACTCAGAGGGTGAACAGACCCATGAGTTTGCTCATACAGGGCTGTGAAGGCATCAGGGAGCAAGATTTTAAGATTTCCAAGCAGAGGACAAGTCTTTGGTCACTTTCTGCTGCTTCACAACAGAAGCCTCCTCTGAACACTAGGTGTTCTGCAACTTGAGTTTCAGCACACGTTCGCTTCCTGATCCAAAAAAGATAAAGAGAAGGGCACAGAGGTAGTATAAGAGGGTCAGGACATGATATGAACTGTATGAGGAACCCTCAGGTGCTATTTGAAGAGCCTGTAGGCAACTCAACATTAAATGGTTTTCTTTACCTGAATTACTAATCCAGACAGATTTCAGAGAAACAGAACAAGACTGTTAAAAATAATTGAGTCCCTAAAGTAGCATCTTAAAGAGTCATTGGTATCAATTATGTATCCTTTTCTGGGACTAAACGCCCCCAAAGACAGCAAGGTATCATTCTAAATTTATCTAGTGATCTGACAACAGCTATTCAGAAAAGAAGTCCTCCCTCTCCCAACACCCTTCTCCTCTCAAAATGCATTCACTAAAGAGAGAAATAGACCACAGCCCCCCAAAACCCACCATTTAGCATAGAACATAAAAAGCAATCCTCTTCCTATATAACATGGAACAAATACTAAGGCTGCTGCATGAGTCCCACAGTTCCAGGTCATTCTACACCCAGGGATGGCAAAGTTACACCAGTAAAAAAAAAAAGCATGTCCCATACTGGAAAAGCCTGCTGTCACCTTCCTTCCAAGCTGGTTTCCCTAACTCGGAAAACAGTGCTTGCCTAACAATCGTATTTTTGGCGATCTCTGTTCACATTTCTGTATCTAGATACTTAAACCCACTGCTCCTTAGTGTGGTACTGTGCCTAAAACCTAAAAGGTTGCTACTAGCTAGTCAGTGGTTTGCATAATTAGAGTTGTCTTCTTCCCCCATTTTAAAACACGAGAAAAGATTTCTAAGCACTTCTGAAAACACATATACAGATTGGACGTATGAACTGAAATACGGTAAAACTAGTATCAGTATGGAAAGAAAGTAGATTTTCTTAGTTCTGTTATAACCAATATTGGTTATAACCAATCCAAGCGTCTGTGTCAGTGCAGGAGTGCAACTGTATGAACCTAAAGTAGATGTGATCTTTTCTCACCTGCATCATCAGACAGCCATCTTATACTAGGCAAGCTGTCAAAAACAGTGCCTGGCATACCAACAATGCAATTAAATACAAAAACTAGCCCAACAACTCTATTAAAATGATCAGGAAGCCTATCTGGGGTTTAGATTTAGTCCTGAAATCTACAGAAAAAGTGTAACTTTTGAAAAAGCTTGCATCTGAAAAATGCTGCTTTGAAAATACTTTGCATCTGTCTCCTCATTCTTGTTTTTAATATACTAGATTTAAAAATACAAAATAATCTCACAGCACTTGTAGAAAATTTATAATAGCAAAACAACATTCCTATCAGTAACTAATTTAATCTTACATATCACTTGAAAAACATTAGAGGCTAAGTTACTGAAGATGTGATTAAGATCTTGATTGGACAACGGGTAATGGTTTTAAACTAGAAGAGGGGAGATTCAGACCAAACGTAAGGAAGACATTTTTTTACAATGAGGGTGGTGAAACACTGGCACAGGTTGCCCAGAGAGGTGGTAGATGCCCCATCCCTGGAAACATTCATGGTCAGGTTGGACGGGGCTCTGAGCAACCTGATCTACTTGAAGATGTCCCTGTTCACTGCAGGGGGACTGGACTAGATGACCTTGAAAGGTCCCTTCCAACCCAAACCATTCCATGATTCTATGATCTCAGTTTCTACCAAACTTAGTAAGAAACGGCTGCCGTTACCTTTCCTCCAGTCGCCACTGTCTCCTCATCCTGTTCATCTGAAAGGTAAAAGCATGAGAATTACACTAATAAAAAGCATCTGAGCCTTTCTAGCAATGCAATTGCTTAATTGGAAACAATATTTCATTTGTTTTGGAAGGGAAGCGAGGAGGAAAGCAAAGTGGACCACACATAGTTAAGGCAATCTCATGCAGGCACTCAACTATCCCAGACAAGGGAACAGATAAGAATACAGAGGAAGGATAATTAGAATTCTTCCACACTTCGGAATCTATACCTAATTACCATCTTTCCCAGTGCCGTAGATGTAGCCTCATATAATAGGATATGGGACACTAGTTTATATCTCTTATGCCAAAGGCTTAGCAAAGCTCAGGGAACCTGTGATTCACCTTGATTCCCAGTAAGAAAACAAAAATTCTGCCAGGAAAGAGCTTATATGTAATCCAAAAAAAACCCCCAAAAAGTAAAAGATGCCTACAAGGGAACAGCCTTGCAAGTGAAAAAGAGTCAATATGTTTCAACTTGAATACATACGAAAACTGAATTAATTGAATAGAAGAGTAGAATTAGAGATTCCTTATAAAACTGAGAGATTTAAAAATATTTACTCTGTTGGCCTGCAAGCAAGACTTTACTATAAAACTTAGGGGAGGGGGTGCTGGAGTGTGTTGTGTGTTTGTTTTACCGAGGTCTGCTACTGTTCCTCCTTTCACAGGCGTGTTTTCACTGTCTTTCTTTGGGTTCACTACAAAAATAAGCAAGATGGTTACTCAGAGTTTCAATCAGACAAGATACAATTATCAAAGTCCAGCATGCTTTTACTATCTTATCAATAAACGGTTTTGCTGGTCATGTCTTTGCAGTTCAAAAGAGTTCATCTGTACAGTTTGAGTACAACAGACCATTTGTTTGATTTCTCTGCCATTTCACATCTGAACACAAAGCAGCTTCTATCCATGCAGTTAGTGGACTAAGTACTGTACTGTTTCCACCTGTACAACATGTAACAACTCTTACTTGCAAGTTCAAGCCAGGTAAAAACCAAATGGCGTGACACCCAAAATGGTTTGGTGTCAAGGACTTGATAGAAGGAATTATTTTTCTGACTTATCTTTACTTAACAGGTAGTGCACAGATCAACATTTTTCAGAAGAGGATTAAGAACTGAATGCATTTGGCACATTGCTAGAGTTTCCACTCATTTGATGTGCTTATCTTGGGTACTTGGCATACAATTATTTTCCCCTAGAAAACTCCATCCCGCAAAACATGAAGTCTGTATAATGGGTGAGAGCAATCCTAAAATAGGTGAAACTAAACATTTAAGTGGATTTTCACAAACATATTTCAAAAAGCCAAAAGAAGGTGCATCTGCTGCCCTTCTCAGCTGTCACATTCAAATCCCTGACTAGATAAATTTCGATGGGCACAGATCACCTGGCCCCATGGCCACAAAGTATTTCAAAGATTTGTCAAAATACATGTGTATTTTTTCAGTGCAGTTTAAGCAATTGTCCTAATAATCAAAGAATCCAGTGTATGCATATTTTACCATTTTTGGGAAGTACCACTTCTTCTATATTCGGTACTGGTGTGGGATCCTCCATGTCCTTCGTAAGATCTTCTTGCTCATCTTCCTCTTTCTGCCCTCTCCTTTTCCCATATAAGGCTGCTTGTCTAAAACAGATCATACACAAATTCTCTGCCAGCTGCAACTGTCAGATGTTCTCATCCTGACGTTATTCTTCAGATATCAGGATTAAAGGATTCAGTTAAAACTTATGAAAACATGAATGCTGTAGGAAATGGTGCTGGTGGAGTTAAAAGTATTCTCTGTATATAACTAAAATGAAGTGAGTTTCCAAAAAAATGGTCTTTTCCACTGTTTCAAGACTGGAGACCACAACTGTATATAAATCTTGATCCCAACCCAAAACTGTCTCCAGCATGTTGGCAGCACGAGCATGCTAGTGAGATTCAAGGGAGCAGCGATTCACTTACATTTGTCCTTTTTAAAGTTGCAATAAGGGCATCTGCTGCGCAGAACAGAAGAGGCAACAGACCGTTTCAAGGCATGCTGCCTTATTTAAGGAAAAAGGCTGTCTTGTATGATTGAATCTGTGTACTGAGGAAGCCATTTTGGGAACAAAGGCAGAATCACCCACGCCTCTCCTTACAGAATCTAACTCCGACTTTACATTTGGAATAAAAAAATAATTCAGATTATCAACTAATTCTTTCTCACCTCAGATGCTAAATTTCCAGTCTTGTGTTATTAGAGCCCAACAGGTCTACTAAACAAGACCTGAATTTTTAGTCCAAAAGTGCTCCCCTCCATATCCACACATAAACCCCCATAAATAAGTATTTAATTGGATATAATATTGGCCTTTTTTTTTTTTTTAAAAAATCAAACTAGCATTGGAAAAAACCCTATTCTGTAGGCCACCTGTAATCACAAATGCTACTCTGTTAAAGTTGCATTTGAGAAGTGGACTTGAAAATACCTGGCTACGGAGATAAACTCAATTAAATTCAGTAATTTATGGGACTATACTCCAAAAAGTGTACATGTACTACATGACTGCACTAACAGAACTAGTTTGAGTCATTTTAGAAGCAGCTGAGTAACTTTTCATTTGCTAAGTTCTGCTCTTGATGCAGCAATGAACCCCGTCACTGACACAGATAACATGACAACTTGCGCTAGATTCTCCTCCACCCGCAGGCAATACATTTCTACAGAGGAGTAAAGAAATTACATATACTGCCCAAGCAAAAACACAAGTCTATTGTAGAAATAATTATTTTATTGTACTCTGCAGTGAGACAACTGAGAAATGACAGAGATCACCCTACAATCATTTCTTCAATAAAATTAGCCTCAAATTCCAAGACTTAGACACTCACCCTTTCTTCCCTGTCTTTTTTCTCGACTCCACAGGAGTAGGGGGTGGAGAAGGAGAATGCTTTCTCTTCCTTGTACTCGCTGCTGCTTTCCTGTCTCTCCTCTCCGGACTACGTACAGGCTGTTAGAGAAGTGAAGTAGTTAGCTCATCCCAAATACTACAGCTATTGAAACGCTATAGGCTACACTCTTCCTTAATATGTCCTACAACAGAGAAGCTAAAAGCAGCAATATCACAACATGCAGCTCCAGAATACTGCCATTTGTCAACGTGAAAACCCCTAAATTTTCTACAGCCATCCCCCAGATGCTGCAATGGCTATGTACTTAAGAAATGTGCTCTTAAAAAAAGAAAGATTCAAAGGCTAATGTGTGACTTGTTCAATATCCTGTAGCCACCAGGAGAGATTTCCCAGTGTGTAGCCTGGCCTCAAGGTTGAATGAACGTGCTTTCAGAGCCCTAACTTCCTGCATTGGGAGGGAGATAAAAACTAGTTTCAACAAGTACAAATAATTTGGAAATCAAATATTAACTGATGCTGTTTAACACAGCCCCAGCTTCATTTATGAGAAAGCAGAGCGTGGGTCCTATCTCTTAGCATCCTCAGGAAGGGCGGAAAAAATAAAAATCAAAGTGCACACTTACACTTCTGGATAAAGGAAACATCAGAAGAAAGTTAAACTAGACTGTGTTATCACAGGCACCTCAAATTGTTCAACTAGCTTAACTTTAGCAACTTTGAGTCCAAAAAATTTGACTTATGCAGAGATAAAAGAATATTAATGTATCAACAGGTCACCCATTAAGCAGAGAACCACCTACCTCTTCATTTTTCATGGAGATTCTCTGTCGAAAACTCACTGATTTCCTGTTCTCATCTACCTCATAATCCTCTTCATTCATCCATTCATTGAATATATCTGTGTCCAAAATCCACTTGGCATGAACCTAAAGAACAGAACGACACATCGACACACCGATGTTTTTTGAAAAAAATCACTCCATGACAGACCTCATACGATGAAGGAAATACCTGCAGCTTCGTCATCAGGGTCTGAACATCCAAATAGCTCGTAATGGTTTTCACTCGTCATAGGTGACAGTTTCATGAGGCAATACAATAAAGGATGAACACAACCGTAAGTCTACTGAACGCCCTGTCTGTTCCTCAGTGATTTTTAAGCCTTCTGAAGTGTGACGTCAGTTATCACAGCGGAGACAACGGCTCTGTATTAAGAGCGTACTTTGAATGCTAAAAATTACCATCATAATTTTCTAAATATACAAATCACCTTAGCAGATGTGCCACAAAAGACCGAAAAATTTAAGAAGAGTTGGACGTATCTTGGAAGGAGAAGATTCACTATCTTGATTTAAAATATCCATCTTCAAATAAACTTCTAGTTTACATAGCTGAAAATAAATTCTTGAGCTTTAGAATCATAGAATCTATGATTTATACAATCTACTTTCCTTACTATTTATAGGAAGATTTATACACAAAAAGCATGTGTTCCAGTTATTTACAGGTAACTACTTGGAGTAAGTAGCGTTTGAACAGACGTCAAGTTATTTTCTGACCTGAGCTGCTCTTTAACTCCGCTGTTCAGATCAAGAGCATACACACAGAACGACATGGCATGTTACGTATAAAAAAGCCCAATAATAGAACAATAAAGTACTAGTAGTTACTACTGTTTGATTATAACTGCTCTATATTCTTCTCTAGCAATGAACTAAATCAGAAAGGCAAATCATTCCTCTGCAAAGAAAACTAATTATGCAGAGAACCTGAAGAAGGCTGCTGATGTTGGTTTGACTGCTCACATGTTCAACAGACTGAGAAGCGCTGACTTTTTGCATCATTACGACATCAGTGAAGAGCAGAGTTCCCATTAAATTGAACCTTTCCACAAGGAAAGGTAAGATATGACCCTCAGGGATTCTTTAAACAGCTACTGGTTTTCTCGGACACTTCCATGTTGGCTCTAGCTCTAGGGACAGTTGCATTCATACACTACAATTCATTAGAAATGTGAAGGCTTGGGGAAAATTTACTAAAAATCAAGAAACTTGAGCTGTGCCCTGCACTAAGAGCATACAGAAGCTGGTATCTGCAGTGGTACTGAGCCGAGACAAATGAACTCAAGAGCTTCTGTAGGAGTGTGAAACCAGGGGATGGGGGAGCCCACGGCCACACACAATCTGTCAACCAGACCACAGCTCCATTTTGATCCCAATAGCTGAATCTGCTGGAAATAAAGTTGCCGTTACAATAACGCAAAGAGAACAGAGAAGATTTCAATTGTTCCACAGACTTAAAAAAAAACAGATTTGTTCTCCTAAAGCAGCTTCTTAAGTTCCATATTATCTAACTCCTAATATTTTGGGCCATTTCTACATTATAGAAAAAGATTAACTTTCTGCACACAAAATATGTTTTAAGCCCTGTAATACATGCGTGCTAACCTCAGGTTTCTAATCTGACAGGTCTTTAAGAATCACGAAGATATCGTACTTTCCCCACTTACTCTCCTTAAACATTGTACAATGCCATTATGCCTTCTAATGAGTTGTCAGGTTTCATCCCAGAGATGGCTGCACTTCAGCAGTAAGGGAAGGACTTATCCTTAACACAAAACACCTCAAAAGTCAGGACAAAATAAACATGGTAATTTTGGCACTATCAGGGATGCATAAGTCTGTCCTTTTCACTCACAAAATAAAGTATTTTTTCAACAGCATTCCTCCCCAGACCAAAGAAATGTTTTAGACATTTTCATTACAGCTCTAGAAATATCACTCTGCTTTTCCATATATATGGAAATGTGGCCACTGTTACTCAGCAGCACGTTAAAATATCAATCGAGTAGCACCTGAGCACGAGCAATACCAATACAGTAACTTTGGGAAACTGTTTAAGAGACACTTACCTTCCACGGCTTTTCAGGAATTGGAGGATCCTCAATTTCAGCATCTATTTCATTGGCATGAACCCAAGTGTCATAGCTAATGAGAGGAGTAAGAGAAAACAAAATCGGTCCCCTGGGCTGTTCATCCAGAAAGATCACGAGCAGGAATATTTATTCAACAATTTTGACGTGCAAATCATATTGCTGGGATAGAATAGCAGAGTACTTTCCACTTAATGAAAGGTTAAGGGAATAATCACTGCTTCCTGCTACAGGAATAGGACACATTGAAAAAGGAGCGGTCCAAGGCATCTAATGCACATTTTTAACTTTCTGAATTTAAAAGCCACCTCAGTGAAGCCAGCTCCAGCTTACAACTGCAAATCTACTCTCTAGATTCAGGGGTATAAATGCAGTTTCTGAGTCACCTGTTCAAACCCTGGCATTAAGTTAATTAACTTGTTTCTGTTCTTATGAGTTTAAAGCAAGAGATACTGGATTCCTAGAAGAAAGCAGTATGTATCCTCTCCTTCAATCCCTACTGCTGTAGAATCCATTTATTATTTACATTCACTTTTCCACATACTATTCCCTCAAAAGCCTATTTATAAACTTCACCCAGCAACAGCAAAAGCCAAATTACTTTGTAATCAACACCAGGCATGTACTGAGCAACGGGGATAAGCCATATGCAAGAAAAGATGTGTATATAGCATTCCTCATGTTTATACTGATGTTTATAAATACGTATACATGCACACAGAGTCAACACAAACTCGACTACCGATGTGATATAAATATAAAAACATCTAAAGGTTCTTCATCTGTATGAAGAAAGAAACTTAAGTGTGATTGCTGTTTGCCCTCTTCCACTGAAATAGGCATATGGTTTCTGAGAATTCTGCGCATGCACAGCAGAGCAGATTTTAGTACCCTGAAAAAGTTCTTTAAATAGAAGTCCATGCTGGGTTATCAACCTTTTGAGTTTTCCATAACCTGGACTCAGAAATCAGTTATTATAAATACATTTAAGTTACTAACAGTACATACACTGCCTTTTAACATCTTCTAATAACACAAGACAGCTTTCTCAAAGATACGCTTTCACCAGTCACTTGCACTTGACTAAAGGCAACCCCTGGAGCGAAATCTCTCTTTGTCCAAGAAAGTTCCACCAGGTGATTAAACGTTCTCCCTTTTGGCTATAAAGTCTTATTAACTTTATGGAAAGGCTCACTCTGCCCTTTGAAAGTCTGGTTCGACTGGCAGCCTTATAGTGGCTCTGCAGAAAAAGAGACCGTCCTTTCCTAACCTCACTCACCTGCCAGTGTCAAAAACGGGTATGCATATTTCAGTTTGAAACCACTGGTTAAGTCTTTTCAAGCCCTGGACATTGAGATAAATGTTCGCAATGCTAAATTACTGCGTGGTTATACTCCGTAAGACAACCACTGCTTGTCTTGTAATATGAACAGCAATGTACAACCATTCAGAATCAAAACAACAGGAATGCAGTACTGTATATTCGTGTTAAATTTTTGGAAGAGCCAGGGTGAGATAGGTCTGAGCCTGTTATATTCCACAGAACAAGAAAAGAGTATAGTTTGTAGCACATACAGCTGGGACATTCCCCATGCAGGTTCACTACTGACAACCACAGAGCATGCTATCAGGAGAAGTTAAAACTCAGGAAGCTGAAAGAGTAGCTTCTTTGAGGACACAGATTTTCCTACTTGCAAGTTTTAATTGACACTTTTCCTTCAACAAACTTCAGTAAGATCTGGGGTCTGCTTTCTTCCCCCACTTTTCTTTACCTGTCTGGAAAAAAGCCCCAGTGTACCAGCACCTGCTTGTCCTTTTTCATCACAGGTCTCAACCATTCATCTGCAAAGGGGAAGAGATCTAGCATCAGATCCAGATTGTAAAGCACGTTCAACACTATTTTGCTTTTCCACATTCAGTCATAGTAGAGTTATTGCAATCATCTGATAAAAGTCTACTGTAGTGACATTACAATGGCCTCGCCTGCCACAGTAATACACGTGCCTACATTATCTTTGCCGTGTCTAAACGTGCTTGTGTTCTGCCTGCATACCACACAGATGTTACATTAGTAAACCATTTTCATGCTAAGAATTATGACATTTCCTTCCCTGACCACATACATTCAGTAAAGACAGCAGAAATAACATGGAGAGAGTCAGGCTCCAATCTGACACTTTTTTTTAATCTCCGTATAAATAAGACACTAAACTTCCAAAAATGCTTTTTGCCAAGCGGTAAATATTTCCCCTCTGCCTTTTTGTATCCTTGTTGGACATCTGAATCCCCTCATTAACTTCTTCTGTTGATTTGTATTTATTTCAAAAGACCCTCTTCCCAGGACTAGATTCTATTCTCAACAAGTATTTAAAAAAACAATAGAGTTTTGAAGGAAGAATGTCAGGGCAGGGGGTGGTGGTGAAACAGATTTTAAGTAAAAACTTCCAAGAGTCTAACAAAACTTGGATTTCAACTTTCTTCTTTCACAGAAGTGCTAATAAGGACTTCAAGTTAATACTTATTGAGCAACACTAATACTTTGCTGATTTTGCAGTAAGGCATACGCTCAGTCTGACTGGTGTTTTAAAGGCTTTTTTCTTTTAAACTGCACATCTGACACAACGCACCTACCCCCCGCAACTCCAATATTGAGAATATGGCCCAGAGCAGGATTAAAAGAGAAATCCTGAGGATTTGAACTTGTGTGAAGTTACACTGCTTGAATTCATGGCTGTTTTCTCATCCTAGTGTAATCAGGGGTTAAGAGAGCTTTGCCTAAAACATCTGTATGTTTGTTCACTGACTGCAAAACAGATGGGACTTACTATGCTCAACCCTTTTCTGAGAACCTGAAGTGGTTAAAAATAAGTACACACCTGTGGCTAGGCATGATATTACCAGCATACAGAACACAGACAAGCACCAGAGGACAAACAGTCCTTGATTGCTCCTATCAGAAGTGAACACTTCCATCTAGTGGCCATCAGACGCCAGGGCGTATCACAAAGAGCTAATTTATGTCAGTGAAGCTCAGGCTCAACAACAATGATGCACTAGACAATTAAATGTATTTAAGACGAAAAAAATTAAGAGCAGTTTTTTGTTATTTGCTACGGAGCTGTTAAATTGCTGCTGCGGAACCTATGTATTTCATATAGAGGCAGACCACATCATAATGAGGCCAACCTCCATTCATCTGGTCTACTTGTTATTGTATCTACCTGGCTAAACTACATGCAATGATATATCAGCATTCCCAACCTGTCACCTAGAAAGACGAGAACATGGCAAAAAGTTTTTTGAGTCTCATTTACTTCAGCATCTATGCTACCTTTCCTACATCTACTCGATTCCTAATAATGTTTCACTCAACATTTTGACCTATACTTACACACTGGGGGATACCAAGGAAATAAAAGAAAAAAATTAATGGAAGCTTTAGTTTTAAGCCCCCTACTTTCACTATCCTTTCTTCTAATTTTTAAACTAACTTAATTTCTTTACGTTCTTCTGGACCCTTAGCTCTGTTCCCCTTCAGCCTGCAAGTTATTTGGAACAAACAAAATGTCTATCTGCATTCAGCAATAAATAGTATCTCAATTTCCAACGCAATCACGGAAGAGTATCCAGTGTTACACACCTTAATCTGAAAATGTTGCATCAATTAAAAACATGAATGTTACACCCAGTAGTTAGAAGCAGGACACACAATGATTTTATTAGGAGTTGTTAATCCTAGAAATACTTTTCGAGTGGCTCTCAGGAACAGGCTATACACAGGAACATACTGTGTGTGCGAAAGCTCCCGTAACTGCTAACAGAATTTAGTTACAAGACTATTTCCACTTAAAAACTGGAAAGCAATTTTACCATCATCCATTGAGGTAGGACTTGGATAAACATGGTGGGTAGCCTTTGATTTCTCTTCAGTTACTGTTCCCTGTGGGAAAGGTGGAAGAAAAGAAGAAACTGTATGAGAAACTTTCAACACATTACCCCAAACTTCTCTGCTGCTTCTTTTTACCTGCATCCCATGCAACCCAGAAATATTCAAGGTTAACTTCAATGCAACTACAAAGAATACCACCTCTAAGAAGTGCCAGAAAAAGGCAATTAAGACTGCTGCCAAACTACTTTGTCATCTCTTGCTCTTTCCATCTCAAATCCTTCCTACCAGCTCCTCTGCCCCAATTCTCATTGTAAATTGTTCAACTATCAGTTCATACAAACCTATTGATGAATATTTTGTAAGAAAGCATCTGTGACTTTTTTCCAGTAAGTAGAAATTGTTTTGGACCAAAATGTGTAAATATAACAATTCACGTAAGATAAAGTCTACAAGAAACTTAACTAGAAATGTCTGCCCTGAATAGAACATCCTTAGTATTCAAGAGAGGCTGTATATGTCAAGAGACAGAATAAACACCCGTTCTTTCAAAAAAGCCTCCTAAATCACAGAACAAAGGGAATATATCAGAAATACACTAACATTATACCATTGTTTGTCAAATATTCAAACATGAGAATACTTTTTCGTCTTGCTGGTTTAGAACATCATTTTCTTGGCATATGAGAAGCAACAGATGCACTTCTCATGCTTATGTAGATGCCACAAAGAGTTGTACATAAAGCAATTTCTCTACGTATGGGTATGGGCCATAATTATATTCCTATTGGACCTACATCATCATGCAGGAAAATTCTACTACATAATTAGATATCTGTTAAACAAATACATAACACTGCTTCTTGTGGCCAGTCAAGAAAACCCTGTCCTTGCCTCACATGGAGAACCGTAAGGATTCTCACACATGCTGCAGAGACACCTCCAGTCTCCATATATGAAGAGCCATTTCCAAGGACAGCAGAAATTCACAGTCTGCAGAGGAGTTACGTTTTGGAACAGTTTGTATGAAAACATTATTCAAAATTTACATTCCATAAATACTTGACAGATTTATTTAAAGGACTTAAGAGCACATAAGATAGGTTACAGCCAACAATATGCAAACAACTTCTTTAGAAGACAGCATCAAAAGGAGGAAAATTAAAAAAGCATGAAGATGCATTGCATTATGGTAGCGGTATTTGGAGACTACTCTGGTATCAGGGGCTGAAGGGCAAGAGCTACTACACCAACAAGAGTTCAGAGAACTGGGGAAAGGGAGAGGAGGCGCTCTGAGCAACAGCAAAAAAGAAATCTGGAAAGTAAAAAGAATTTAAAAGCATTCAAAGGGAAAGGAAAAAGCCCTGGCATGAAAGAAGAACCTGCAAAATGTGTAAGGAACAATAATGGAAATTCTCCTTTCACTCCCCATGAGCTGAAGATGCTCTTCTAGATATCTAACCTGAGCTTTGTGAGTTAGATCAGTAAGTTTCACTTATTTCCTCCGGAGCTGTAAAAAAACCCAATGCACAATAGATGAACAGAAGTCTCTCGTAGATGCTATCTTGACTGAAAACAAAGGGATGGATAACTTTACATTAAAACAGCTTTCTGAAACATGCAAGCAGACTGTAAGGTATATTCCTTGCCTCTGCTAAACTGACAAGATGGAAGAGTTACCTACCGACAAAACACTCTTCTTGAAGCAGAGAGAGATAAATGCTAAATCTCACTCATTACCTGCTTTCAGTTCCTGAATTACTGTTCTGGCTCTTCTCAGAAGAATCCTCAACATTTACAAACAAAATCAGAAAAAGTGTGACTGCCAGAAACACTAACAGCATCTTCATCAGCAGAGAGAACGAACAGCTTACTGAGACCTCTTTTTATAAGCCCAGAGATCACGCTAGCACCGCGCTGGGGCGAGAGATATGCAACTCTTCTGCACAGGCTGCAGTCAGAGCAGCGAGGACTTGGAAACACCAGAGAGGAGGGAGCTACAGGTGCGAGGGATGGGGTAGAGGGAAGATGACAATAACAGGTAAAAGAAAAAAACCAATCAAGACAGTGAGGATGCACAGGTAGCAACACAAATACAAGATGAGAATTCAGAGGTAGGGCAAAGGAAGAAAGCCCAAAAAGCAGAATTAGGGACAATTTCTGTTTTCAGTTCTTCACACCCTATAGAGACAAAGCTGTCTCCTTTGAAAGTCCCTTAAATCAGTCATAGATACAGCATGTTTTGAGTTCACTGTGGAATTCCTTTATGAAAGGACAATTGAATCGTTAACTCTAATTTAAGCAATAGCAAGCATCCTGAATCAGCTGAATAATTAAGAGTAACTTCTGAAAAACAACACAACTGAAGTTGAGATGATGGTTTGTAATCACAACACAGGAAATACATTTAATCTGGAAAAGGAACAGTTTACTTTGGCTCCAGCCGTGAATTATCATAATACAAAAGGCTATCAGACCGTCTAGAGTTCACATTCCAGGATATTTCTCTTAAGACAAGTGAAAGGACTGTTTACATTTTTACGAGATGAAGCTATTAATCTTACTCAGTGCATCATTTAGTATATTACATTACAATGGCAAGATGTTGACTCTCTTGGAAATATGCCGACTACCTAATAAGCGAAAGACCATTGTTGCTTGTGTTCTGTTCAGCACAAGTAAGGAAAAAAGCAAGTAAAATAAAGCAAAGAAGGTAGCGATCATTTTAAGATTAAAGCTTCCTTATGCTGTCCCCGCCTATCTAGAACTGTAGCTGTATTACACACTACCTTCTTTGGTCTCAGATTTGGACAAATGCTGAGCTTCTGCTTTATATAAGCAGGTATAACATTAAATCATTAAATCAATTAAAATTAAATCATTAAAACATTAAATCAGCTAGGGCCTGCAGCCAACTCATTGAGACACCGTAACTACTTCTCACTTCAATAGCCATTTCAGATTTACTTTTAGAACAGAGTTATGATTCAATCTCCATGTGAGGATAACTACTAATGGCATTTTACAAATGGTGAACTTCTGGTCTTAAGTGACTTGCTGCTGCTGCCTTGTGTTGTCAGACACAATCCAGTTGTAACTGATATGCTGAAGTCAGGCAAATATATTTTTATCTTACAACTGACAAAACATTTGCTTTAAGATACACTGTTTAGCAGTTACCTGGTGACGTTTGACAATATCCTTCAATTTATTAGCCAACTTCAATTCTATATCTGGAATGAGGTAGATGGTCGGTCTGCTCAGACAATTGTTCTAGTGGAGAGAAGTTAAAATAAAAAATTAGTAGGCCACCCATGACATAAATCAAAAAATTCCTATTAAGATCACCAATGCTTGAGAAAGCTCAAAAGGAACACCTATCAGCTTGTGATACGGCACACTAACTCGAGCTCCAGAAACCCCCATGACAAGCAGTATTTCCTTTGCACACACACATCCTCGCCAAAGTCTTAACCCAGGTTTCTTTCTGGTCTCTGCAGATCTGTGTAACCTCTGCCAGAGACACTATCACGGATAAAGGGAACATGACCCAACATAGCTGTTCTCGTGTTCCTGCTTTCACAACAACATCTGTAATGGAAACCATGTCTTTGATTTCAAAGAATTTTTGACAGGCTCTGGAAGACTTTGCTTGAAAAGGAATATAAGTTCCCCGTGTGTCAACTTCCAAATCTGAATCTGTCCTGTTGCACTAACACGCAGATTCATGCACTTCTATGGTACTTGCAGGTACACATTAGTTTTATTTTGGATTTTAATATGTACTCTATTATGTACTGAAACCACCATACAATGGCAATAGTTTTTTATACTAAGAGTATTGTTTCTTTTTGCTGTCCCTCCTATTTCCATTTTTCACAAGGACCTGAAAGTTACGTCCTGACTATATTATACACTGAACTTCGTTTCAGAGTTTGAAAAAAATATTGTTATTCACACACAGCAGTTAAAAAATTAACTTCAAATTAGATTCCACACAGCTGTTATCTGCTCTCTTCCGGTAGTAACTTGTTTGATAAAGCAAGCGAGAGAGTCTAAAGTGTACCCTAACCCTGAAAAAAGTCAAACTTCTATCAAGCTGAAAGTCTCAAGAAAGTCAGCATTTTAATTGATATGCACAGAACTAGTTACTCAATCCTAAGGGTGCTTCTTTCACAGGAAGATGGAGACACTCAGGATGCTTTCTCCTACATTAAAAACATGTTTTTCTCACCCTAATCATATCCTCAGAATATGAAAGAAAAAATTCTGAAGTTTTCAAGTGATAACATGGAATTGTGATTAAAATGGGTGGGAGAGGGAGGGAAGAGTATAATATTCCTACAGAAATCCAGGATGAAACTCTTCAGTGGGTCACAACTGAGGTATGTAAAAAGCTAGCGAATCCCTTCCCCGAGCATGTGAACACAAAGTTTTGTATAGGAGTTTCTTGCCTGCACTAGTGTTTTCTCAATGTTCATGAACATCTCCACATTTCGATCCATTCGTGATGGATTCTGCAGGTCAAACCTTCGCCTGTTAAAGAAAATTATTCAAAAATATTAAACTCAGCCCTCCTCCATTCAGTAGTCAAGAATCTTTCACATTCCACATAAAAAACAGTATATCATGGTAGCTACATAAGAACACTTAAAGCACAATCAAATATTTTTGCTTCGCTTGGCAGCCCTCACAAGCAAGAAAAATCACAACGAACCAAGTCAACAAAATGCTACTGATTCATGAAATGTTTAGGAAAAACAAAGGTTGACATTGTCCAACAAAACCCTGCAGCAGGGTTGTGCATTCCACTACAGTCACAAAGAATTATTAAACAGAAACATAATCAAACGCTTACAATGGATTGAGAACTAGGTGAGAAAATTCATGAACAAGCTCTCACTTTTCTCTTACTTCTAGTTGCACCCATCCACCAGTCCCAGATTCTAACCCACAAAAAACATAGCAATTCATTTGCCTGAGATTTTCTAAACTATTTATCCACCCCACACACAGCACATAGGTAGCTCATAATCCATTAAGCATTTTATGATCATCTCTATTGGACTCTGGTACTTTAAAGTTTGCTACTTCATTGACAAAGTAATCAAAATTCTTGAAATAACAATGCAGATTGAAGCGTCTATCAGAAATGGGGGAGAATAACACAAAATCTGAGACTTTCTACTGGGAAGAACCACAAGAGCCCCCAGCGGCATTCTGCTGTATCCACCTGAACTGCACACATATTCAGAAGTCGTGGATGAATCAACTCAAATGAAGAATTTGAACGGCGACCCCCAAGAACCTGAGAGGGGGGACAACAACAGCACTAACACCAGCCTCTTGCCAAGTTCAGAACCTGCAGATGTCTGCACTAGCACCATCGCACAGGCTCATCACCACCAGCCAGGGTAAGCAGTGCTGTAGGAGCTTCAGAAACAGATTTGGGCCCGACCCTTAACAATTCAGCCTTTTCCAAAGCACGATGGTGTGTTTAGATAATCAGGTTGTTGACTCTCAGATGTAAAACACTGTCGGGTGCACTTCTGTACCTCCCAAGTTTTGGAAAAAGCTGTTGCTAGAGTCTGAAAACACTCTTAACTGGACTGGTGCGTTGGTGTTGAGGAGTGGCAATACAGGCAGAAAGGATTTCAGTGTATAAAATAAAAAGTACCTTGTACACTTAACACAGTGAAAAAGCCATGCACATAATTACCATGCAGTGACTGATATGCTTGAAGTTTATACCCCAATGTAAAATATAAGAATTTATTCCTGTGCCCATATCTAATGACAGCTTCTTTTAAACACATGCTTGTTTCCAGTAACACATCAAATCAATTTTTAAAGTCCATAAATATACAATGAATGTAAACCAAAGCAAGATTGATTTTTTAGTCACAAAACCCATTACCACACAAGATGGCATCACATCAATATTACACTACTAAATTAAACAAAGACACTTTAGCTGACACCCCCATGTTTTTCTTCACTTGAGGCTCTAGCGTGTTCAGAAAGAAGTTGCCCACGCAGGTGGTACTGCGTAAACATGCTGTAGTGTTGGGCAGCACTAGAAACATTCACTACTAGCGAATGATGGCTTCTCTCCTAAAGCAGTATTAGGGACTCTGCCCCTCACCCTAAGGACCTGGCAAACAAATTAAAGATAATATCCTGGCATATTTATTAGAATAGTCTTTCAATTTTGAAATAAATTTATGACCTCTTTAAATAGCATTGTGCATGTTCAAAAATTTACACTGACTTCTAGAAGTAGGGCCAGTCATCAAGAAGTCTGTCAGTTCACTGCACAACACAATTTAATACAGTATTTTACAGCTATAATACACAGGATTTTAAGAGTCAAGACTAAGCCACTTCTCCAGTATTCACCCACTGACAGCTTCATAGTCTGTATTCAAAACAAGTTTCTCAAATGTAATAGTTTCAAGGAAGCGGAGGAAGATAAATGCCAAATGAACACAAACTAACCTATTTTCCTAGACACCTAACAAAGTCTTCAGTACCTATGAAGCAAAGATACTTAAGGCATTCAAGTCTGACCAAAATTTTTACATTTGGTTGCCTAAAATCTGCATTACGTATTCATTTAATGCTATACGCAGCCCCAATTTTTTGCCTGCTTTTGAAATCCATACTTTAAGAGAAGCATGTCAATATATTAAGAAATAGCACTTTTTTTAGTTGCCCATTTAGATAAAATAGTAGTACTAATTCTTCCTGTCCTTCGTTTAACTGATACCGTCTGACAGGTTTTAGCAAACAACTACTTGAATTGCAGTGATAGACAAGGTATGTCCAGTTGCACTGGATAAGTGCATTTTTCAGACATACCTATTATGACGAGGAAAGGTACTTCTCCTATAAGACAGATCATTCACAAACAGGTTAAGCAAGAGCGACAATGCATACCATTAAAAAAAAAAATCATATTTCAGGCAAAACACCACATATTATTTGGTTGAGTCAGTGAAGGATACATTCCAAGCTCTAAGTCTGATCCTCAAAGTTAAATTCAAGTATTACTTCCCTCTACATCCCACATGCACAAACACAAGACACTACCCGCACTAGTTTTGAGGAATCAGCAAGAGAGTGAGAAGAGAGGAGGCAATCGCGTATCTTGAGTTTTGCTGACAAATTTCAATGACTGAAAATTAGATTTGTTTGGAAAAAATTGGAAAGTTTAAATATTCATGAAGTAGGAGCCATTTAACTCCTTTATCTTAAGGCAAAGAGGTAGCAAGACACCCCTGAAAGATACGCCACACAGAACACTACAAACACCTATCGTGCCCTGGGTGTGGGCAATATTGCAGTAGGAAAAAACCTGACAGCAGTTTACTCATACCAGCTTTCTGATATATCCACCTCAGGTATCTGTTTAGCTGATATGAATATAAACTACTCCTAAAAATAACAAACCATACTGAAAACAACTTTATTTTTGCCTTTTAATTTGCTCTTGTGGGTAACACACACAGTCAATTCCAGGAATGCTACTACAGGTCTGCAGAACATCAGATCAGAAACTATTTAAATTCATGTACAAGAACAAGCTCTGCTTACTCTTATCTATTGACTTTTCATCCTCAGATTTTTTCCAATGTTGTCAAATATAGTTAATTCACACTACTGCTGTCTTGGAAAGAGGATTATAACTCAGAAAAACACACAGGCCACAACACTATCGGGATGTCACACGAATAGTTTTAATATTAGTGTCGATAGCTACATGAGCAGTGTTTCTGACACTCCCCATCTATGGAGGTTGATTGATAACAATGGAAAACAGCATTTATTAGTATCTATGCAATGCTTCATGTTTTTCCAGTTATAACTAAACCCTGTACTTAATACAGTAACAAAGATTTACATCTTATAGATGGGAAGCAGCGATTCTAAGATACTGGTTAATTTGCTCAGTCATACGGCAACTAAATGGCAAAAAAAGCCTCAAGCTTGTAATTAACTCCCAACCTACAGGCTCAAGACCTTAAACTTGGACAGCTTCTTTAAATTTGGAAGTGTGGGGTTGTGTCTTAGAAAAGCTACCATCAGCAAAACAGGAAAAAAATTTCCTCTTCCCATCTCCGACTCCCTTGCCTACCGAATTCTCCAGAAACTATTAAACTTTAAGTAGTCTGCATAGGCATTTCATGTGCTTAATTTCATGCAAAAGGTGTATAAACCAAAAATAAAAACTTACCAGCCCTGTTCATTCTTATATTTGTAAGCAGCACCAAGAATGTGACATAATGTACCTCCAGCTTTGAAATCCATGAAGCACTTTGCCTAGAACCAGAAGGAAAAGTGAAAACACAGTGACATTGACTTTTATGCAATTGTTTTAAATTAATACATATTTGTTAGCTGAGTTTTAGACATCTAACTTATCAAATGCATAATTTTCAGATTAATCACTTTTGGAGTTTTATGTTCTCCTTTAAGACTGTTTTGAGAAGATTAAGTGTATTCGGTTTAAGTAGAATTCTTCATGTTTGCAAGCAGAACCCAATATATCTGAACGCTCTGAGCCCTTCCTTACGTGAGTAGCCTGCAAAAAAATTCCTTGCATAGCTGTAAAACAGAAATCTAAACTGCTCTTTCAGCATCCATTTCACAGTAAATTAAACCTAAAATCTTAGCTGTCACTTAAGAAGCTCTTCATCTGTATTAAGTAGACTAAAACAAATTGTTAGAAATTAACATCTAAAACCCGGGCTCCGTATTCGCTACAGCTCCTAAAGCTCTCCGTTCACGTCCCTCCTCCACCACAACAGAAAGCTGTTTGTCAAGATCTGAAAAGGTCGCTGGGCAGATCTGCCCTAAAATACTAAATCCAACTCATTTCTTCACTATCAATTTTAGCGGAGTACAGCCGAGTCACACATTCGTAAGCAGGTACTCTGAATTCAAGAACTGAAATTCAAACAGCAGCACGAGGAGCCTGAAAAGCTCTACTGAGTCCCACCAAGTCCATTCTCTAACAGGTTACTAAAGGAACAGGACTGTTTCCTACACAGAAAGGCACATTTTTCTAATAAATTTTAGTTTGGAATTATCTTTGCTGTTTTACTAATATCTCTGGTCAGGACATTTGTACGTGCTTGGGAAAAGGAAGCTACTGTCAAGTCATCTTAGAAACGCAAGAGAAATGGATAGCTCAGGTAAAGCCAGGACTAGACAAACCAACACTAGAATCTACCTTAAGCATGATGCGCAAAGTACTGACACACCGGAGGTTCTCAATACAGGATTCAGAACAGGAAGATGAAAAATACACAACAGCATTGATGAACTAACCAGCGATAAAGAAAGCAACATAAGACATGATAACAGAACAAAGAAAAACCCTGTTTCTGTCCACCAGGCCACATCTCTTTACAGTTTTTACTCTTTACAGTTACAGATTCCTTTCCGATATGACTGATAAATCAATTTGACTGAACTGCAAAAAAGTGATTGTTTAAAATTTTTTTTAAAGTTTTGTAAGATGTAAAAATTCATTTACAAACATGCACTCAAGTAAGACCACCCTGGAAAACTTCTTTCCATTAATTGCAGCATTGAACTGCTTTTTGGCAACTTTATACAGGATCAGGAGCACTTTAAAAAAGCTTCTTTGGGCAAACAGGTCCGCTTCCCTGACAACTTCAGACATATTTAAAGAAAGTGGTTCTAACAATAAACTGAAGTGACAAAATGAGGCAGATCAGTCACCTAGCTAAGCTTCCACAACCGAAATGCGTATTCTGCCTCAAAGTCGGCATTTCCTGGCACTAAGGAGGAAGGACCCACCTACAGAAATGCAGCCCCACACCTCCCAGCCCCCTTGGAAGTGCGAAGGGGCACGTCGGAGGTGACCCCTTCTAATGTTGCTCCATTCAGTATCAGATGTCCAACTATTTACTGGAACAGGAAATGAAACCTATCTTTCCGTATGCGTGCTAAATGTACAGACCGAGATCGATCTATTTTGTGTTTCTCAGTAAAAATAAAAAACTTGTACAAGTCAAAACAGAATTTGGGGAGTTGTTTAATGGCTGGACTCTGGTTACTAGCGGCTACAAGCTGCCTTCTACTGGAACTGGAGAAGGCACAAAGCTGGAGACACCGCACAGCACAGCAGCCTTCCTAGCATTAGGAATGTTTCTGATCTAGAGCTTCTACCTTGCCTTTTGGATCAGAACAGCTCATCTTTAAAGTCCTTTATACTACACCTCAGGAGTATTTGCTAACCCAGACTGAGCACTAAATTACAGACAGTCTTAGCATTACTGACAAGCATTTTACATTCATTCTGCAGCCAGGCAACTAAAATGGTAGCGTGGGATCTAAACGAAACATTGCCTTCCTCGGCTCCAGAGCTGCTAATGGAAAGCAAAGCAGTTGCGTGAGATATCAAATACACCAGTGTCCAAGAACAACATAAAAAAGATCCTTCATAAGCATTCAACAAGAACAGAACCACTCCTGGTCTACCATCTGTTTAGAGACCTACCGTGCACAGAAAGTAATAAAGAGAGCTCAAAGCTGCCATACGGGCGCTCGCTAGTTTACGAGCTGCACGCATTTCAGTACTATTCTTAGCAAACTGAAGTCCTCTACGGATGGAGCAGTCTCTGATCAGAAGCTTGAACAAAACCAAAATGTTTTAACACGCTGAATGATTTTATTGCCATAAGACTTGGCTCCAAGAATACAAGCGTTGGTTTACAAACATCCATGCAAAAGCTAGCTGCTCTAAAAAGAAAAATAAATCTCAACATGAAAGCAGAAGACCTGTTGTAAAGAGTATTTCTGCAGCACTAGTATGCAAGTTGCTGTTACCTATCTTCAGCTGTCCTACATACGTACAGTCATCCAGCATCCACCTTTCCCTTTTTGCTGACATGCTGGACGTATCACACAACTGAATGAAATCACCACAGCAAAGCCGTCCTCATCTGCATTTTCAGAAACTGTTGACCACGCTGTTGTACCCAACATCCCCTACTTCAAGATCAGGGGCTGCCGCTGCAGCTCCTCCCTCATCAAGCTGCCGGTCAGTAGCCCACATCAAATTTTCCAGTGACAAGGCCACACCTTTCCGCGTTACCGGGGCAATTCCGGAACGCGGTCCCACAGCCTGGCACAGGGCTCAGCGATTCAGGAATTGCCAGCAGCACAAGAAATGGCAGCAGCTCTGGCAAATTAGGATTTTACTACCACGCTCAGGAAGTTCAGCCAATATCTAACCATGAAAAACAGTATACAAATCTCTTTCATAGACATAAGTCACATTTTTTTCAAGTGTCAGTGGACTCTAGCAAGATCCTGTTATTAAACTGTGGTCGTTGCTACTAGCATAAAAGGAAATTACTTTTAACAATTAGGCAAAACCTGTTCCGCAGAAGAGATGCAGCTGTCAATAAACCAAGTTCCCTTCAACATTTTTACCCAACGAAATCCATCATAACAAGGCAATTAAGATCAACTGGCCTTACAATTTGCCATCTTAAGAGTTAATATCTTAATATAGCCTTTATCTCAAATATGTGAAACTGCCTAAGCAAATTAATTCGCATTTTCTTTTTTGAGCTTCAGTAAGATTAGACAATATGCGCTTAAAAGCAATAACTAGAAGACATGCACAGAAGTCAAGCTGTAGCAGTCCTTTATTTGCTCTAGATCTATTCACAGACCCTGTACTGGACGGCATCCTTGCCAAGAACAGGAGCTTAAACACAGAATTAACAACCCTCTCTCAAATGCAAGGTCTATTTCATCTCCTCAAAGCACCAAGTAAAACATTTGAACTTTATTTCAACAGATGTAGTCTGTAGTGATTTAGACACAGTCCAGGTAAGAGGTTTACCTCGAATACTGGTGAAAAAGACCAGCTTCCTTCTGTCACTGTCCGTTCCAGCATTAGAGAGCAAACACTTCACAGAAGGAGGGTGAGGTACTTGGAAAATAAATATACAGGCTTTCACGTGAACTGGAAGGACAACGTTGGTTTGACATGTTCTCATGGCACTTAGGGACATGGTTTAGTGACGGACTTAGCACGGTTAGGTTTACAGTTGGACTTGATGATCTTAGTCTTTTCCAACCTAAATGATTCTATGATTCTGTGATTCATCAGCAAGCGCTCCCGGTGAACCACGTCCCTGTGTTTTGCAACAACTGCAGTTCTCAAGACCAACACTTCATCTCAAATAAACTGCACTGATAAGGGAAACGCTGCCACACGTGCTAATGGAGAACAGCATCACGCAAGGAATGGGCTATTAATGGCAGCCTTTAGTGACGGTAGTTGTGAGCAGCGGTCACACCTTGAGGACTTCTGCAGTCACCTGCAGGTACATAGCACTCAGTTTTGATGGCTTGGGGGTTGTTTCTTTTACACAAGCATGACCTCCTCCTCTTCAGCTTCAGATCCTCCCTTGCCAGGAACACGGTGATATTGAACAGTCACTAAGGTAACTGCAAACTTTTAACTTAATTCAGTTTCTTTTCAGTGGAAGTCTACAATAGCTTTTCAGTATTTTTTTGGAGATTAGCAATGTCATTTAAGACATTCCTTTGCCCCCCCTCTCTTTCCAAGTAAGACATAGTCCTGTAAAACTGAAGCATTCTGCACGTCTTCAAAGTGCTATGGTGGAATAACAAAGCCTCCTTTGCAGCCTGAACCAGTATCCTGAATTATGTATCTAAAAAAAGTGAATGCTCCTGTTCTCTTAAGAGTACGTACTGCATTTTCTTAGAAAACCAATATAAAGGAGGACGTACTAATGAGTTGCCTTCTGTTGGAAGTAATCAAGAGCAGAGAGATCAAATTGCTGTAAACTCAAGCTGAGTAAATTTGATCAGATTAGGCCTTCGAAACAGCAAGAATGGTTAAACATAGGAACAACATATTTACAATGCCACTAAAATCTTTATTACCCACTTTTAAGATAAGACAAATTGATATAAGACTTGAGAGCACTCAAATGTTTTATCAACTTGTTGAGGTAGAGCTTTATGGTCTACACTGCCACATCAAAATAAAGCACCGCAATGTTCACCCCTGTCCCTAAAGCTTTTCATTGCCACTGAGATAGCGGGTGATCTTAATGGTATCTTACGGTGCTTCTCTGTGCACTCCTAAGCACCAAGAGATTTACCCAACAGGTAAGTCTGAAAACCCCTCTTCCGAAGTAAACCTGCATGAATTCACACTCTTCACAAAAGAAGTTACATAAGCAAAATGTCTGGGAAAAAACCCCACCATCAAATAATAAAAGACAGTATTCTGTAAGTGGTGGACCAAAGAAGATTGGAGTACTTTTCAACAGTTATCAGAACAACTTCAGGTTATGACACTGTAGTCAGTTACAGATATTTCCAGCTTGGTACGTCTATCTGAACGGAACCCTAGATTGCATGACTTTAGGTTCCCAGTAAGCATTCTGTGGCAAAGATAAGCCAAGACCTTCCTGCTGATGTCCACAATGCTCACATACACATTTACGATGGTTGTCTTGGCCCACAAAACCTACCCTAAATCGGCGCTTGATACCATGCTGCAGTCCTCGCCCTTCACAACCGAAATCCCTTTGTTACTTGGTCCTTACCATTTGCTGCATCCCTCTTCCCTCTATCAGCTGTTTAGACTTCACGCTCGCTTGGACAAGATTCTTTTGGTGGTAGGCAGGGTTCCAAGCTCAATGGGGCTGATCTCTGAACACAATCACTAGGATACTACTGCTAAAGATGTGCCAAGTTCAAACTTTAAATAAGCAACCCTTAAAATGTTGATATTGTTTCTATATACGAATATTCTGAGTGACTGAAAAGCTATCCCAGAGTAATTAGGCAACTACGTGCTACTATAGAACATGGTCAAGCCATTTTTCAGCCTTGACAGAATTACAAGTTTGGTGTTTAATCAACAGAAATGCCCAATGGAAACTTGTTTGTTTTGGAAAGCACATGTTATTCAGTTTAGGATGCATCAGTCCAAACAGATTTGACTTAACAAGTTTACCCATATTTTTACTAGAAATTAAAACCTTTCCACAGTATTCAGGAAATCACTTCCAAATGTATAGAAAATAAGATGTATTACATTGAAAATCTGCTTTAAGGAGTGTGCTACTTCACCCTTTCCAGAGGATGCATCAACAAAAGCTTCAGACTACGCACAGATCTCCCAACCACCTGGAAGCACGCCAGCCGCACAGATACTGGATGAAGAACAAAACATGCTGTTGTAATAGCAGAGGGTTAACCCCAATACTCACAGGAAGCTTTGTGAAGGCAGGATTGGTGACGTGTTTTCCAAAGGCATCTTCCTGGAATTGCAGCAGCTGCACCACCAGCCCAGCTAGTGTTTTATTGGTAGGAGCATCTGCTTGAACGTACTGAAAGACAAAACACACACGCTTACTTGGGATAGAGGATAATAGAACATGAAGACTGGCTTACTAATTCCCCAGACCACTTTATCAGTTGTAGAGCACAGTTTAAGGATCACTGTGTGACTGGGGGGGTGCGCGTGCACAGGAGAAGCACCAAGCACAAACATTTTTCAAGCTTTACTCTTAAAATACAGCACAAATCTGTGAATCATCATCAGTTCATCACGGCCGCCGGTGTTTTACAGATAGAGATTAACCACTTCAATCTGATTTGTAGTTCCTAATAAAGGAACTACAGATTAATTCTGGCCCACACATACACAAAGCTTTCTACAGCAACTTTACAAGCTCCTTCTGTAATCAACTACTACACGTTAATCCTAAAAGCATCCATTTGGTACTATACAGCATGTCACGTACAAACAGAAAAACCGATCCAGACAACTTGTTTGCCATGCTTTGCGACAATCTAAAGATTTCCCACGGTTATACTTCTAATAAAATACACGTATGTAAAAGGGGAAATCACAGCACGGAATGTCAGAAAACTTCCATGGCTGCCGAGTTTTCATTACTCCTAATATTAAAATATTCACTTACTGGCTGTAATCTCCTCACCATGCCAGATGACTTCTAAGAGTAGAACAAACATTACTTGTTCATGTTGAATACGGAGAAATATTAGCTACCCTAGAGTCATTTACCTGAGTAACACGATGAACCACAAGGCCTTTGCTCTTCCCTCAAATCAGATTCTTCTAAAGCCCTTTAAATTTTTTTTTTTTGAGAGCCAGAACCCTCAAAAGTTTAAAGCAGTGGTGTTAAATAGCCGTCAAATCTAACCAAGCTTTCTAAAGCACCACCTACATAGCAAGAGACACAACAAAGACATGACTTTTCCATTATGATTTTACAGTATCTGACTACCTCAGATGCAAGTTTCTTCAGCATGCAGATAGACATATCTGAGAAATTAAATCTTTAACTCAAAGGACACAAATACCTGTAAGACTCCCCAGGTGTCCTGCCCTGTGCATAAAACCTAATCTAGAAATATGAGCCTATAAAGAGCAGAAGGCTAAATTCCCAAAGCTGCATTTTTCTTAGCCCTCCTCCCTCGCCCCGTGAAAGGCAGGCAATCGCGACAATTTTATCCAATTCATAACTCCTATCAATTCACATCAGCTACCACAGAGATACGAAGCAGCAGTAACAGTCACTCTTTATTGCTGTTAGAATCCAGTTGAAGATAAAGACTTTTGCTCTTAGGCTTTTTAAAACCTCTAGACCTTCATGCTCCTCTCAGCTAGCAACTATTTTCTTTGTAATTTTTGGACTAGAAGCTCTGTGTGCTGCAGCTGAATTCACCAGAGCAGTTTCAGCAATCTTTTGTTGGAATTACTGATCCTAGACAGGATGGCAAAATGGAGCACGTGACTCACTCAGATGCCCCAGTTAATCCAGCATCTTTACTTAAAAGCCCATCCCAGCCTCTGCCTTAGCTTACCAGGTGCTGCAGCTCAGCGGGAAGCGTGCCGTTCTCTTGCCTTTGTTACAAGTGGTAAAATATCTCTGGCACAGAATAATACTTAAACCCTTACGGCTGAATTTGCCAGAACCCTTTTTATCGGTGTCCTAAGGGTTGCTAAACCAAGAAGGATGATTACCAAAATGCACACATTGCTCTGTATTTTTGTAGCTGTTATTAAAAGACTTATCTTGGGGGGGGGGGGCGGGTATAGTTTAAAAATAAGTGGCCACTGCACCCAGGATGTGCACAGATGTAGTGTATCACAGCTAATAGCCCTAAAGCTTCCATCATTTTGCATGTTCAGCCTTTGCACCACCACCTTATACAAGTCTGAATAAAACTCTGAGCGTTTAGTTCAGCTATGCCAATTATAATGCAGACGAACAAATGTAAATTGAAAGGTGCAGGCAAAACAGCGATCTGCTAAACTACAGATTTAGGATTTGCACAAATGAGAAAATAAAAGCGTAGCAGATCAAGTGCCAGACTTCATATTAAGTAATCCTATTTCCATTACCAAGACAGCTGTGGTCTTGAACACATTCACATGCCGTACATGTTAAATATGTTCAAAAAGCAAAGCCGCTGACTCCAACTTAAGGCCAGCTATTTCAGACTGTCTACCCGCCTAGCTGTAGCACTTTCTCTAAACACATATCTAGAGCGACAGATATAACATTTTTTCCTAGTAAAACAGAGTACATTGTAGTAGTACACCCTTAGTTTTGCATGGGAGGCACACTCCAGGAAGATAAAAAAATGCAAGAGTAGCTTTTGTGCATCTTTTCTGAAGCTACACAGCCTTCATCCCGGTGACACCGAATAGAAAACCCTCAGAACCATTATAACTCATTTAATGGGGAAAAACCTCTGTACTGCTACATCTGCTTTTTTTGTACAGATTAAAAGTCTTAAAAGCTTTTTGCACCAAGTTCAACACAGTATTTTAAATTAATAAAGCACAAAAATGCATAAAATCTAACAAGACAGAAAGTATTGATGGCTGCTATTAACAGTGAAATAGAAGTATAAAGCAATTCTGTACTTATGGCCATCATTTAAAACAAATCAAAAAACCCAATCACCGATCCAAAAACTTGGAATTTCACTAATCCACCTCTCTAACCCAGAGAGTCTACTTAAACTCACAGCTTCTTTAGGGCACCTGGAACAAAACCACATCCTGCCTTCTGCATAACCCTCTAAAGTTCTCTCCTCTTCCAGTTTGAGGATCCCATAAACCATGAGAAGATAATTCGTGAAAAAGATAACCAGAGAAAGAACTTATTCTTCACACAAACAAGCCAACAAAAACACAAAATTAAAATCAATAAGGAAATAGTCAAAGTTTAGGGTTTTCTAGTCGGGTTTCTCTGTCGCTCGGAAAAAAGTCACCAAGACAACACTGACTGCTGTAAATACATGGTGACTTGGAGCACCCAGCACCGCATCCTCAGTGAAAAACTGAATCCAGAAGAGGTGGTATTCTTGTATTGACTTACTGGTGGTTTTTTTTAAATGCTTTCCTTCAGAAAAAACACACCACTAACAACATTTACATGAGAATATACCTGGGAAAGCATATTCTTAGACACGTGAAATTTTGCAGGCACTCACTGCAGATCCCATTTTTACCTCCTGCAGGAGGCACGGACAGCTGGAAGCTATCAGAAAGGAAGATAACATTAGGAACCTCTGATTCTACTCTGCATTGCCACTATCCTTGCCAATTTTTTATACAGGAAAGTCACTTCTTTGCCTGAGGTACCCCCTAAACAGTAAGGGCAAAAAAAAACTTCAAAAGGAAACAAAAGACGCGCCTCTCATACATTTACCCACACTAACCAGCAATACAAATGGATCTCTAAAACAGCAAAATCAGTAGGATGATTTCCTGATTGTACGCAGTGGGTTTGAGGGGACCACAGAGGACTGAAGTCACGACGTATCTGCAAGTTTTCCACCAGTCTCCACAGCAGACAGAAGCGGAAAGGGATTCTGCCGCAAATAATTTTTAAATGGCAAATTCCAGACAACAGAAATGACGCCCTATTCCTAGACACACAGCTTTGGCCTAAGAGGATTTGCTCAAGTGCTGAAATACCGAAGCCTCATCGACACAGTGAAGAGTTTTCTAACATTTCCATGTCCATTAGAAATAAAAACACCCACACAGTCTTAAGTAGAAAACACATACGGTCTTTCAATATAACTCAAATAATTCAAGAATAGAGAGTAACCCCCAGCAGAGGAAATCTCTTCACCAGCAAGATTTGCCATTGCAGCTGCACTGGAAAGCCTTTGTCACAGACGTAAGGGACAGATTCGTATACCCAGTTCTGATGTGGTTACTGACCTCAAATAACCACATTACGGCTCTGCATTGTAGCCCTGATGCACAAAACCCTTTCCTTCCCCCAAAACAAAGAACATTTCAGCTCAGATCACTAAATAACAGGGAAAGGAAAACCAACATTAAAATACTTTGATTTAAGTTACAACCCTTGTTCCTTTTTTAGAGGCGAGAACACAAAAGAGCTGCAAACACTGATTTAATCTGAGGGAGGATTTTCTCTAAGTCAGTCACCGAAGAAATACTTGATAAGGTTAGCACTGACATGAGAAGTCAGAGCCAGCCGACAGATAACTACAAATCCTCTAAATTCAGCTCCTGGCTGGCAGTGAACAAGCAGGTGGTCTCCAAACAGACATCTTCGGGCATAACAACTGCCATTTCGTAACAGCGGCCAAGAAGTGGCTCGTCCTTCCTCGCTGTCGGGCTGAGGCTTATTAATAGAAGGGCATAAAGGGATCCAACGCTGCTGCCCGTCCTTACCGTCCTGCAGTAAAACAGACGTGCTCCACCGGCACCCGTCCAGCACACCTTAAAACTGCACCGCACTCCGTTAATGCAGAAAGAAAACTTACTATTCTACACTTGATACTAGTGCAAGAGGGTCCCAGACACTCAACAAACGACCCAGGATTCCAAGTGATAACTCCTCACACTCTGCACGGTTTAGCATCTATACGGACAGCCCATGCTGTCTTCTCCTCTAACTCACCCTTTAAGACAACACTCCACTTGTTCTTTAATAAACAAAACAAAACACTCTCCTCCCTGCCCCCCCGAAAAAATCAGTTTTCCAACTTTCTGTCTCAGAG
The DNA here is from genome assembly GCF_030936135.1 of Gavia stellata. Classification (NCBI taxonomy): domain Eukaryota; kingdom Metazoa; phylum Chordata; class Aves; order Gaviiformes; family Gaviidae; genus Gavia; species Gavia stellata. The sequence goes on along the minus strand of NC_082599.1, from coordinate 1,056,327 downwards.
GGGCAGGGCACAGCTTTCAGAGCCTCTGAGGAGCTGAAGCTCCGAAAGGCCAGTATGTCGAGCTGGCCATGACCAACACACTGGGAACAGTCCTTAGGGACTACAGCTGTAAGGCCAAGGTTAATTTCCGCATACTTTGTAAGACGTATGCAAAAAACCCACCCCAAACTATCTTAGGAAGATATTTTAAGTACAAGAAATAACTCTGCTTTATGACAAGCCGTTTTAATACGAGCAGTTTGTTGCTTAATGCCAAAGGAACTACCTAAACAACGCGTAATATTAGAGATCACTGAGCATTAATACAATAAAAAGTGAATTGCCCAGTTTAGTTTTGAACTATAAATTTCTACTTGTAGCGGACACCTTGATGTCACCAGTATTAGTCTACCCAAATGCTCTGAAAGCCTGTCAGATGCCCCAGACCTCGAAAACCACAGCACGAACCCGTTTCCAACTCAGAGGGAAGAAAGGCTCAAACATCTGTACTGCAGTCCGAGGCCTGGGAAGAAGCAGGAGACCTCCTGCAACTCAATGCAGAGGAATAGCGCAAGATGACTTCCATACATCACACACACACAAAGAGGCAGCAGGAGGAAGTTTGGAATAAAGAATTTTGTTTGCTGTCGTTATGTTTGTTATCACTAACAGTGTTCCCTCCATCTTTACAGGCATCCTTTACTCAACCACCTGAGCCTTCCCTCCCCAGCGCAAGCTCCCAACGCATGCCCTCTTTCCACACGTCCAGGGAAGGGCCTTCCTCACTGCCAGCACTTTAGCCAAGGAGAAACGGGCCCAGAAGGTTTGTGTCAGGAAAACAGTACATCCTTTCACAGCAACGCAGGGTTACAACACCCACATCGCTGCCCAACAGAATTTATCATCAAAAAATCTCTGACAGAGATCGGCCACACTGCCGAGGCAGCCCACTCCTCCACATTAATGAGAGTTTTCCAATATCCAGTGCGAGTCTTCCATACTACCATTTAAACCTCCTACTTTTTTAGTTATACTCTAGAGACACGGAGAACTCTCAGCTCTTTGAGCACTTGTCTAATGTAGAGACAAGCATGAGAAGATTTGTAATTGCAATTCTCTAAGTCTCTCCTTGCCCATCGTGACTTCTGGATCCTCAACCAAGCTCGCTGCTGCTCTCAGGATTCTCTCCGACTGGTCCCCAACGTCCCCGGAGCTGCTGGAGCTGGACACAACACCTACTACGGCTGACAGCTTCACCACTGCCGAGATATACAGGCATCCATTTTTAAGAGCACAAACTGGACAAAAGTCAGCTATAATCACCATGTGCTTTTCTGAAAGAAGTCATGGACCTACAGCAAGGTGAAAATAGACGCAAGATGAACTAGAGTCCATTTACCGCACAGCAAAAAGGAATTAACACTTCCATTTAGGGTTTTAAGGATACATCTTTAAATACTAGTAGTATCAGTTTCCTCGTTTCCCAAAACAAAAGTAATTTTTCACTTTTTAGAAGTATTTTACACAGCAGTACTTTGAAATTCACTTGCCCAGTAAAGATTTCTTCTTAGCCCAATTCTAATTACCTTCCAGGTTTAAGAAATAAATATGAGCATCTAATCTTTATAACCAGTAATACCGATAAGTGTAAACCAACTGTAATAAAGGAGTTTTGCTTTGGCGTACAAAATGAAAGCTCCCATTCCTGAACGACAGATAAGAGGCCCTGCCAGGCTAGTACGGTGAGAACCAGCTTGTCTAGATAGTTTTGATTCGCAACAGCAAGGGACAACAACCATTAATGCTTTTAATAAGGTGACCTGCTCTTCTGCAAAATGGCAGGTGCCAGTTCAAAGTTATTTCCAAAGTTTATTGTATCCTTGGGGGTATTCGGTTATGAAAATGAACTGGAAGAACGCTCCTCCCCAGAAGTCTAGAAACAGCAGAGAAGCATAATGAAAACAAAGCCAAACTAAAGATATACTTTCATGTTACAATTTCCTTATCAACATAAATAGCTTAAGGTGCTTGCTCAAACGACGACCTCCACCCCACGGCGCCGATCCGACTGCACGTGGCTGCGCTGGAACAAGCTATGTGGAAGGACCGGTACAACACACCTCGGAACGCGTTCTGGTTTTTAACCCAGACCAGTTCAGATACCCATTTCAGGGTTGATCGGATTGTTCACAAACAATCCGATCAACGGCACCCGCAGAGCAACGGGCAAACTTCTCCGTGGGTTACTGACACCAGACCTACCGACGAACGGAGGGATGGACTGCAAATCGCAGGTAAATGTGGAGATTAAGGCACCTTTAGGTTGTCCAGCATCTCCCCTTGGCATCGCTCTGCCCCAGCTAATGCTCTTCCCAGGATTGCTACAAAGCTGTCTAGACAGATGTATCTGTGTTCTGGGAAGTTCACCTCAGGTAATTTTTCAAGGCTTAGATAATGAAAAACAGTTACAAAATCATCATACAGGAAGAACAGTTGAAAGGAAAGCAAAGAAACAGAGAGCACAACAAGCTATGTGAGGGAGGATGAGGACAACAAGGGCAATGCACGGCCAGCAGTGACACTACCAAAAAGTGAACTTGCCCTAAGCACAAGCAACACGCACGGAGCTTCTGACACGCACCAGATCCGGTGAAACGCGGTTCCGAACTGCACGAACGGCCTCCTCCCCCCCGCTTTTTTCAACACACCGACACTTCAGGGGCGCGGTTTAAGTGAAACCCGCAGAAAATCCTGGCACGCCGCGCCGGGACTTGCCCGCACAAGAAAGTTACGGCTGCAGCTCGCCTCGGTGTAAACATGGACGCGGGGCACCGGCCGAGTCACCGCGTCCCTGGGGGAGAGCGGCCCGCCCGGGGCAGCGGGGGCCCACGGCAGCCCCTCCCGGGAGCCGCTGCACCGCCTGGAGATCCCCCACCGACGCGGCCCCGGGCCCCCCCGGCTCCCCACCGGCCGGGCCGCAGCAGGAGAGGCCGGGCGCGGCGGCGAGGCGGCGGCTGACAAAGGCCGGCGGCGGTGTCGGGCCTTCCCCCCCCCGCCCCGGGGCGCCGCCGGGGAACTCCCCCGCCCCCGCGGGAAGGGACCGTGAGGGACCGTTAAACCGCCGCCCCCCCGGCTGGGCGCTCCCCACCCCCCCCGCCGCCGCCGCGGGGCCTTTGTTCGGGCCGCCCCCCCCCCCCCCGTCCCGCCGGTCCCCCCGTCCCGCGCCCCCGCCGGGCCGCACCTTCTTGTAGTGCTTCCCCAGCCAGACGCGGACCGAGTCGAGCTGGGACACCGTCTCCGGGCTCTCCCAGAACTTCCCCGTGGGGCCGCCGTCCTTCCGCCGCGCCACCGACAGCGTCGCCAACCCGGGGCCGCCGCTCACCGCCACGGCCGCCGCCGCCGCGGCTCCGGGCCCCGTCCCGCCGCCCGCCGCCACCGCCGCTGCCATTGTTACCCTCGCCGAGCGCCGCCACCGCGGCCCTGCGCCTCCCACCCGCCTCACGCCGCGCATGCGTCGAGCGGCGGACGCCCCGCCCCCTCGGGCATGCTCGGGAACCCGCTTCCCCCCCCCCTTCCCCTCCCGCCGCCGCGCGCGCGCGCGCGCGCCGGCCCGGTGCGCTCCGCTCCCGCCGGGGCAGCCCTTCCCCCCCCACCCCCCCGGCGGCGCTGGGCCTCCGCGCGCCGCCGCCCTCAGCGCCTGCGCCCCGCCGCCCCTCCCCCACGCAGCCCCGCCGCCATCTTGGCGCATGCGCGGGCCTCCCTTTTTCTGGGCGGGGGGGCGCGCCCGCCCCCTGCGCATGCGCCGAGGCGTAGCAGCGCGCTCCCTCCGGCGCTGCCCCCGCCCCCTCCGCCGAGGCCCGGCGCATGCGCGCTGCCTCCCCCGCCTCGCGCCGGCCGTTAGCGCGGCCTCGCCTCAGCGGCAGCCGCTGGCGCAGGCGGGCTCAGGCGGGCTCCCGGTGTGCGCCGGGCCCGAGAAAACGCCGTGAGTGCCCTTCATACCGGCCGAGGCCGGCTCGCGGCGTGCTCCGGGCCCAAAAAAGGGCCGTCAGTGCTCTTGACACCCGTTGAGGCGGGATGCTCAGGCGTCCTGAGAGATCTCGCTCTCCCTCCTCACGCCCTGGCCCTCACAGCAGCCCCTCCACCCACGGCCAGCTTACCTTGTGGTGACTTTTCAAATCGCCCTGCTGCGCGAGCGGTGCATTGATGAGTTTGGGTGTTTGTTTAACTTTGTCTAAATGCGTCCTGTCTTGTGCTAGTGCGGCTCTCATCACCTCCGCTTGTTCCTCCGTGGTCCGGCCTCTGCCGCCTTCACGCAGGACTGGGCTGAGGTAGGCAGGTTGCTCCTCGTAGCTCTGGGCTGTGGAGGCTGCAGATCTGATCTGATGCAGAGCTCCTTTTTAATCTGACGCACATTATACTGGTGGAGAGGAGTTGGATATGTAGGATAGAAAACCAATTTTTTTCTCTTCAATGCTTCCTGGCACTCTGCTTGCACTAGGTGGTGGCAGACTGAAATTTCTGATACCGCCTTTTCGGCATTAGATTTCCTGTTATATAGGAAATAACTTTCCTGCTGTGGAAAGAGGCACAGTGGAGAGCTGTGTACCCTTTTATTTTGCTCCTCTGTCTTAAGGACAGCAGACAGTGAAGCATCAGACCTTCATAAAGGATAATAGGACAGCTCATCCTCAGGTACGGCTGCAAACATGTGTCACCACACTTACGGTTATTTTCTCTTCCGTATTTCTGAAGGCAGTTGACCCCTTGCTATCGGACAGACCATACTTGCATTCCTAAGCAGAAATGAAATGAGCAAACACCTCACAGGGTTCAGGCACCAGCCCAGGATGCTCTCTCCCCGGACACCACAGCATGTGGTTGAACGCTGGCGTCGGTGCCAGTGAAACCATCCTCAAGCAGCGTGGCTGCATGCATTGTTCCTACAGTGACTAAAGCTTTAAGCAGAAGAGAAGGAATGGCATCTAATAAGTAATGTTTTGCGAAAAAAAAAGTGGGAGACAGGGAAATGGAGCCTCAACTTTCAAGGTTTGAAGAATGTCATCTCTCCACTACACAATGATAAGTACTGAATGTGACAAGATAGCTCATGTGGAAAGAAAGTGTAGAGTGCTAAGCGTACAGGTAGCTTAGTTGTAATTCACTATTGCACCTCAGCTAGAAAGGGCAGCTCTTCCAAAAGTCTCTTTACCACATACTTGTCTGAAACAAAAGTGAAAATACCATCATTGGGAGCAATTCTCTAGATGGGTTATGGGGAAATCTATCAGTCTGAGCCCCTTGAACGACAGCTTGCTGGGGGACAGGTTCGTAACATGGCCTGCAGGAACGTGTGTTCGTGCAGCTCCAGGTGCGGGAGTTGCAGCACACGAGCAGAAAACCTTTGGGAGCAGAAATTATTGAAGTCATGATTGAAGAGAGAAGGCAGGCAGGAGTAGGAGGGGAATGAAGGAGGATGCGGATGCTGAGGGGAGAAGGATCTCTCCGAGGGGGAGAAGGATCCTGGCGCAGGAGTTAGCAGGGCTCATTGAAAGAGCTTTAAACTAGATTTGAACGGGGAAAGGGATAAAATCAGGCTCGCTGATCATAAGCCTGGGGTTGGCACACCAGTGTTTGAGGGGAGGTGTGCTGGCAAGGACCTTTGGACTGCCGTCTCAGCGGAGATAGGAGATGGGGACCCATGCGGCACCAAAGACGTAAGGGGTTGTTGACGTGCTAGAAACCAGGGAAGCGCCTGAGATCAGTCACATAGGAATTAGGGCTTCTGCTCCCAAAAAGGTGGTGGAATCAATAGCCCAACTAAAGTTCATCTATACCAATGCACGCAGCATGGGCAACAAACAGGAGGAGCTGGAAGCCATTGTCCAGCAGGAAAACTATGCTATAGTGGCCATCACAGAAACATGGTGGGACGGCTCACACAACTGGAGTGCTGCACTGGATGGCTACAAACTCTTCAGAAGGGCCAGGCAAAGAAAGAAGAGGCGGTGGGGTGGCCTCGTATGTCAAGGAGTATTTCGACTGTCTAGAGCTTAACGATGGTGTCAATAGGGTTGAGTGTCTGTGGGTAAGAATCAGGGGGAAGGCCAACAGGGCAGATATCATGGTGAGAGTCTGTTATAGACCACCCAACCAGGATGAGGAGACAGACAAAATATTCTATAAGCAGCTGGGAGAAGTCTCACGATTGCTAGCCCTTGTTCTCATGGGGGACTTCACCTTACCAGATGTCTGCTGGACATACAATACGGCAGAGGGAAAACAGTACAGGAGGTTCCTGAAGTGTGTGGAAGACAGCTTCCTGACACAGCTGGTGAGGGAGCCAGCTAGGGAAAGCGCCCCGCCAGACCTGTTCTTTGTGAACAGAGAAGGCCTTGTGGGGGATGTGATGGTGGGAGGCCATCTTGGGTATAGTGATCATGAAATGATAGAGTTTTCGATTGTCAGAGAAGTAAGGAGGGGGTCAGCAGAACTGCTGCCTTGGACTTCTGGCGGGCAGACTTCAGCCTGTTTAGGAGCCTGGTGGACAGAGTCCCTTGGGAAGCAGTCCTGAAGGGCAAAGGAGTCCAGGAAGGCTGAACACTCTTCAAGAAGGAAGTCTTAAAGGCGCAGGAGCAGGCTGTCCCTGTGTGCCAGAAGACGAGCTGGTGGGGAAGACGACCGGCCTGGCTGAAGAGAGAGCTTTGGGTGGAACTCAGGAAAAAGAAGAGAGTTTATGACCTCTGGAAGAAGGGGCAGGCACCTCAGGAGGACTACAAGGATGTTGTGAGGTTTTGCAGGGAGGAAATTAGAAGGGCCAAAGCCCAACTAGAACTTAATCTGGCGACTGCCATAAAAGACAGCAAAAAACATTTCTATAAATACATTAACAACAAAAGGAGGGCTAAGGAGAATCTTCATCCTTTACTGCACGTGGAGGGAAACATAGTGACGAAGGATGAGGAAAAGGCTGAGGTACTTAATGCCTTCTTTGCCTCAGTCTTTAACACCTGAGGTGTCTTTTGAGACTGGGGTAGCTTGCACCTCTGAGTTAGATGATTTGACTGCCTCAGAGAGGAAGATCTGGCTTTAGCCTAATTTCCTAAAGAAACAAGACTTACTCAGTCATAGCCCATGTTCCCAAACCTTTCCTAGTCAGAGGCATTCCAGGAACGCTGTTAATGCCAGCGATGGCATAACGTTTGGCCACACAAAAAAAAAGAGGAAGAGGACCTGCACTTCAAGACTAGCTGAGGGCTGACAAGGATTTAATAAGCTTGTATTGGGACACAGCTGAGTGTGCAGACACCAGGGGAGGCAGAGGGAGAGCTTAGAATACGAGCAGATGATTTGTCAGCCAAAGCTCAGGGTTTGCATGGAGACCTTGAGTTCAGGGGAGACATGCAATTAGGGAGTCGGAGGAAGCAGGGGGCAGTGCCGGAGCTTGACTGAACAGAGCTGGTAGCACTCCCGTGTCATCGAGGCTATTTGGAAACGGACAAACCTGTGGCAATCCTGCAGGACGCAGATGGCAGCTGAGGAGGAGGAGAGGTACAGGGGCACAGGTAGAGCCAGCTCACAAGAAAATGTACAGACTGCAGCAGTGCTCGTTATGGCTTCAAAAATATCAAGTGGTTGAAAATACAAATGAACAAATCTGCACCAAGTCTTCACTGCTGGGTACATTCGGAAGTTTTATTTATCTTTTCATAATCACATCTAGTCCGATGGAATGAGTCATTATGAAGCAATTCTCCCCAAATTTCCTCTTTTAAAAGCACTGAGCTTTGACAGAGTCCCTACCAATGTTTTATTTGTGAATCCAACCATTCAAAATACAAAAATTCAAAAAATGACAGGTAAAAATGTGTATATAATTACAAAATACAAGAAATTTTAGTAAAGAAAACTGAGTATGATTTGCTCCTATATTGTACTCCGGAAAAGTATGAATTTTGAAGTTGGGAGCTTCTCCAATTTTCATATTTTTCAAACCAACCTGAAGCAGCAAAGTCCTTGGTCCACACAACCAGTAACAGAAACCTGCACCCAGGTGCGGTCGTGCTCCGTTTAACTCTGCAGCTTATTTTCTTTTTGAACTCACGATAATTTCACTCTGTCTGTACACATTTTGGTACAAACTAGATCAATTACTTGTGGTTACCCGTTTGCAGGCTGCAGGCAGCGCAACAGAGCACGGCTACCATGGTGAACCAGATCTCTCTGGTGAGCGGCAGCCTCTGTGCTACCCGACTCTTCGGCACAGGAGGGTGTCACCAAATCATGCAGTTTACTTCACAGACTGGAACTAGGCAATGCTTGGGCATTTTACGTCCACTTTATCAAACATTATCAAACAGAGAGACAAAAAAGCTCTTCATCAAAATCACAATCCCCATATAAAAACATCCCTGGCCTTACTATAGGCTGCAAGTGTTCCCCCTGCCCCTGAACACTCCAGCCCAGAAACAAATACTTGCCAGAAAGGACACTTCTGGAGATACAGAGAATGATAAACACCAAACATCCAGAAATCTAAACTTCAGAGACCATTTTGAAAGGTCAAGGGAGTATATTCCATAATGAACTGGAAATAAGAACTTTAAATTTTTGCTCTAGAATGTAAAAAAGAAACTTCCTTTGCTCAAGTTAATTTTAAGTGAGAAGTTTTAGTCAAGCTGGAACATGGTTCCAGGTCACCTTAACACAGATTCAAGTTATTCTTAACAGCAGTATTAGTTTCGATACATTCTGGTGGGACGTTTATCAGCTGGATCAGGTTTGAAGCTCACTCCCTGAGAACAGCTCACCACCCTGCTCATCTTGAAACAGCCAGCAGCTAGAGGTCCCTTTTACAGAATGGACATTTTTCTCAGCTGCATGGCTTTTCAGTGGCTCCTTGCCAAAATCCCTGAGACAACATCTTCACTCCAAGGAGAGAAAGCAATTCAGAAAAAGATACAAGAAGTCAGAAATGCAACACATTGATTTTGTTACAGCAAGGATACTGCAAGACAACTGTGTTACGGAATGGACCCGCAGTTTCTGTGAAGAAAGCTGATACAAAACTTCAGTTATGCAGGGCAAGGGGAACCTGATTTTCCTGTACTTATGAGATTAATTTCTCAAAGCTGCATTTTAGAGTACATACCATGCAGCCTTCTCCTTCCCTCTTCCTCACCGGCTCTTTGGTTCACATAAAACTCACAGCAAGACTTCCTCAGATCTCTCTGGTATTTGTAAATTGATCCGGGAGCAAGTGAGCAGCACCCTGAAAGCTGCTTCTAGCCACTAAGGACCTGATAGCCACCTGGTAGGCACTTTTGTAAAGATGGAGACTGAACAATGCTGTTTTCTTTCTACTGTTGGAATTCATTTCACTCAAATCTCCTTTCTTCCGTCTGTAGCAGCACCTAACCTTCCTGTGCCAAGGCAATTCAGCCTTGTTTTTCAGAGCTGACCAGAAACTGGTCTTTTTGAAAAGCACTATACCCCTTGGAGGTCCAGCACCATAGCTCCATCCTGTGCCTAAACCCCTCCTCATCCAGAAATCTCCTCATCTGCTGCCAAAACAAGGTCTGATGCACAGCAGTGCCACACGCTGCTGGCACTCCACCGCACCAGTCCAGCGGACAGCCTTTTGACACTGTGGCACGCGTAGCTAACACTTCATACGCGCCACAGGTCAGGTTTAGCGTTGTCGATGAGCTTCCCTGGGTTGCAGTGCTGGACCATGACCTCCTCTATGCTTTTATTGCCATCTGTTTGCAGGTGTGTATCCTAAAATTGCATCCGCATGAAGCTGGGTATGACAGTGTCTACAGAGGTAGGCCTGATGCCCTGCCTATTGCTAGAGACCCAGGGCTGAAAGTCAGCCTGGTCATAGCCATCTTCACTGGAGTGCTGGAGAAGACCTTGGCACGCAGAATCTGAAAGTGGAAACGTGCGAGGCTCCCAAGGCTGTATGTTCTGTGGAACGAAAAGGAGAGAAGGAAGAAGCTGCTGAAACTAAAAGCCTAGAATCAAGCACTCTACAATACAACCTCTTCCCTGTCCATGCCCATCTGCTGAAAGACCAGCGGACTCAATTTAGAAAGCTAGCTCTAAGTTTGCCAGGGTGCCAAAGCAAAGCCAAGTTTTAAGAGCAATGAACACTGTGTGCTATTCACAACATTTCCAGGACCAGCAGTTCAGCTTTCTGTTGGTATCAAGATGACTGCCTTGCCATCTCCACTGGCGTTCCTGAGTTTTCATAGTCTCTTTATCTGAAAAGGCTTCCAAAGCAAACACCGTGCACTTGAGGCCAAGCCAAGGACAGATCTGGTATGAAGCATAAGCCTGTGCTTGCAAGACTTCCTAAGACCATCCCTAAGGACGAGGGGAAGTTCAGTTCCTCTGGTAATTCCAGAATTTAATCCTTAACAAAGTTTACTCCTAGTAGGTGGGACTGAGTCACCTACGTGACAGTGAATAGTTACAGGCAGTTGCCCACATCATGGGATAACTCCTTCTGCCAAAAAGTATCTCAAACTCTGGGTCAACATTGTCCTAGAATTATTTAAACTATGACATAAAGAAGAATAATTTATCCCACTCTGAATCCATTAATCCCAGTCTCAGCAAACACACAAGCTGAACTACCTTTTGAGCAGTGTGAAGCTCATGCAGCTTTGGGAAAGTTTACTCTATATACCAGTAAAATTGTTTCAGAAAAGAACACACAAGCTGAAGCCCAGCTGACATTTGTTACAGCGTAACCTCACCTGTGTTGCATCATCGAGCTTTTCCAGGGAAGATCTGGTGTCTTCGCTGCAAGACAGCACCGTTCTGGTCCTACTGCGGACAGAGAGGGATTGCAGACCGTTGCAGGTCTCAGGGCTGTGCAAGCCAGTCGAAGGGTGCTCATACAGATCATTAAGGCAATTAAACGCAGTCACTGGAGACGCTGGCTGAGGCTGCCCGGCCCATCGGCCGTCTCCTCTGTTGGAGGACCTAAAGCAAAGTAGTATTTGGAGCACAGTCAGTTGTGTATAACAAGAAACCCAAATAAAAATAAGATCATTGTACAGTAAGAAATGTAAGTTTTATCCCCTCGATACAATAAGATTATATTGTCCAATTAGTGCTTTAGCTAATTAGCCCTTTCTCTCCTATCTTCTCTCCTCTTCAAAGAGCTTCTCATGGCTTTTTGGGCAATCACTATTCATTTCACTCATCCTGCGCATGAAGAGAACAATTAAGCATTAAAAGAAGGCAAAACCTTGTGAAAACAAGTAAGGCACAACAGCAAAAAACCCACCAGCTACTGGAGACACAACTGTTGTAGCTGAAGCCAGCCTGGAGCTGCGCCAACATTCGTCCCCAGTGCGACTACACTATTCTGGCCTTTTCCCAGATGTATGGGTTACTAACGGCATGACCTGTCAGCCCATCTCCCCGCTCTACTGCTCAACAACTTGTGAAAACTTTGGACAATTTCAGCTCTGGTAGAGGCAGGGATCTCAAAAATAGGAAACTCTTAAAATATAATGAAAGCAGAGACAGACCTACTGCTGCCCCACTGAAAGGAAGGCAGAGAAGAATTCAACTTTTACCCACGCAAACAGAACGCGGGTACCTCTGGACACAGAGCTGATTGTTCTTTGTCCAGGCAACAGGTAGGAAGGTAAGGAGATATGGCAAATGACCTGAAAACAATCTCTGTAATAAATCTGACAAAACTTTTGCTAAGTAAGCCAGAGGAAAAGTGTTTGGAAAAAGTATTAAGTACTACAGTTAACACAAAGCTGTCAACACAAGAGCCTGAGCTTAGCATGAAGCTAACTTTTAACAGGTCTGTGACATGCTGTGTTACTATTCTGCTGATTAGGCCCTATTTTAATGTTTTGCTTCTATTATGTCATAGAGTAGCTATATGAGCAAAGTGATTTCTTCATGCAAAAGGAGCTTCCTGAATCAGGATCTCTGTACAATTTAAAATGAAGAATGAATAAAGCCACCTTTTCTCTGTCTCCTAGCAAGACCAGTACCTGCTGCCTCGCTTACGGGAAGTGGCCGCTGCCCAGGAATCCCAGTGGGCTCGTTCAAGATCTTCGTATTTGGAGTGATGACTGGAGTACATCTCATCAGAAGTATCCTCCAACTAGGAAGAGAAGTTTTGTCTGAGCACTTAGAGCGTGAAATCTTGCCTGCAGGCCAAGCCTACTATTCTAAAAATTCAGGTAAGCAATATCCAACCTATTCAAACTGTCTGGGAACCAGCACACCCACTTCGTATCACTACCTCATTTTCTTACTTTTCATTATGTACTGAATTGGGAACTCGTTTGTCAGCCTGAACTGTCAGGAGGCAGACACGGGCTGTTGTATGCACCATATACATAGCTGCCAGGGGCATTAAATCACGCCCAATGAAAGGGTTTGTTCTGCCCGCAGCTAGCAGCGGGGACCCACAGCTGACTGCCACCGCAACCCTCGTCTCTGCTGGCCTTTCACTGCCTTCAGATGCAACCAGCAGAACTGAACAGCATTTCATACAGCAGCTTTGCTTACTAGGCTGGCAGAATTTATAACTGGTAAAGACTGACTCTAGAGCGACTAATGTGCCATTTGCACGTCCTCAGAACGGCTACAGACTTTTGAGACATATTGATGAAACTGTTTTCTTACCTCAGAGTCTGCTTGATTGAAAGGTTCCAGTTCCTCCAGCTCTACTATCCTCCAGCTGCAAGGGGCAACACAAGCTAGACATCACTTCAAGGAAAAACACGTTTGGTACCAACATTTAAACCCAAATGATACTAATCACATTTTTTAATGAAATACTTTCTTTTTTAATCCATGAGGAATAATTTCCTTGTTTCATTAAGAGGAACAGCTCTCCTTCTGCCCATCTAAAGCCTGTCACCACAGGGGAGAGGACCAATAGCCCTGGTCTGTAGATACCTTGGTACTACAATCTCTTTGTACTGAGGCTTCTCCACTCGAGTGACGGCTGCCATCGACATCGGGATCACAATGTTGTTGATGTCGTAGGAACACTCCGCTTTTCTTCTTTTTGAGGACTGCTGAAACACAGCATGAAGAGAAGACCCCGTGCAGAAAGTTAACGTTGGCACAAAACCATATTTGAATATACCACGGAACGCAACTTCTCCATCACAGCAAGTGCAGTGGGTTCTTTCCACTGTCACTAGCGTTCAGTGATATTCTGGTCATGTCATACAACCTCTGTGGTTTGGTTTACTCCTATATGAAGCAGGATAATACTCACCTGCCTCAGTGGGCGGGATTTCACTTACAACTTTGCATATATTTAGGTCATCCGTGTAGCAAAAAAATAATTTAAAACAGGCAAAGAAAAAGGCTATGATGATGACTGAAGAAGTAAAAACCTGTCATTTCATGAGACTAAAGGAGCTGTACTTGTTTCGCCTTGCAAAATAAGGGCTGAGAAGGAAAAAGTAAAACAAGTAAACCCATGGAAGAACACCACCTTCCCGAGGTGGAGGATACTGCTGTTGAGACAACAAATGGGAATATCACAGCATTTGGGCTGGAAATCAGAGTATTTCCAAATTGAGGAGCGAGGCTCTGAAACCACATCCTAGGAACAGTGGGATGAAAAGACCCCTAAATAGTTTTGAGATGCATTTTGGTCGGTTTATAGAGAGGTCCATATACTGTGGTTCCCTGCAGAGCTAGAGATTAGACCTGCAATCCAGAATGAAAGCGTCCCCTTTACTTATAAGCCAAAAAGTCTGCAAGATACTACAATTCCTTTGTTCCTTTCTCAAACAAATATCCTTTTGTTTCTAGGTAGAGGCCAACCACAAGCTGAAGTTCTTGGCAGCTACACGGTTAGCTATAGTTTATTACTGATTCAATATTATTTAAAAACCTTAATAGGCGTAGGACTACTTGGAAGCATCCTCAAAAATCTGACTAGGAAGCAGAGACTGTACCTGGAAGAGCTTACAAAAGAAGCAGCCAGCTCAGAGCTGGACTGCTAAAGCTCCTGTGCATGAGAGAGGGAGGAAAGCACTTGCAAAGAAAGCACTAACAACACGGGAGCCATAAAACCAGAAAATGAGTAGCTGATCCAAGTGAAACAGGTGTAACGGGGACTGCAAGCTCCGTGGAGGAGCTGACTACCCACTTCTACAAGAGTCCAGTGAAGATCCACAAGTCCTCTGTCGATCTCCATGAGACAGACCTGAAGCACACCACAGTCAAGCCTAGAAAACGCTACTTGGGAGCCTCAGCTCTGGGAAAGGTCTGCTTCTGTCAATTAGACCTAGCAACTACCTACAAGCAAAAAGAGGAAGGGAATAGTGGTAAGGATAGCAAGTCTGAGCCCCTGTCCTTCAAGGTCTCCTTTGCTTAACGTACTTGGAGAACCAGGAGTTACTCTATGCCTTCCTAGAGAAGTGGTTGCTGCGGAATGTATTTTTTAATCCTCTGCTACTTCTAGGGGAAAAAAAAAATCTTATCGATCATCTCTTTGCTGATGTTACTGCTTCATATGGGAAGTCCACAGCAGTTAAATCTCTACTATTAATTTGCAGCCAAATAAAACTGTAACATTATGTGTATATAGCTATTTGCTTACAAAAAAAAAAGGAATCAGTAGGGTATTTTCAGTACTGAATTTGAAACCAACCAGTCTGGCTGGGGAAGCAGTGCAGCAGGCACCTAGCCAGCCGAGCACTGCCTGAGGAAAAACGAAGCAAGTAGCTGTTACTCTTTAACACCAACATCCAAACCGCATTTCCCAGCAGTCCATTAGCAGTAACAACCCATCTGAATTCCCAGTGCGTCTGCAGCCCCACGGCAGTGCTCAGTAAGAGGGGTGTCCCCCATTAGATTCATTTGCCACAGCTTTTGTTTCAACTCACCACTGCAGAGCTGCCAGTGTAAGGGATTTGGCAGGCAGAAGGGGCCGGAGGAGTCTCTGGGTACAAGGACAGGGGGTGGTGCAGAGAACCGTATTTGTGTGCCTGAGGACTGCAAACAGGAAAGCTGCGACTGGATGTTCCTTCAGGCTGCCTTCTTCCTTCAAGCAATGAACCTGTTAACAAAATGTGAACAGAAAACCAAGGTGAAGTCAGGCTGACTTAGGACCGGTTGGTGATGTGGCTACCCTCCCTAAGGTCACTAAACCCGCCCTGGGCAACACAGAGCGGAACAAACATCAGCATCAGAGACCAAACTGTAAAACAGAAGCCTCAAGAGAAGTGCCAGTGCTCTGCAGCACGGAAGGTGCTAGCCCAAAAATGTTACTTTCGGCAGGCATTTGCAAATAAAGTGGAAGGTGAAGTAGAAGTTACAGTCGTCAAGAACTGCACTTCTCAGTCCAAAATACGGTCACTTCCAGAAGCTTCCTTCACTGTCAAACTGGTCAGGCTGGTCCTGCTTCTCACGATCACTCCGATGACAAACCACACTGATTTTAAGACAAATGTACTCTTCTCCCCAAAGTCCTACCTAACCTCAGCTTGATATGCTTTTCCTACATCAGTTAACTTTTTATTCTTTCTGCCATTTGTGACTGGATTATTCCATGCTGGATATCACAAATGCAGCAATCTTCCTAACCTATTGTGCCAAATTACTCCACTATTCAAATCCTTCCTAAAGATCTAGCTCTGTGAGACTCTTAGAGAGTTAAAAATATACGAAAATCATCCTGCATTACTGCATCATCCATTGGAACATATTCTTCATGTTAGGTGTCTACACACACCCCCCCGCCCCCCATACATGCTGCCCATGAGTAATAGTTTTTCTGTAGTGTTGTGGCTAAATATTTTGAAAATGGAAGGAGACATAGAAAGATAAATCAGTTAAAAGTCAAACAGCTGCTGGCCAGTTGATAGAATGTATACTGGTGTGTTATTCAAGCATCCTCTAGTAGGTTCCTCACATTTATTCAACACTAACCACCTGCCTGTTCTACCCCTCATTACACCCTGAGCCAATTATTGGAAGGATGATAACTCTCCAGAACACCTCTCTTTGAAAACAACATCCATCCCCATTCAAAGCTAGGTAACCCCACCTCAGACTGATGAAACATCGTTAAATAAAGTTGTAGCTCAGATCGTTAGGGCCAAACACACAACCTGAGGCTGCTGATGTATTTTCAGCATGGAAGTTGTTTTGGGTTTTTTCTGTTTGCTTGGGGTTTTTTTGGTTTTGTTTGTTTGGGTTTGTTCATGATAGTCTGCATCAGCAACCACAGAACATAAGTATTCCAGATGCAGCAACTGTGTCCCATAAGAATGCAAGCTGGCCATATTCTGCACATTAAAAGGCACGTTTTTATGCCAAATCATTTTTTGAAAGTAACAAAGAAAGCCAAATGGAACACCAATCCTAGTTCATTTGAAAACTAAGATGTGTTTTAGCTGGCTTTCCCTCTTCCTGTCTTGAAACTGCCTTGAGTCTTCTGTCACTTATCTTAAACTACTGTAGACTATTAAAAAAAAATAAATCGTCAATTCTGATGGGCTAATGAAAAAAATTAAACCTTCCAAAGCACTAAGAGCAGCATGCAACTGGAACAGCAATTGCTATCACAGCAGAAAAAGATGCCAGAATTTTGCCAGGCAAATACTGATCTACTCAGATTTCAAATACAGGTTCATAAAAGCTTCTTTGTTCCTTTGAAAGACACGCAAAGAATAGAAAGATTTATTTCTTTTGAATAACCTGGCTGAGGCCAGTATTTCTGTGTCCCTCCAAGGGGGTCAGAATTTCTATAGTTTGCCAGATGCTGGACTCAGTCACTTAGACATTACTATAGAACAGTTCAAATCATCTTCCACTGGAAGAAAGGGAGCTACTTTCTCCACTCTACCTTGCCCGGTTGCCCTCAGGTACCAGTTGAAGTTAAAAAATTAAATGTGGACTTTCATCTCAAACTCTTTTACTTAACTTACAGGAGGCAAGAAGGAGCGAAGAGTGTAGCTTTGGGAATGTGCCGTTAGTTGGATCTTGTTTCTTTCCAAAACAGGACATCTTCAGAGTCTTGAGTTCATGGCTCAGCAGTCTCTGCAATCCGTCCTTTCTTAGTAAGGTTTCAAAGTGCAAGTGGAGAGGGTTGCCTGAAAGCAGAAAAAACATCTTGGTAAGCACAAGATTTCCTCTTTTCATATACACAGTGCTGCACACACACATCATTAGCTATTCACGTCTGTCAGTACTTCAGTAAAATGATGAGGTGACACCGCTAGCTAAGTCAGCGTGGTTGGTTGCAGGCTCCCTCGCCCCATGCATGCTGTGACAGAGTGAACAGGATGAGAATGTCCCCGGAACAGCAGCCTCTGCCCTGCCCCACTGCTAGCTGCCATCCCACAGCCACAACCCGACACCTTGCCACGGAGCTTCCTCGCCCTAACGCTAACCTGAATCGTATCCAGCTACATATTACTTGGCAGTTGTTTGCATCATTATTCAACGAGCAGAAGTGACCATATTTTTTTTTTAAATGATAAAAATATTTTGAGATGCTCTCATAGTTGCACAGTAGAAAAAGTATTTTTCTCACTGTCCCTTAACCTACCTAATAACTCCTTAGTGCACATTCTTGCTCTTCCACAGTAAAAGGTACTAGCAGCGCTACAGCCACTATCATCCTTCAGTTATTTAAACAGAAACTAAATGTTAAAATTCTACAGAGCATAGTTCATAAAGCAACGACAGTATATCTAGAAGGCCACAGGTGTTTAAATAACAAGCACTTAGACTCAAACAGTGATTTCGCACTCAGAATTGGTGCTTAAGATCTACCAAGCAACTGCCCCGCAGTCTGTCGAAATCGGCACTGGACTTCAAGTCTTTCAAGCAGCCCGCCAGGGCAGGGCTGTAACAGGAACTCACAACAGTTCTGCAAGCCTGCTGAATTAGGATGTTCCTTGCAGAAGACACAGAGCTGATCCTAAAGTAGTGATCTAAGCTTACATTAAACTAGAGATGGCAACCGCCTCAGACACAGGCCAAGACACACTGTGGTTTCCTAGGCTCAGAAATCTCCACGGACTGCATCCTTGGACTGAAGACATGCGGCTGGTTACTATGCAGAATGTCACTGGACATTTCTTCATTCTCCTCTAGAAACACGCTTACAACTCTGACAGCATGTTTTTAACCTCCTTGCACATTGGGAGGAAGAGCAAAGAGGGCAGTGGCACAGTAAGGGATCCTCTTTCACTTTATAAGGTGGGATCTACTCACCATGAGATAAAGAGAGTATGGGGTGGAAGCCAGAGTCCAGGAGGGCTATGCGCTCCTCTAGGGACATGGTATCAGGGTCGATTGTCTGGACAGAGGCTTTGCAGCTACACAGGATGCACGAGTTGGGCCACTCACAGCTGCACTTCACAGTGAGAGGTTTCAGCGGCTAGCAAAAGAAAGGAGATCCAACATTTCAAAAGGGAAGCCTGCTTCAGATGGAAGTAAAATTGAAGTTCAGATCCAGTATCTGCAGTCGGCTTTCTACAGGTACACTAGTTTCCATTCACTAAAAAAGCAAAGTTTTGAAAAACTGAAAAGCATCTCTGGCATAATCCTTCCCCAGCACAACTCAGGACAAAAGCCACCCAAAAAACCCAAAATCAAAACTATAACCAAGCAGCAGATTAGCAGGGTGAAAAATAAAGTCAGGAGCCAGGGTAATGTTAAAAGAGCATGCAAGAGTACTACCACAGGCTGTTTCTCCTTCTGACCACGGATGAACTACCGTATCAAAATAATCCAGTGTATTAAAGGGACACATTTCATGTGATTCTTTACTTGTATCTCCAAGCCGACAGAGCCGCTCCTCTGCAACTCCAGTGAAGCCATAATACTTCATCATGTTCTTTTTAAAACTTCAAACACTGCTGTGCCTTTTCCTATCCTGTTCTTCCTCATCTTCCTTAAAGGCTTTTTGTAGCTCTGATGCATCAAAAAAACTTGATCAAAACTGTTAGGCGAGGAATCCACCACCAGCAGCACCCATCATCCTGACCGATATTCTCTTATTTTTCACTTTTCCTCACCTGCCTGTTGGAAGTGTAAGCTGCAACCGCAACAGCCCTGATGTCTTTGTTCCACCGTTTTTCCCCACACTGTCGCTAAGAGACACCTGATGCCCCTTCCCCATCAACACATCAGGTTCCATAGTATCAGTCAAACCAGAAGAGGGAGCATTACTAATGCTTTTACCTACAGCCTGAGCAGACTGACTTAAATCATACTGACTTTGCGCTCTGGCGAAGCAAAAGATGAGACCGGGAAGAGTAACACAACTTTTAATCTTTTTGTCTGAAATCCACAGCTTGTTAAATACCTGTTACTTGTAAATCAATAACTGAGGAAAAGGCTACAAACAAGATATGAGCAGTGTAGCAAACTACCACTTGTCAGCTGATGGACGTTACCCCACATGTTCTTTCTTTGTCAGAGTTAATATATTTACACATCTTTTAATCATCAGGTAACTCACCACTAGGTGTCCAAGGAATGCTTATTTCGTCAGGCTTCGTAGATCAGCCTTCAAATAACCACAATCCGGTTACACTCACTTACACACCAGCTTGCCAAGTCTTAACTCAGGTTATGGATTTCTGGGGTTTTATTTTTGGGTAGCTGGCAGGTTTTGTGTTGTGGTTTGGGGTTGGTGGTTTATTTTTCCCTGGACAATTTCAAGGTAATCAACTCCAAAAGGTAACTGGGAGAAGGTTGCTGCCCACGCTAAAGTCTGAGGTACACTCTGGTCATTGTTACTCAGAAAGAACAGCTGCCTGATTTCTAAGAACAGAAATTTAGAATCAGTTTCTAAACCACAGTTAAATAGAGAACTCGTGACTTTTTTGACATATCTGGGAATTTCTTCTAAAATTCTACATGTGTTTTAGAAAAGTGCCCAGAAAATGCTGTACTAAAACCAGAGTCCAACATTATAAGTTTTTGCTAAAAATAAATAAACCCACACATTCTAAGTAAAAACACAGCCTAGTTTAGTAACCGCATGACAAAGCCTTCACTTACCTTCTTGCTGAAGTGAGACACAGAGGTAGCTCGGACAAGCTTGCGCTTCTTATATTTGCAAACTGGGCGGATTCTAGCAGCGATGCAGGTATTGTCCAACACAACAAGGCGGCTGTTACATGGAGTTTGTTTGCCAAATCTCTCTGCAACATTCACGCTGATCAGAGAACTGCTGCTGGAGGAGCCGGGACGCAAACTGCAACCAAATGAAAAGCAACTCGCTCAGAGCAAGAGCAGCAAGGCGTAATTCTGTATTTGTTATTGTGGCTGTCACGCCCAAAGACTCCTTAGTATTTATGTCAGCAGCTAGGGCTTACCAGTTTTGTTCTCATCACATTTTTAGTCTTTGCTGTATTCTCTCTCAAGGGGTATGTAGATTTCTGAATATTTCGTTCTCAACATAGAAGTGGACACGGAAGGGTCTTAACAGCTATATTTTTGTCAGTTAAGGGCAGAAAGTCTTAAAGCCAATGCAGGCATGGCAGCCACTAACAGCATGTGTTCTTTCTCCAACAAAAAACTTCAATCAGCAGCTCAATTTATCGTAACAAAAGTAATTCACTTCCCATAAAACAGATAGCTGTTTGTGGAATAATTGCTGGAGGTAATTTAGGAATTAAATTTATATTAAAGGTACAGCATTGAAGAAATCTTCAGGGTGGAGTGTGGCGAATATGCAAGGAATCCATCCCACAGAAGTTCCCTAGGCAACCTTAGATGTTGGCAACACCAGGGGAGCTTGGTGCGCTGACTCTAAGAGAAACTACACGGAGGGTGGAGCGGAGTGAAGACACCGCGGCCAGGCTCTGTGATAAGACGGGAACTGGAAGGTACTATGGAACTGACAAGCTGCATATTTACTACCCTGAGCTGCATATTTACCACCCTGAGCCAACAGTCTGTCATTTTTTGACAAAATACTATCCTTTGGGTGAACTTTGCTCATTATAATCTCATTATAATACCAGAGAACACACCTCCATCCCAAAGCTACCCACCTCCAAGGTGCAACCACCCCTCACTGAGCTTGCGCTCTGAATTTTTCTTAGTCTATACCTTTAAAAGTAAACGAGAAACTTTTACACCAATTACAATAGAGGTATGTATGACTAGAGTCACTCAAGCTCCACCTGTAAGGACAAATAATATAAAATGGCTTAAGAGAGGAGGGATGCCAGGGAAGATACCATCGCAGACCACCTTTGACACCTGGGATCAGTCGACGGGCTGAGCCTCTCTTCCCCCCCACAGGGACGCCTTTGGGTAAGATTTGAACACTTGGTTATACCAAGTGCTTCCCCGGGAAACTTAGAAATCTCTATAGAGTTGCTTTATAACTTAACGCATTTGTAGCCAGGCTATATTACTCACATTCTTGGTATCTGCACATGCTTTGCAAGCAGTAATTTTATCACTGGCAATCCAAAAGAACTTGTGTATCTGTTGCTTCAATAAACTGCACTATTCACTAATCTAGCCGTGAGAGTTCTCATTGAACGCCACCAAATCCCTTAAGTGTGGCCGTGCTAGTTCATGGAACGCGACTAGACTGAAAGTGTGCAGTGTTACGAGTGTATCTGTAATCGTGAGAGTTCAATACATTGAACGCGACCGGGCTTGTAACATCCTGGCGGTGTTACGAGTGTATCCGTAATCGTGAGAGTTCAATACATTGAACGCGACCGGACTTGTAACATCCTGATGGTGTTACGAGTGTATCCGTAATCATGAGAGTTCAATACATTGAACGCGACCGGACTTGTAACACAGAAAAATTGGGCATCACTCAGAATCTAAGCCTAGCCGCCCCCAGCCCCTCTGATATCTGAGGACAAGCTGGAACGCAAGGGGGTTTATTTTCTGCCAAATTGCCTTGCCCTTTAACACGACACTGTTAAACCTAAAAAAACATTGGCAAACGTTCTTTCCACTTCTCTGTTCACCATGGAGTTATAGTTAAATCTAAGGTTATATTTCAATAAGCAGATACAAGTTTATTGCCTTGCAGAATATTCTTCTTCTGGAACCATCTGTAAAACAGTGTCTTTGTAAAAGGTCTTCTCCTTTTGTAATTGGTCATGTGCTCATACTATCATTTAAAAGCTTTATTTACCCGTTAACTTTTGCTGGTCCCAGCCAAACGCGATAATTTTTTTCTTAGTTTGCATAGCAAACATTCTAGTAAAAAGTTTAAAATCTGTATTTTTGTCATGTGAACCAGAAAGGTTCTAGCTGGATATTCCAACTCCATGCCAAACTGTAGGACTGCCGGGCAGAAACCAAGGTCACCAGATGTTGACCTGAGGTACTGGTTGGTGACAAGCCCTTAGAACAAGAAAAGATGCAAGCCTCCCTGCCCCACCATTCTTTATGGCATGAAGAGTTGCTGATTTACACCGAAGTTAGGTCATTCTATACCGTTGTCCATTTGTTTTCGGTTTATAATTATAAGCCGAATCCTATTCGGCTATAGACATATATACATGAGGAAACACATCTGTAGGAAAAGATGTGCTTAGAGACACCCAAATTTCCCCAGCCACCTCTTCTTAACAGCACAAACCAGGAAGATAACAAAATTTTATGGACAACAGTAAGAGGCAAAATGCAAGTGAGAAAGCATTCCACAAAAATACATACTACTGATGTTCCATAAGTAAAACCAAACTAGTTCTATACAACAGGGTATGATGAACCTCTGAAGCCTCCAGCAGACCAATGGCCCGTGCCTCCTGTCGCCCTATACAGAAAACACCTGTTTGCAGCAAAATTGGTGTATGTATTTGGACCTGAACAGTTACAAACCACAGCAGCTTCCACAGCAGATAGCTCAGGTAGTGGGACGAAGAGGAAAGGGTTGCTCTAATGAGATGTCGCTGCCCAAACCTGAAAGAACTTTCTGCCTCCGTGATGCAAACAGGCCACCTCGCCTAAAAAGTGACCATTTAAGATGATGTAACAACGAGGAGTGTTTGTCTTGGCCTCTGAAACCAGGCCACCACTCTACAGCTCATTGTCACTGTCACTCCAGGCAAGTGGAACAACAAGGAAAGGAGATCGGTGGCCAGAACCACAGTTATTGGAATCTCCATCAAACACCCGTACTCACTTGTGTGTTTGCATCTGCGCTATTGTTATTTGCCACACAAAGAAAGTTAACTTCCAAGGCTATTTTTTTTTTTATTGTCTAGCATTCCGAGTATATGCTGAAAAAACTTTGGTCTCTTCCCTGACAAGGCCCAAATGAATTCCTAGTATCTGAATAATTCCAGTTTGGGTGCTTATAGTTTCACATTTATCTTGGGATGTGAGCTGGATGCAACAGAAGTTCTCAGTGATTTTTCCAGAGTCTGCCTGTTAGGGAACTGCCTCCCAATGCAAGCAGCCAGCCAGTTGTACAGAAGAGTAAACAGCACTGAAAAAAAGTCTTAAAAGCATTTAGGCACCAGAAGGAAACAACAGAGCCATTTCATTAATATCTTAAGCACAGTCTCTTCAAGTTACTGAACTTGTAGCTCTTCAAGTTAACTTGAAGGGACTGTACTTAAGATATTAATGAAAACACTGTGTAATGCTGTGTTTGCAAAAACAGGCTACAGTGATGCACAGTAACGAGTCTGAATTAACATGAGCAAACCTGAACAAAAGAGCAAGGGTCACAAATTAGGCAGCAGAGGATGACAGGTCCAAGTACAAGGTAAAACAGAAGGGGAACATGTATGCTGTTCAGTGCCTCTTCTTCCCCTCCCCATCAGCCTAAGCGAGAGTCAAAAAGCGATCACTACAACTCAGCGGTGCGTTTGCAACACCAATGTTTGCCATTAAATCCTACTGCTAGTCCTGGCAATTATCCTACTGGTCTCTGGCTCCTGCTTTCACACTGCAGTGGCAATTGTTTCAAACACAGCATGCAAAGCAGCAGTCATTTAACCTGTTTGCAGCACAGCAATCAGCCATCTCTCTCTATAAAATCAGAACTTCACCAGCTCCAGCAGGTCAATTTAGAGATCCACATTCTTTCTAATAAAACCATTAGTAACAGCCTGCCCCACGAGCAGACGTGCATTCCTGATAACGGAATGTGGAGGTGCTCCTCCGGGAGGGCGAGGTGCTCTTCAGACCTTTCATGGAATGAGCCGTTCATCAGAGCCAGGCACCGGAGGCCTGGCCAGAGCTTGCATTATATGAAGAATAGCGACGGCCTGGTATCCCTGCCATCCCAGCTCTTCAGCCTTTTGGTTTTCCACAGGAAGAAACGCACTACCAATTTGGTTTGGTTTATCACAATTGGTAACTTATGTGTAACAAAATATACAATGCCTTCCTTGCAATTAATCTTCTTAATTGCAAAAGGGAGAAAGCATAACATTTCATGGAGTACAGAAGCAGAAAGTAGTATTTCAGCTGGGTTTAAGATGACTATATACTTCTTAACTCTTCAAGTATGAAATAGAGACCCAGTATACCACAATGCAAGTAACCGTGGATTAAAATAGCCATTTAAACAGATTTAGACTTTTATAATTTGGTCTAATACTTCCAGAATCCTCTGGATTTCTACCGTGTAAGTCAAGAAAAAATGAGGTTCATTATCTGCAGCAGAATTAGCCCAGAATAAGAGTGCAACTACTAAAGTATCTACCTTCAGAAGATTAGCAACGTTACTGCTCGAAGCTCAGGACTAATCTGCTAAGAATTTGTTAACCTATCAGTCACCATAGCAGAAATGCAGAATTAAGCGTCTGCTTTGAATAATCCATACTTCCTGTTCCCTCATTCTACTGCAGTCCAATCAATCCTAGCCTGAAACTACCACTGTTAAAATGCAACCTAGTTTTACTGAATGAATACAGCAAGAACAACCTTTACTGGAGCCATCTATGAAAGAAAAAACCTGTTCCCCAAGAAAAACACAGGATGTTTTATTTCATTAGACAACACATCAGCCTGAAGCCTCTGCATGTTGCGATTAGTCCAATTTCAACTCCCCAGACTAAAGCTCAACCAACTGATTACAAGAGCGTCAGGTACCTCAGGAGAAGGTGCTGATGATTCGCAAGAACCATCACGTTGGATCAGACCAAAGGTCCACCCTGCTCAGTATCCTGTGGAGCAGTTGGGCTAAAAACAGGCAAGGAGAAAGGGGCGCAGAGAAGGCCTGGTGGTCATCGGGAGTTCTCGGAAGTGGTTCCACCCAGCATCAGCAGCCCACCACTGAGATGGCGCTGAGGAAGAAGGGCACAGCCACCCAGACACAGATGCTTCGCATTGCCAGGCACGTCCTGTCACAAGCAGGTAAGCCCAGGCCATCAAGTGCCAAGGTGCCTCTGAAAGCCGGGTGAAAGCAGCTCCCCGCTGTGCGAGTACGACATAGGCAAACCGAGGCTTTGCACAGGACCGACTCAGTCTGTGCCTGACCTGTTTGCTCTTCACCCACCACGATGACAATGGCAAGATGTGGCCCAGGAAGATCTGCCTACATTAACAGAGTAACAAGCAGGTAGGTGACTCTGCATGAAACAATGCAGTGGCCCTGACCGGAATGTCTAGGAAAGGAGTGTAAGAATCGGGCAAGTACGTATAACACATACCCCCTAGTGCTCCAAAGAGTCTCTCCCAGCACCTTCAGCTCAAATCACGCTTAGCTTAGGTAGTCCCAGCGCATTTAGGAGCCTTCAATGAATCTTTCTATCATGCAGTGAAATGCAGACTGTGTCCTGCTTTTTCAGTAGCTTCACAGAAAACAGGAAGAAGATGATGACCTTACAGAAAACGTAAGGAAAACCCCACAAGAAATAGAAGTGGTAAGCACACCAAATTTTACTCAATTTAATTTGCAGTGCCAACCTGTCTTCTTGGGCATTTATGCCTCCTTAAAACAAATTTGCTCATCTGTCTTTTGCAGATCCCCTAAAGTCTACAGGCATCCAGGACTGGAGAGTAAAAGCCTTTTCTCTAGACGTAAACACAGTTGACAGAGGAAGGGGAAACTTCATTTGAGCCCCTTCTTCATAAGAGATGAAGGCTTGAAAGGCCACTGAGTTGCAACTGTTTGCTTATGAGAAAGAATGGAGGAGAAAGCAGCATGCATCTGGCAAGGGAAAGGAACATTTCTCCATAAGACTTCAGCGCAAGTTTCACAGTCTTGTTGTCTGTACTGGTTTTACATCCCTCCCTCCCTATCCCTGCTTTATCCGATTCATACAGGATCGGATACAGGAAAGAAGTGAGGTTTTCAGCTTTTTTTGAAGCAGCACTAATTCTCCCCTCTTCCCCCTCCCAAGAATAAGGTGGCGATAGATGGAGAAATCTTTAGAGAAGTGAAATAGAAGAGAAGGAAGTAAGATGAAAAACTTCTCAAAGCCTAAAACCCAAGGAGGTACCACAAAGCTATACATGAACATGGATCAGTTGGAAGAACAGCACAGTAAATCATTGGGACAATCAGCGCATTTCATGGTTGTGTTTTCTAGAGAGCTTCTCTTAACTGATACATCCAGTACTCCACGGGATGAAAAGCTTATTCGGCAATTCTACAGACTGAAGTTTGCCTCTTGCTGCCGAGCTTCTTGAAGCTCACTGACTGCTTGCACAGGATATATATATGTCCCCAAATATTAAACCAAACTGAATGCTAGTTAAACACTGAACAACAGAAGGGAAGTTCCAAATTTATTTAAAAATTACTGTGTGTCCCCCCCCACAGTGTTTAACAAACAATTGATGAGTAGTATCTTTTTTCTTACATATTCAAGGCTCCATAAAAATATGAAGAGTTAAAAGGCTAGACTCTAGGTATCTCTTCATTACCAACAAGACAGGTAAGATTTACTTCTCCATACATTTTAAATTAATAAGCAGAAAAATATGTTCTACATTCTGTGCAAGGAAAGAGGCTCAAGAAGCTCAGAAATCCACTCGTTAAAAAATAAAAGTCAGGTCACCAGGATGCTGTACAGCATCCAGCCTTAACCTAGAGAGGCAAGGTACACTTTGATCATCCATTTACAAAAAGGAGGTAACATCTTCCAACAGGCTGCCTACAAGACAGGCAACATCATCTATATATTTGGCAGTTTTGGTTATTGTTCTTTTACACAAGAGATCACAACGGGTAATTTTATATTACTTAGAAGAAATTCCCCTCTGGAATCTTCCCAACAGACATGCATACCTATTTCAATTTTTTACAACTGAACTGTATACACAGAAGGCTTTTAGCTAAAGATCCCTTTCTTAGCCACTATCACCAATGCCTTGAATATTAAATTACTTTGATCAGCCTAAGAGGGGAGGAGAACTAACCAGTTAAACACTCTGTTGACCTGGCAGGGTGATGTGGTGTAGGCTCTGAGGGGTGCTGGAGACCCACTGATGGGGGGGCAGGAAGGACTTCGATACACAAGGTTTCCCAAAGACTGTGGAATATGAGAGCTCTGCAAGAGAAAAACGAAATCTCAAACTCAGTAAAGCTTAATGTGATAACGAATCTGAAGAAGGATGAGGGCAGAGAGGCGAAAAGCCCAGCAAACCAAAAAAGCAGAGTAACCTAAGGAGCATTCTGCAATTATAAATAACATTGAACTTAAACAGGCCCAATGTAAACAGTCGCTTGCAATTTAATCAATTTCATTTCAAGCAACAATCTCCAAATCAATCTAAGTTCATATTTTAAATGCGTTCTTAACCATCACAAAATAAGTATCACAGTGGAACTTTTCGTTCTCTGTTTTATAAGCTGAAGACCACTTTCAGAGCAAGATGGCCTCATTTTTGAGCTATTCTGCCTTCTCCACTAGACAAAAAGCTTATACAGTATAAAATCTGTACTAAATGCTTTACTAATTTTATAAAAACCTTCTGAAGTTTTAACAAAATACTGGTATTATTTAAGAATATTTGATGGTTCACACACATGAATTGGACACAATTCTGAAGTGTCAAAATCAAAATACTTTTGATTTCCACACCATTAAACCCCAATACCTGCAGTTCACTGCATGCGTCTATCTACATTAGCGTTAGTTAAACAAACCCCCACAAAGATAAAAGAGCAACAGAAGTACAGTTTTCCTCACACTGCACTATCAATGTCACAGCTTCGTCCCTTGAAGGAAGCATCTTCTTGTCAAATAATTAATAAAGGGATTTATTGAGTCACAGACTGTATCTGGACCAGAGCATTCAGTTGATAGAGCTTCCATTAACTTGTTTATTTCCTTTTTGAACAATTTAATTTCACCATAGAATGTTTCAAATCCGAATGTAATTATTGACAATACTTCCTTTTAGTAGATATTTCTACCATACAATGAAAAAAAAAAAAAAGAATCATCCCAGTCTCTCACCTCTGTTCCCACAAGAGTTCAGTTGCTTATTCTCAATGTTCAGATTCTGCAGCTTACCCTTACACATATCGGAATATTTTCCCTCAGAATTCGCAACTGAAAAAGTTAAAGCTGGCTTTCAAGAAAAGGAGGAGTCTGAATATTTGTACTGTCCTCTGAAACATGGATATTTTCCCTGCTCTACAGCTGCAGCTCGTGACAGTTGACCCTTCAGAGCTTCACAGAAGTTAAGGCCAAAAGCACCTGTTAAGTCACTTGGCCTGGTGACCTGTATGCCAGAGGCTACCCACCACCACTACCCGGAAATACCAGGTTCTGAACACTACTTAGATATGTCAGTTCTTAAAAAGGGTCTTTAAAACTTCAGACACAAACAAGGTGGGTCAGAAGTGCCATCAACACCAAGATTCTAGCAACAGCTTTAAGATCAGAAACTAAGATTTTCCTAAACACTGGTTTTCAGTTTTTTTACGACTGCAAACTCAATCACCTTCCACAGACCTTGCACAGTAAATTAAGATTCACAGTAGATTTCTGTGGTGGGTTTTTTTTGTTTTGCAGGTTTTTTTTGCTTTGGTTTTGTTTAATTTTGGAGGACTCCAAGAATATGCAAAAGTACAAGAGGTTTTTTAAAAGCAAAAGGCGAAGCAAGTTCAGTTATGATGTGTTAAATGCGAAGTACTACTGGTAAACCAATATCAGCTGATACATTACTAGAGAAAAATAGCAAAAATGAGTTAAAGAAACATTAAAATAGTATATTAAAACCAAATTATTTGATGTGATTTATAAACTTGCTTCCACAAATCAAACCACTGTTGATTTAAGACTTGGTTTAATTAAAGTTTCTTTCTTCGCTTCTATCACTACAAAATGACATGTTTCTTGATTACTGACCTGCTTCTGCATATTATACAGGCAACGGAGGGCAACGGCATCTTCTACAGGGCACCTTGGGATAGAAGATGAAGGCGAGAGCCACTTATTCTTTTTGGAGGTCACCAGTGACACAGAACCCAGTCGGTCCTGCTTCTTCGTTAGGTCTCCAGGCTGCCAGTCACCACCAAGGACTACCGGGCCCTGGGGATAAAAAAGTGACACCAAATTCCACTCATAGAAGCCGCAGCACAACAAATATTTCTTAAGCATACTCTAAAAGGGAAATAACCAACTTAGGAGTTACATTTCTATGGCAACTCCCTTAATTCAAAATTTAAGTGTTCTCTCTAAACCAGGGGAAGCAGTTTAAGGAGGAAACATTACTAGGCCAACATCAATGCTGCTTGTTTTTCCTAGAAGAGCTGTCCACAACCATGGTTTACAATTAACATGCTGGTTTCAAGGTCCTCCAGCTCTGCTCACGGCTACAGGGAGGTATAACTGAGATCAGCAAAGAGGAAATCAAGGCATCACAGTGCCCACAGGACATTACTTGCTTGGTATCATTGGTCGTGGACCAGCAGACGTTGGTGACTGCTATTTAGACTAGACTATTCAGAGAATGTAGTCTATTTAGAATAACATGGCAGTAATTAATGAGTACTGCTCAAAAGATGATGATTGCCAAGATCAAGACTACCATCCTCCCTTCACACTATTTCGTTTCTGTTTTTCTAATGGGTGAGGAGAGCTGGCCACTCTGCAGTTCAGTTTTACTGCTCCAGTCACACATATCCTCTTCATCCTCACCAGCGTGAGGCACACAAACAACGCTCTACACACCAACCTATTTCTCTTGACAATCTTCTCTGTACTCAACAGCAGCTTAATAGTTTCTCACACCAGCAAAATGTCTCTTTGCTACAAGAGATTGGTAGAAAGCAGCTAGAAAGCTGAATTTGCCTGTAAGGAATGCTAATGTTATTCACTCTGTAGTCTACACTTCATAGCACCTGTGGTATAATTACGCATACTTGTGAATGGAAGTTAATTGTTCTGCATAATGTTTTATTTCATGCATTTGCATTCATGTCTGTATAAACACCATAATTGCTTGAGAACAGTAACCGCTTCACAGCGAATTAAAGATAATCATAAGCTAATGCGGTTAAAGAAATACTCAACTACAGCTGAGACAAATTCCAGTTACTTAGAAAAGATTCAAAGCATCTGAAAAGTTAGTGTTCTCCTTCATCTTGAGTGCTGTATTAGAGACTAATGCTCTGTATTAGAGACTAATGCTATAAAAGTCATGGGCCCTTAGGAATCATTATTTTCCATAGCATCAGAGTAGAATCAAAGAGCAATTTAGGTCAGGAGGTAAACCTGGAGATCATCTAGTCTAAGCCTCCACTCAAAGCAGGTCTGATTGACCGTCTCATTGGCAATCCTAGCCGAGAATGCCAATAAATTAAGGCTTTCCTCACCTGACATCTTGCAGGAGCACCTACAAAAGCGTATGACAAGTAAAGCTATAGAGACACTGCGCTAATTGTCATATAGACACATTATACCCAAGCGTAATAATAAGTTTTAAATTTATCAAAAAAGCCATCCAACATATTTGATTCATAAAAGCCGATGCAAAAGGAAAGTGCATTTATCCACAGAAAACAGACACATATGCAGTAAGAACAACTAAAACAGTTTTCCTTCCAGAGAAAGGGCAGGAGGAAGGAAAACGCTCAAGCCACGTAAAAATCCTTACATTCTGTTTTTTTCCCCCAAAGTCTAGGGAAATGAGCTTTGCAGCTTACACTGAAAGCCAAACAGATTCAAATCAGAACATGAGAGTTATTTCAAAAGTTCAGAAGCACCTTGAAAGGATTAACTCAAGTGTTTCCAGAGACTTTTGCAGTGGACTGAGAGGCTCTTAAAATGGGAAACCCCAAAACCATTTCAAGTTTTGAAGACCGAAAGCTTTGTTTCATTTTTTTTCCAGGAAATCTAGTCACACAGAAGTAAATATCATTCTAGTCAAGAAATGAGTATTCATCTGTCTATTTTCTACCATAATGCTTCTCAGATACTGAAGTGAAACATTAAAAGGTCATGGCTCAGAATAAAAGCCTAAAACTTGTGTACACAATGTTCTGAGATTTAAAGATCCACGTGCTTCAAATGATAACACTTTCCAGCAGGCTTAAAACATAAACACTACCTGCGAGCAGCTCGGACGGTACCCTGGCACTGTGCCAGTTTAGAAACCAACACTTGCAAGGACCAGTTTGGTGGCTCACGCCACTGTGGAGCCCCATTCCGTTAATGAGCAGCCCTGCCTGGGCAAGATGATGAAATTAAGCCCCCCTCAGCAAGCTCTTACTACAATCTTTGTGAAGTAAACGGAGGTCACAGCCCTCAAAAGATAAAGGTAACACCTCTTACTGGTACGGGGCTAACTCAAAAGCTTTTTCCTCTCATCCTTATTTCTACAGAGAAAAAACTGCTCTGCTAAAGAAACAGCCTGTTAATAGCTTCAGGAGAAGCTCCCAAGTCATAAAACAGAAGGCTAAAATTACCTTGGCAGCACGAAGTCTCTTGTAGATATCTGTCTGCTCTCTTATTCGGTATTCCAAATCAGAGATTTGAGCCTGCAACCATGTCCAACGGCAAATAATGGCTGCTCTCTCCATTGCCCACTGGCACTCTGCATGGCGACGTCTGAAAAGCAAAAGTTTGCTCGTGGTTATCATTAAAGTAACAGTTTCAACGCTAAAAGAAAAAAAAAATTTGACAGAAATTCAAGAACAATTTCACTATTAAAAAGTGATTAAGAGTTCATGGCAGATATAGAACAAATGAGCTTTCCCCCCACAAATTCTACCAATATCCAGTCTTAATTTACAACTCCTATCCCCAAGATAGAATGGTCAATATAAATCAACTGTGCCACAAAATATACTAAAAAAGAGTAGGTATCATTATTTTGACTATCACAAACCAATGCAGGAGTCCAGCTCTTTCTAGATAAGCCCAGAAATGACTTCTTTCCTCTGCAGATTCGGGGGGTGGAAATCACAGGAAGAACTGCCTGAAGGGACAAAGTCCTAGCTTGTGCTGCTGACCACAGGGCAGGGCCAACCTGTGTTTGTGACACTCCTCACAGCTCTTTGTCTGCAAGATTTTTAGCCCATTGCTTGAACCTCTCTTGCTATAACAGAAGACCATCACACCAGTGACACGTAGAACGCCAGATATTAACGCACGCACATAGATAATACTTTCTTTATATGCAAAGTAAGAGTAAGTATTGTCTTCGCTAAAAGTTACTGTTTGAATGAAGGTTTACCTTCAAGGACCGCACCACATGTTTGGGTTCAGCAGCCAATGCGCCGTGTTTAGACATCAGGAACTGTGCAGCGAACGTACTGACCTCCCAAACAGCATCCCTGTTTGACAGTTAGAACCTTTAGGCTACAGACAGACAAGCACTGACACTTCGCACTACGGCACTTTAAGACACTGTCATGCCCTGCACAAACAACAGCCTGTGGCACCCACTATAACACTTGGGACATGCCTTATACCCATACGAGAAAAAAAGAGGCAGATAAGGTCCTGCGTCTAATAAGTGGTTTGGCTTTCTTTTGCCGAAACAGAAAAATCATCTTGATTAACAAGAAGTTTTTTCACAATTTTAGTGTTACAATTTCAGCTATACTGCTTACTAAACAGTCCCACAAACTACTATATTACTACAAACTGAAGCACACGGGTGGAGCTTATTGACAAGAGCTTTTCCACAGAGGAAAAATACCTGATGCACGTACATTCTCGATCCACAATGGGGAGTTTTAATATATGGCTCCGAATTCAATGTCCTAGGGCAATTCTTGGTGGCAGCACTGTGGAGGGGAGAGTTGGCATCTCAACCACGCACACCTTCATAGGCTGTGGGGGATCACAGAATCACTAAGGTTGGAAAAGACCTGTAAGATCAAGTCCAACCATCAACCCAACACCACCATGCCCGCTAAACCATGTTCCATAATGCCACGTCCACACGTTCCTTGAACACCTGCAGGGATGGGGACTCCACCACCTCCCTGGGCAGCCCGTTCCAATGCTTGACCGCTCTCTCAGTAAAGAAATTTTTCCTAATATCCAGCCTAAACCTCCCCTGGTGCAACTTGAGGCTGTTTCCTCTTGTCTTGTCACTTGGGAGAAGGGACCAACACCCACCTCACCACAACCCCCTTTCAGGCAGTTGTAGAGAGCGATGAGGTCTCCCCTCAGCCTCCTCTTCTCCAGACTGAACAACCCCAGCTCCCTCAGCCGCTCCTCATCAGACTTGTGCTCCAGACCCCTCACCAGCTTCGTCGCCCTTCTCTGGACACACTCCAGCACCTCAATGTCCTTCTCGGAGTGAGGGACCCAAAACTGAACACAGCATTCGAGGTGCGGCCTCACCAGCGCTGAGTACAGGGGCACGATCCCCTCCCCGCTCCTGCTGCCACACCATTTCTGATACAGGCCAGGATGCCGTTGGCCTTCTTGGCCACCTGGGCTCACTGCTGGCTCAAATGCTGGATCCTACAGCAAGGTTGTTCTTATGAACTGAAATTGCTCTTGTCTTTCAGTACCTACACCCATAAATACATTTACAATCCTAAAATGACCTTGTGGCTTAAAGACCTTCTCAGAGTTTTGTTATTTCCAAGCAAATAGCCTAAGAAAGGTTTTGTAGCTGACAAATACTAAATACACTTAGCATTTGATCTGAATTTACGCAGATTAGAAGAACCACACATTGAAATAATCCTTGTAATATAAGCAAAATACAGTGACACAATAGCACTTCAATCACTTCAGAGTTGGGAACCATGGCTAACACAAACACCACTTCATAAGTGGAAGTTTGTGGAAGCGCTGGTGTACGCTTTTTGCTTTTGCACTAATAGTTGCAGTAATTCAAAAATCTTTTAGTGCAGGCAGGAACCTGCCTGCAAAAGAACAGGGATTAAAAAAAAATTAAGTTTAATCTTCTTTTCTTAACTCAAGACCACTCACTTCACAACCTGATGTAATTCAACTCAAACCTCTATTGCCAACCCCAGGGTGGGTTGGGATTTTTTTTTTTTCCCCTCTGTTCAAAAAGTGCATGACCTACTTTACATCAGCAGTATGATGGCTTCAGAACAAAGACCAGATAACAATCAGGGCTAAAACCACTTTGTGGAAATGTTAAGAGGCTCCTTTTCATCGGTGTGGGAAGTCTGCTGGATCTGCATAGGATCAGATGTGGCTACAGCTTAAGAACTCCAGTTTTAAGAAAAAGGCACAAAGAATTATTTAGAGCAATATATCAAATTTAAGAACAGAGCACGGACTAGATGAAAAAAAAAATCAGACCTCTCAGATACAGAAAAAACTTTGGATTTTCTTTAAACTAAAGCTTCTAGAAACAATTGGGAATCAATATGTGGGCAGAGAGATAAAGCTCAGAAGGGGCCCCAAGCTAACAATGCAGCTTTGAAGCAACTTCAAAGAGTCCAGTTTGCACATCAGTGAATGAGATTCTCCTGACTGACAAGTTCATGCCACAGGGAAACCAAGCCACAATTTGACTGACCAAACACTCTGCAATGAGGTTTTTCCACAGGAAGTTTAGCTGATATGCACTGCTGAAAACAGACCAACTTGTACTGATGCAAAGGCCTTATCAACCCAAATGCTGTACCTTCAAAGTACTATTTACCTTCCATACGGAAATCCATTTTATTGCAGACATTGCCTTTTATTTAATTCATTTTTTTTGAATACTACCATCTTTCTCCTCCAAAGATCAGGATCTGGGGGTGTTGATTGACACCCGGCTGAAGATGAGCCAGCAGTGTGCCCAAGTGGCCAAGAAGGCCAACGGCATCCTGGCCTGTATCAGAAACAGTGTGCCCAGCAGGAGTAGGGAGGGGATCGTGCCCCTGTACTCGGCGCTGCTGAGGCCACACCTCGAATACCGTGTTCAGTTTTGGGCCCCCCACTCCAAGAAGGACATTGAGGTGCTGGAGCGTGTCCAGAGAAGGGCGACGGAGCTGGTGAGGGGTCTGGAGCACAAGTCTGATGAGGAGCGGCTGAGGGAGCTGGGGTTGTTCAGTCTGGAGAAGAGGAGGCTGAGGGGAGACCTCATCGCTCTCTACAACTACCTGAAAGGGGGTTGTGGTGAGGTGGGTGTTGGTCTCTTCTCCCCAGTGACAAGTGACAGGACGAGAGGAAATGGCCTCAAGTTGTGCCAGGGGAGGTTGAGGCTGGATAGTAGGAAAAATGTCTTTACTGAGAGGGTTGTCAGACACTGGAACAGGCTGCCCAGGGAGGCGGTGGAGTCCCCATCCCTGGAGGTATTTAAAAGCCGTGTGGACGAGGCGCTGAGGGACATGGTTTAGTGGTGGAGTTGGCAGGGTTAGATTAACAGTGAGACTTAATGATCTTAAAGGTCTTTCCCAACCTAAACGATTCTGTGATACTGTAGCGAGAGCATGTTGTTTCAAATGCCTGAAAACACTGGAGCATCTAATCTGTTCTCTCTGTCTTCAAATGTAGCAATGCAACATTCAGAAATTCAGGTGAATGGCCTACTTTACTAGATAAAAAACAAGCAGTGTTCAATAGCAGCCAGTAAAAAAAGTTTAAAAGTAATTCTGAGCTAAAAGATGCCTAAGAAGAAATTCCATTTGGAATTGGACCACCACCAGAACTCCTTCCAAATCCACTCCAATTAAACAGAATTATAGGTGATAACAGGGAGGGGCAATGGAAGATGTTAGTGTCCTGGAAGTTATTCAGCCTGAGAGAAAACCACTGCATCAGCTGGTAACACAGAGCCATAGAAAGATGAAAGGGAAACTGGAGGCTTCCTCAGAATTGCTACTTCAGCCTAAGAATTCATAACTGTACCAGTATATAGCGCAATATAAAAACCCGCAATAATCCATTGCAGTAGTCTATGTCCATGTAAGTCTTGATTATTTGGGGCTGAGTAAGGTGTCTCACCTTTTACATGTCAGCTGACTACACGTTAACATAGAGGAAGAACAAGGGAGGCAAATGTGCGACTGCTATCAGGTTGCCTCCTCGGCTTGCAGTCTTAATTTTTCTTCCTAAAGAGTATGGTATACTAGCTTTAAATGCATTTTCCATTCATATCTTCAAGATATGGGTTAATCTTTCCCAGTTGCTCTAGAAGAGTTAACTGCAACAAATTCAGTACGCAAATGAATTCTTTAGATGCACCTTACCGAATCTCTCAAATCCAGGCAAGTCCCCAGAATACCCAAACAAAAATAGTATGATGCCATTAGAGTTTTAAAACCCAAGTTTCTGCACTACCAGTGCTTTTCGGATTCTAGTTGTACAGAAAAATTAAGAAAATGCCTGTAACATGAAAAGCAGTCTACCTGTAACAATAGCAAATTATTAGTACCAAATTGCTCTTGGGGAAAGTCATAAAACAAATTATATCAGATACCAAGCATTCTGAAAAAACGCAAGACAACCTGTGGGAGCATTCATACGGATAATTAGCTAAATTTGTAGTACATTTACTGCTACCATTATACAGTTGTCACAAACAAGCGTATTAGCATCTTTGACATATCACAGCCTCCCACAGCCTTGATAATAATTGCTATACTTTAGTACCAAATCAATTAAAGCTTGGAAAACTGTCAAACGGATTTTTTTTCTTTCTTTCCCTAGAGAAAGAGTAGCAAACAGACAGGTAGTGAAATAAGTCACACGGAAACTGAGTTTAATCAAGCTGACATAAGGTAAGCAACATGGTACAGAACTATTTGATGGCATGCAGGAGAATCCAGTTTTCAGTGGACTAACAGGCAGTACATTTCTCGGGTATTATTGAGAAGAAAACAGAAACCCCAAACAAATGCATGAATAAAGTGGCTCGGTTATCTCAAACTTTTAAATCAAGGTAGCAAAATTTCCCCATTTTATACATATATAGTTCAATGAAGTTTATGACTTGAACATGGGACATTGGAACTGCTAACAGCATTAACCGTTGGTGGATCTAACCAGCAACACCTTACACACCCCTGCCTCGCCCGGATCAAAGCTCTGCCAGAAAGTCAGCATCGCTTCTGGCCATGGACAGTGCTCCCTGAAGGTATGCACGCAGAGTCACAGCAAAAAACCAAGATCACCAACACATATGCACAGAAAACGCATGAAAACCACCTTCTATTTTAAGCAAGCTTACAAAAATCGTGTTTATAGACAAATACCTCTAAAGCCGTTCACAGGGCAGACCACACAGTACTGACGTTTACCTGACCAGGCAGAGCAGGTCACCATGCTCTCAGTTAGCTCCAACTGTTTCTCTGGCAACGCATAAAGCAGAAACAGCCCTTCCTTTCTCCCTTTGGAAACCTCTTATCTGCAGGGACTCTTCCTTTCAGCTCTCCCCCAGCTCTTTTCTACTAACACTGAAAGGAGAAAGACCATGTGCTTACTGACAGCATGACAATGGCAATCACTATCAGACAGTTTCTCTCTCAAATGATGTATCTGCTGCCACTATCAAGGTATGAAGACATCTGCAGAACGTAACCTTTTGAAGAAAGAAAAGACAACAAGCTAAAACAATGTCTGAAAGAAATTACTAACTCATCGGTAGATACTTTGATGAACAAGGCTGTTCACAAGGATGCGGTAATCACAATTGACTTCTTGAGCCTGGATATCAGACTCGTGTTTTCTGGAGACTTTTATCCTGCTTGTAGTTTTCCAGGAAGCTTTCTCTCTTCTCCTGATAATGACTCAAGCTCACCACATCTAATGAATTAAAACCATTGGTTTCAGGTTGAAATGGAAGGAACTGCATAAGCCTCAGGTTACGTAAGAACTAGTTGTTCACCTCCATCTGCGATGGCACGTGTGAGGTTGTTGGGGTTTTTTTTAAGATAGGTTTTGTGTACCTGTATAAAAACCTGAACTGGTCACATTCAGATTACTAAACCAGTATTAAAAGAAGTGAGGTGAGACTATGGGTCGCATTTCTTGTGATTACAGGCTGTGGGATACAGAGTTTTCTGCACCCTTGCTTGAGAGTGATCAACCTGTTAGACCACCATTCAAAGAGGAAACAAATACTTTTCTTCTTTGGGGACATTTTTCACTAGAAGGTTTCTGAATGTCCTTATGACTGAGTGGCACAATCCTCACAACCTGATGACACCAAATGGGATCACTTGCCTCGGGGAACACAAGCAGAAGATAGCTCTTCTGAACACACCAGATGAATCTCATCTATACAAACTTCAGTCATGATATGATGGGAACACAGAAGCAGAAAGATATTGTCCCAGGAACTTCACAGAAAAAAATAAAATCAGGCATGCCAAGATTTTAAAGCCCTAAGCCTGTGATCCCATTAGGCATAAGCACATGTGCTCTTCGAGGAAAAACATTTTTTAAGGCTAGTTCTGATGAAAGCATTTATCAGAATGGAAAGAATTTATTTCAGAAACACCTGTATTTCCCCACCCTTATTTTAAATCACTGTCTACAAGATGTTCTTGACAGGTTTGGATCTGCTCCTTACAGATTCACAGACTGAAGGTCTATTTGAGTATTGCCTTGTGGTAGGGAGGTCAAGATCAGAAGATTACAACGGTTCTTTCCAGCCAGAAGAGAAACTTCACATGCTTTTGCCGTTAGTTTAGGTACGTTACCACAAGGTAAGAAATCTCCCAGTGTAGTAATCCACATCTTGCATACCACAATATTGGGAGAGTTACTACAGTGTTAACAGTAGACATCAAAATGAGAAAATAAGCATTTAACACAGATTAGTTAAAGAAAATGTGCAATTTCAAAACATTGATTTTGCCAGATAATCTGACACGAGAAGAAGAGATCAATGTACAGAAGCATATTCAACACTTAAGCACAAATGGTCTACTATCAATCACCTTTTTTCTGCTTCAAATCTTGCTGAGTTGTTTTTTAGAACTTAACTAATAAAGCAGCAAGCAAAGAAAACCAACATTTATGTTTATTAAAAGGAAATAACTACACAAAGTATCTAGAAGCAGAGAGAGAATAAGACCTAAAGCAAGAATCTGCAATTGATTTTTCAAGCTTCTGCTGGGTCTGTCCCATTCTATAGGCTCCACTCCCTGTTCCACAACCCAGCTTCCCTCTGATACCCCTTCCCCCAGCACAACACGCAAAAAGCACCAACTAGCCCCAAAACCAAACCAACACCCATTTCTGTACGTTTGCCTGGTCACAGCTAGCAGCCACCTGCCTTCAATCAAGAGCAGAAGTTTGAACTGCTCCTCTACACAGCCCCTTTCTTGTAGATGCCTTCCACAGGTCCAAAATCTAAACTCAGAATTGTACCCAGGTAAATTTGTTTCTGTGCGATAAAACATGCA
The DNA here is from genome assembly GCF_030936135.1 of Gavia stellata. Lineage (NCBI taxonomy): Eukaryota > Metazoa > Chordata > Aves > Gaviiformes > Gaviidae > Gavia > Gavia stellata. The sequence continues at coordinate 1,016,636 of NC_082599.1, read as the reverse complement.
ACAGCTAAAATAAGATCTCACTCAGCCAAGCTTAACTGAAGTGTCCAAGGGAGCAGGTTTGTGAATGCCTGCATGAGCATACATGCAGAGGAACATGGAAAGGCGAATTTTGTGCAAATCCCAGCTGGGATTTACACTGCTCCAAGGACAGAAAAAAAAAAAGACCGTGAGCTCAACTTGGAAGCTACAATTGAGAGATGTAAAGCAGCTGAGAGCACTTTTTAAGTTGAAGCCAAAGTCAAAATTAAAACAGGAAAATCATGTGCTACTTATTCTATAATTTTTCAAGCCATTACCCCCACCAAACATCTGTATTTCATTCTGTTTCTGCACTAAATTATAAACTGGAAATAATGACATTCCTTTAGATACACTGGTTTATGACAGTTGTGCAGATTAAGCAATTAACCTATGATAAAAAAGAGCTCATGTAATACAGGACTGTAAAACCTGTAGCTGTTTATAGCTCTCTCAAGCTAACCATTTGGGTTGAAGCTGCTCGTAACTTCTGTGAGTATTTCTGGGATAGCTGGTCTATGTAACAACTTTCGCTGTAGTTTAGTTAAGAAATAAATGTTTCTTCACAGCCATGTTTCAACAGCACGCAGTTTATATGGCAAAGCCACAGACTGAAACACAGAGAAAACACTGAACGTGAAGTATTCGGACATCAGCATCCCATTCACCGAACAAAGCAGAGTATTTTTGGGGAAAGACTCATAGTAATTAACTTAAAGCAATCCTAACACAACACAAAAAGTGCAGTAGCAAAAGCCCAGTATTTCCTGCGGGAATAACGTGACATCAGTATCTTTTAGAATATTCTTCTGCAATGTTTTGGGGTTTTTTTGTTTTACAAGATTAGAATTAAGCCAAAAATCAGAAAAAATACTTGAAAACAAAACTTCATCTTACCATGCCTTTGCTACAAATAAACACAAATGTACAACACCCCTCTGAAACGTTTCTGTTCCCAGAAAACTCCAAGCCGGATTACATTCAAGGGAAACTACATGGCAAATCAATCAGAAGAAAACTGAGTAAATACAGAATGTGTCTTTAAATACTGCACATTTCTAAGCATGCAATGAAAGTTCTGGACAAGCGAGCCAGAGGAAGATGATCAGTGCTACGCCGAGAAAGGCATAATCTTATGAAGTTGCTGTCTTGGATTTATGCACAAGAAGTTTTTCATCCATTTTGACTGCCAAAGTAATCAATTCTGAGGTGGTTTGTTTGTTTTTTTTTTTTAATAAACAGAAGGAAGCAGGAAAACATCTTTACAAAGACTTAACTCACTGGCTGATGCCCTCTACATTCTGCCACCTTCTTGGCCTCCTGGCAGATGAAAGCTTCCAACAAACTCCCTTGCAGTCTTTTTGGGGTCCTCTACCCTTACATGAATTACTCTTCAAGGGGCTGCCACGTCGTTACGTTTTTCATTGCTGCTCTCCGAATGCCGAGGGAGGCAGAATTGGGTCACTGCAACTTTGCTGATGCTCAGGGAAGCTCTGAGGGCCAGGGGAGACCGGAATGCAATGGTTTAATGGGAAGAGAGAGCACGCGGAATTACATAGACTTCCATCTGAACGACCTCCAGCTTCTGAAGTGGAACGAGGACAGTTAACACACCAAACATGCATTCATCGTGGACAGACAAATAAAGACTAAGTTACAGTAGGAAACGGCAGGATATGTCTGTCTAAGAAACAGCTTTCTTTACTCTCCCTCCCTCAAGACAGTCATTCCAGCTATCAGTTTCCACTGAACAGGTCATCTCAGAGCGGAGAGAACAGTTACTTCAACAGAACAGTTAGAAAAAGACTAACCCAGGATCTCTAAAGCACAACCAAATCTTAATAAGTGTCTACGGCTAATTGCTGTCTCCTCTCTTCAGAAAACAGCAAACCTCAGAACACTTCACAGACTAAACCCCACAAGGTACAAACATTATTTAGAGGATCCGATACATACACTGAACTGCTCAGCAGATAGATCCAGCAGGAATAAAACATCACCTGGCTTTACAATCTGTGCTTATCAACTTAAAATTACCATACAGAACCACTGCTCGTTTGGGTCTTTCCTAAAAGGCGATAAATCTTCCCAAGAGTTAGCAGTAGCCAAGCGAGGTAGCCCTGCTTCCCTCTCCTCTGCCCCAAGAGCTCCTCTTGGCAAACACCTAAAAATCACAAACACCAGCTTCAGGAGACAAAGCGGCAGAACAAAAGCTCATTTTTCTACAGAGCTGACAGTTTCACACCATGAACCACTCCACTGGGGAGCCAGAGGCATGGCTGTGCTCGCCCAGGGGTGCGGAGCCGGGGCAGAGAGCGGGCCACCCCTTTTGCCAGCAGCCAGCTGTCAACCAGCTTCTCTCATCAAACTGCATTCTTTGATGGACCACACAAGTACTACTTTTGGATATAAAGTTAAAAAAAAAGTAGCAAAGACCTCTCTTCTCATTATAGCTAGTTGTCAGACTACTGACCACTTCATGCACAGAAAGCAAAACCGATCATTTTGAAAGTTCTGTGTGTTTATTGTGAAATGCAGACACATCGCCCACCACCGAGATCGGCAACCCTGCCACATCAAAGCTGATGCATGCTGGTTTCTACCGCACTTCAAAAACATTCCTATTGCAAAAGCACCTTAAGTTGGTTAAGAATAATACAGAAAACCCTTATCAGTGCAGACACTGGGCTTTTGAAAAGCCTTTACCTTCGTAAAGGTAAAAGCTTTCTCTTCGTATTGTTTGTCCCACCATCAACACCAATCTGGTTAGCTCTTTTCTATTAATATTACCACAAAACAGCCCTATTCTACCTTTATTTATCAAACCGGGGCCAAACTTTATCCCCCGCCCCCAGATACATCAGGCGGTCTAACAAAAAGTCACTTCTTCCTACAAACCTGATCTTGCTCATATCCTTAAACCAAGATGGACACAAACAGCGTTAGGCCATGAAGTGGCATGCACTGCAAAGGCTGTTGCAGATAAACTCTTTATTACAAATACTTCTGACCTAATATATGCAAAACCAACACAGAAGAGAAAGCACCATAAAAGCACAGATGGCAAAGAATACTTGGTGTACAAGTTTTCAAGAAAAAAAAAAACAACATAAAAGCTCACAAGGAAGATGAGGGGGTGAACACAAGATGAAATCTCTCATCCCTGCTGCCTTCGGACCAACGCTCCCGCCGCTTTCCCCGCCGCCCCCCCCCCCGGGGCTCCCAGCGCCGTCCCCTCCACGGGAGGAAACCGGAGATACGAGACCACAGCCCCATTTGCCCCCACGCCCTGAAATTCACAGCCGGCGTCACCCCCCGGCTCCTTCCCCCAGGCGAAGCCCGGGACGGGGTGGCTCCGGAGCCGTCCCTTCCCGGTGACACGGGGCGGGGGGAGCTTTCGGGTTTGAGGAACGAAGCTCGGGGGAAGCTGCCAGATGATAAACGGGGACGGTAGAAAACTGTTTCCTCATTCTTTTACCACAAAAAAACCCTGATATTCCGAAGAAGCACCACTGAAACGATGCTTCGTACGTAACAAACCCGAAAACGCACGTCCGAGCGGCCACAGCACTTCAACAACTCCACAAACGCCGCAGGAAATACCCAAAAGGCGCCTCCCCGGGGGAGGGCCGCGGCACCCCCGTACTCACTCTGGGGAGGCCGCGGCGGGGCGCCGCTGCCCACCGCCGTCCGCCTCGCTCTCCTCGCCGGAGCCGCTGCTGCTGCCGGTGGCGTCGGAGTCGCAGGCGCCCTGCGTGGCGCGGAGGCGGGCGGTAGCGCTGGCCGCCAGCAGCCGCAGGTCGGGGCCCAGGGCGGGCGGCAGGCCGCCGGGGGGGCCCGCCCGCTCCAGGTGCCGCGCCAGCCCGGCCAGCTGGTGCCGGACGTGCCGCTCCACCTGTCGGGCCTGCAGCGCCCGCAGCCGGCGGCGGAGGCGCCGCGCCCGGCTCCACAGCGCGGCCTGGCGGCCCCGCGCGGCAGCCGCCCGCCCGGTGGGCGGCGGGCACAGCCCAGGAGGGGCCGGGGCCGGGGCCGGGGCCGGGGCCATGCGGGCCCGAGGGCGGGGAGGCGGCGGCGCCGCGCCTCAGGGGGAGCGCGGGCTCCTCCGGGGCCGGCCGGACAATGCCCGCGCCTCAGCACTGCGCAGGCGCGCACACCAGCCCCGGCATCCCGCCCGCCGCCTATTGGCTGCTGCAGCACGCGCTCACTGCGGAACCAACCAGAAAGGGTAAATAGTTCCAGCACGTGCTGGGGGGGAGGAGCGGTGAGGAGGGCAGGCTGGTGAGCCAATCACAACTGTCAGCCCGCCCCCCGAGTCCATATAAGACCGCGGAGGGGGCGGTGCCCTTGCTCACGAGCCGGTCGTTGGCGGGGCGGGCCGCCATCTTGTCCTGTCGCGGCGCGGGAGCCGTCGCACCGGTCGCGGCTCTCGAGCGCGCAACGGGTCGGGCCCGGCCCGGCGAGCTGCCGCCAGCAGCCACCCCACGGCCCCCTTCGGCCCGGCTGCACGGCGGCCAGGCGCGGCTCCGGGCAGAGCGAAACAAAGAACACGTCCAGCACACGTTCCCACCGCGGAGCCCGTCCTCCGCCCTCCATCCATTTTATACGCTAATCCAATTATCAAAGCATCTCAGCCAGTGATTAATCCAACCCGAGTAATGGAAAGTCAACGTTCATCCAACTCCCCGAGGGCTTTCCGTCTTGTCCGGGCATGAGGGAAGGAGGCGCCCCACGCTCGCAGCTCGCCCGCAGCGCTGAGGGCCGCGGTGGGGAGGAACCGGGTCTCCACAGCGGGCAGCTCGCACACCGCCGTCTCTCCAGAGCAGAATTCTCTGGTGATTCAGCACAGTGGGCAAAACCGGAAAAACTCAACTCACGCACTTAAGCAAAAAAAGCTAAGACTGTAATCCTGTACCTCAGCGGATCTCAGAAATACTCCGAGTCAGGGAAAGCCGCCGTTGGCAGAGGTTGCGTGGGAAATGTCTTAGTTTCTTCAGCAGCCACGACCAAAGTCAATGTCTCAGGAATACATCGCAGTCTACTAGTCCCTTCTAGCCAACATCTTCCTGAATTACCCTTTCGTAGCTTCCTGTAGAATAACCCCGCGAGGCAGAATACCAGTTAAGCAGGGTGAGCGGGACAGTTCTGGGAGAGGAAGCTGTTCTATAGAAAATAACACCTGGAAATCACACAAAGAAGTTGCAGAGAGCTCCCAAAGCATACAGACCACCAGAAGGCACGTTAAGACTGAAGAAGCAATGCTTCCACACATGCTCGTCAGAAGGTGGGATGTTTTATGTTATTTCAGGAAGGGACAGTAGTACTTTTATGTGACGTTTTATTGAAAAACGGTCACAGGATTAGCTATTGTACCCTATAGTGTTTCATTAGGGGTTTGTGTCAGCTTGATTTATTGATGTAGCAGATTGAGAACATGGTTTCTAAAAATACTCTTTGATTTCTGATTAAATACTTTTGCCAAAGCAGTAAGCCAAAAGCAACATTTAAGAACTTAATGTTCACAATTGTCTCATTTGCCCATGCAAAACCTTTTCCCGAAGGTTTACTTTACGGTACAGCTGCAGCTGGAGAGGTAGTGTCATTGCTGGTCGTATTTTCAGGCCAATGTAATTCAGAAGAAAATTGTATCATTTATAATAAATATTAGACCACAAAGAGGTGCCTGAGACAAGGCAAAAAATGGAAAAAGAAGATGAAAAAAGAGCATTTAAGAAGGTAAAGAGGAGGTCTTTCTTTCCAAGATCCTTAATGAGCCAGTCCACTTCCAAGGAGTTAAGATTTTTCTCGTTCTAATACTAATGTTTAATTGGGAACAGATTATAAAGTTACTTCATACAGTGAGATATCACTGGGTCTTTTGTAACTATTTCGTATTGGGGCTGGGGGAAAATGCATACGTTTTTTTCTTGACCAGCGCAGAACTCAGCCCGTGTAACTTTTCTACTATCCCAGAATTACCCACATCCTGTCGTGTCTCATCATGACAGCCATAAGGAGAAATGAAAGCATGGAGTTTCATATAAAAAATTAAGACATGATGTATTACCCGCTGACAATCCAGCCTAACAACTTCCATTAGAGGCACTTTTTATATTTTTTTAGCAGCTTGACTGCACAATTTTCTTTCACAATTCTTGGACTTAATTTAAAAAGCAATTTATCAGTTTGCTCCAGTATCTGCTTTTCTGACGTTTAATAGGTCATCCAGATTACCAGCAGCTCTAAAAGGTACCGCAGGGAATTTTAACATCCTCCTTCACAACAGAGGGGATCAGGAAATGATCTTTCTTAGTTGTTCCGTTGATTACAACTAGTGTATGAGGCCAGACAGAGTCTTCTTTTTTGGGTTTGTAATTATTTTTATTTTTTAAACTGGCTTCCTGCTTCTAGTGTTTTTAAAATGTTTTTTTGGTTGGTTTTAACAACTTCAGTGATTTGTTCATCAAATTCAATCTCAGAAGTTGAATTTTTCTTAGACGTTGCTTCTTAGCCTCTGTTCGTTGGCTTCAGTAGAATCTCGCCTTTCCAATTACAAAATAATTCAGTCAGAGTCAAAAGAGCTCTTGGGACACACTATTTAGCTAGAATGGTTTATGTGCTTCTCTGCCTCTTCTTTGGGCAGTTGCGCTCACTTTCTCACAATTCCATTTCTGCAAGTCATCCCTAAGCTAAATTCATTTGTATTTGACTTTTACTAAGCTGCAGCAGTTTGCCTTTAAGATTCCACATCGCTGCAGCAGCTGTTGGTAGTATCCCATGGGGAAAAAAAAGAAAGATTCCTGACTTTCTAGTAACAATGATGAGCTCAACTATTGCATTAATGACAGCTGGCCTTCCAAGCAAATACTCACAGTAACTTTTCCAGTTAATCCTCACAGCTTTTCCAAAAACTGTATTAACCTTTTAATATAGAAAAAGCCTAAGAAAGCTTGAACTAAAATGGAAACGCTTTCCTGTATGCTACCATATTTTTCAATATCCTCCAGGTATTGTGACAGAAAGAGCAGCAATCAGTCTGAGCTCTTCTGACAATAAGCCTCTATAAAATCACATTAACGTAGTGTTAGTCCCTTTGTCTTTAGGACTTCAATGAGAAAAAAAAAAAGCCGCACATGACCACACACAGAACGGTATGAGCAAGCCTACAAGAAAGTCTAACATAACTGGATTGTAGAAGTGTTAGATCTTAAAAGGCCTAGAAAGAATATCAGCTACTCATTTAATTTGTTGAATGAGAGCAACAACGTCTGGGTTGTGATAAAAGACAGTAAATGAAAAGAAAATTTAAAAGAATGTTTTGCCAGAATTACAGCAAGACTTTGTTGCTTGCACTCACTGAACAGTTTTCAGTCTCCAAAAACAGAATCTGTATTTTTTTGGGGGTGTGTTTTTTTTTTTTAATACAATAATTTTCACAATTTGTTAGGAACTTCATTTGGGAACCTTATATGTCTCTGTTCTCATTTAAGGATGGGCGATAGGGATGTCTTTTTTTTCTTAAAGCAAGGCTGTCTCTCAGATGGTTCCTCAGATGTTCCTCAGCCAAGGCTGACCCCTTGGCACTTTTTCTGATAACCTTTAAACCCACTAACTAGTTTCAAATAAACTCAACGGAGGCATTTAAAAAATGCAGAGATACCGAGTTCTCCTGTGGAAACGAGGAGTAAAGTCAGCCCCCTTTCCACATGCGGTGGTGTGGGCTCAAGCAGCCTGGACACAAGGGTCACATTGTGATTTTCGTGGCTTTTAACACTGCTCGCTGCCTGTTGGACAGCTGACGGTGAAGGGACATGGGCAGAAGAGGGGTTAATGGAGGGGGGGGGGCGGTTGAGGGGATACAGCTGGGGAAAATACATGGATTTTTAGGCGTCCAGATGAAGATCTAAGGTACGCTGGGTGGCGGATGGGGCAGGGATGCAGAGAGGAGTTGTACAGCAATTTGGTTAACTAGAGGGCAATAGATAGCAGACTTTTCTGTTAGTTCTGTTGGACTTGGTATTTTTAAGGGTTTTCTTTTTTCAGAACAGAAATAGATTATTGGATAAACAAAGCCTGGGAACAAAAAAAGAAAAATCAAAATACTGTCCGTGGTTTTATCTTCGTTTTAGTTACAAGGAGTGATAAACTATTTAGATCTTGCCTAAAAACAGCCTTTGCAGCATCTCTTAGGTTACTTGGAAAAGGGACTACAAAGTAACGCTAGTAAAAATACTGTAATCAGTGGGAAGCAAGTAGAGAACTACAATTAAATGATCATGCTTTAGATGGCTTGACATATTCTCTACAAAGTCGTTGTATTAAAGCAATTTTCCATTCTAAGCCCCCAGAAACGAATTGCTTTACTTGTTACTTAACAGATGACTTCTGAATGATTATGCAGGCTTTTTAAGCTAAGCTGGAGATAATGGCATAAGTTACTCCCCTTATCGTAACACTTTCTTTTATTGTCCTTGTTCTTATCTGTAAATGCTACAGGGGGATGAAGATTACCCATTAACCTTTCGGCCTTCAGAGTCTGCAGAAATAGCTGGACTTCACGCTCCATCTTCTGAATCAAGGTGCGGTAGCTGGACACCCCTAAGCATCCGCTACAGATGCAAATTTTCTATATTCCTTGCCGCTTCCTCCGGTCCCACATGCGTTCTTCAGTCTGCCTCACCTAGAGTTTCGGTTCTGCGAGGAGGCAGAGAAATGTTAGGGAAATTCCAGTTTGACACACTCTCACCCTTAGACGGCTGCCTTTCCATCATGTTTTGGCTCATGTCCTTTGTACAACTGATGCGAAAATAGCTGTGGCCTGCCGACCACAGCAAGAAACTGAGAAATTCAGTAAGCTTAAATCATCCCGGGCATCTCAACGCTTCTCGGTGAAGAAAGCTTTTAAGTCGTAAGAATGTCTTCAAATGTCATTTCAATCTCACCGAAACAAAGCTTTTCTTGGGATTAGTACTCTGAAAGGCTGATTTATAAATATGTGCATCATATGAAAAAAATCACGGTGAATAGAAAAGGCCAGAAAAAACAAGCGAAGAACTCTGCACGCAAGTAAGCTGTTCAGTAGTAATTGCTAAAACCTTTATCAAACCCACGTTGCGTTTAGTGTTAAATTACCAGACAGAACTTAAAACTTCCACATTTTCCATAATTTTAAGTCTACCGTTTCCCACGTTTGCGTTGCTGTCCAAGTTCATGTTGCCAGAGAATCGGTAATATGATGGCAAATCGGCACACCCAGACTGCAGCTCTTTTCCCCCCTCACAAATTAAGCTACCCTCATTGCGCATTTTCTGCTAACCATTAACAAAGCTCACCGTTGCACCCACGCGACTTCAGCGTTTTGTGGAAAGCAAAGACACGTTTTGGCTCGTGGCTGTTGAGAACCCGAGCGTTAACAACTCCTCGCGCACTCCCGCTGTTCGGGCTTCTAACGGCAGGGAAAAGCGAGGAAGCACCGTAAGGCTTCCGCGCTATTTGACGGGTTGCCGCTCAGTATCTTCAGGCAGTGCCTGGAACTGCTCACAAGTAATTAGGCGATTATTACAAACCAGGGCCTTAGTAACGCAGGGGACAAACGCTGCTTCTCTTTGCTCACGTTAGGATTACTCCAGCGAGAAGCAGCGATGAGCCTTGTCCTGCGCCAAAGGAGGAGCTAGCCCACTCCGGTTTCAGTCCTAGTAAGCCAGCTCCGAACGGTCCGTGGATATTCAGCGGATCCGACCCTAAGCAGTAAGTGAATATTTAAGATGAGGAGTAAGTTTCTACCTATAGATAGATACAGCTGGTTAAATATTAACACGGTTGTTGAGGCTGGTGGCTGCTTGGTACGTTGATATATTGATGCACGTGGCTTCCCCTGAATCGGGCGACGTTACACAGCGCTTCCGAGGCAGGCTGTCAGATTGCCCGTGGGAGCGCTCCGCGTTTTCCCACTACCAGCACCGGCGACGGCCTTACCCGAGGCCTGAGCCCGAGCTTCAGCCCGGAGCGGGTTTATCCCTTCTGGCTGCGGGCAGCCCCAGCTCAGGCAGCTCTCCTCCCTGCCGCAGAGCCCCGCAGGAGCGGCAGCCCACCTCCAGGCCCCACACACAGCCGATAAACCGGCCCGCGGCCCGGGGCGGCCCGCCCAAGCCCTTCGGGCCCGGCAGGCCCAAGCGGCAGCGCCGCTCCGCGTCGGGGCACCGCGGCCGGTCTCTCGCTAGGAAGGGCGAAACTCGGACGAAGCGGCCCGGCCCTGCTGCCCCACGGACACCCGCGTCTCCCCGCAGGCCTCGAGCTCCGGGAGCCGGGCGGGAGCCGGGCCCCAGTCGCTCCCCTCAGGAGGAGGCGGCCGAGGCCGCACCGCGGGGCCCCGCAGGCCGCGCCGCCCATTGGCGCCAGCCGTTGCCATGGGGACAGGCCCCGCCCCGCGCCCACGCGCGGCCGCGCACTCTCGTGGTGGGGGGGGGGGAAGAGAGCGAGCGGGAGGTTTCAAATCCGGGGGAGCGGGCGGCGGCAGCGGGCGGCGCCCCGGAAGTGGATCGCGCGGGCTCTTGGGAGTTGTAGTCCGAGCGGCGGCGGACCGGCGCCAGAGAGTTGGTTGTGAGGAGGTCGGTGTCGGGGAGCGGGACCGGCGCCGCTCCGCCCGGGGGGGATCGGGCCGCGCGGTGCGTGGCGGGACCGCGGCCCGGAACGCGCGGTCGAGGCCCGGGGAGGGCTGCGGCCTGAGGAAGGGCGGCGGGAGGAAGGGGAAGGAGGGGGAGGATGGCTCCGAGACGGAGCCGGGCGGGTGGCGGCGGGGGGACCGGCGGGGCTGCGGCGATGGGCCGGGGCGCGGCGGCGGCGGGGCCGAGCGGCGCGGAGCCCCGGGGCCGGGGGCGGGGGGGGGCGGCGGCCGAGCCCGGGCGCGGTGCCCGCCCAGGGGGGCGGGAGCCTCGGCCTGAGGGGAGCCCTGGCCCGCGGGAAGGGGCCGTGCGGGGGCCTGGGCCTGTGCAGGCGGGCGGCGCGGGGCGGGGCGGCCGGGGATGCTCCGCGGATGGGGCACCGGGCGTGTGCGGGGCGGGGGCGCGGGCTCCTGCCTGCCGCTGCCCGGGCACCGCCGCGGGGAGCCGGGGAGCGCAGCCGGCGGGGGCGCGGAGCCGGCCGGCCGAGCTCCCGGGCGCCTCTCCCTTCGGGTCTCGGCGAGGGGCCGGCTGTGGGGGCAGTTAGCCCCGCTTCGGGAAACGGCACCGGGCGACCTGGAGACGGCCTGGGGAGCTGGGCTCTCTCCTGCTTTTCCCATCTGTGCTGTGGGGAAGCCTTCGCTCCTGTTACACAGCTGTTCTCCAGCATGGCCCACAGCCCTTTTCTTAGTTTTGTCTCTCCCTTGCCTTCCTGTTAACTTACTCTGTGGTCACTGGCGGCACCATTTTTTCCCCCGTGGTCGTTGCAACCATGGCGGTGGGTTGCCCGTTTTGTCTACAACGCTTGGTCTCACAAGCGGTGGGTGCCCAAGAGCATCCCAACGCCCAGTCCTACATCTAGTGCTTTATTGTCCCCCCTTCCAGCTTGTCAGAGTTCGGCGACGGGAATCCTGCAGAATTAGGATCGGTAAAGAAAGGTTTCTTGCACAGATCCACCCCTTCTTTGGCCCAAATAACTGAAAGTCAAACTGTTCCGCTTTGTGTGGACCCCGGCGCAGGTGATCCTTGTGGGTGAATGATGTGTAAGACAATACAATTTCTCCTTTGTTCTCATGACAAAGCATTCGGGGCTGTACCTCTTTACACGCTGCTGGAATATCACAGTAGACAATAATCCAAAATTCTGTGATATTCGCTGCATCTTGATGTACTTTCTTCTTGGGGATGTGGTTTCTCCTCATACGTGCATGTAGTTATTTTCAAGTGGATCAAGGAAACTGAACAAAGACCCAATTCCCAGGCCTTTGAGGTTTTATCTAGCCATTTCCAGCGCTACATTCACTGGTTTCACTCTTCGCCTTTGCAGTAAGGGCATTAACTCTATTGCTAACAAACTTCAGTGTCTCTTTTGCCATCTGGGATTCGAGTACTTTGCCAAGTGTGAGGCATCAGGTGCTCTGCAGTCCAATGGCATCATCGTGCACAGTTGATTCTCATTCCAAACGTACGGTTGCCTTGTCCATGTCAGTCCTGTGTCATCGTATTCCACTTCTTCACAAATCCAGTGTCTGATGAGGCCCCACATCTCCCTCCTGTCATCAGAGCCTGACAAAGTGTATTTTGAATCTTCCCGTGTGTCCCCCTTTCAATGATGTTCACGTGTCCCCTTCATTTCTGTGAATGGTGAAGCAGCTGCCATAGTTGGACACCTTTTTTTTGGTATCAGGATCTTCAACAACAAAAACCTGGGATTTCCCTCAGGCTGCTGACTGTGCTAAAACTGATGAGTCCCAGTTCAGGATCCTTTGTGTTCATATCCACCAGATCTGGTCCTGAGTGATCCAGTGATGATGCCGCAGGGGCTGATCTCTTAATGACCTGTACCTTAAACCTAAGCTTATCTATCCAAGCTCTTCTCTCTCTGCTTTGACCATGTTCTTACTGGATGCTCAAGTTTGAAGTACTCTAATTACTCCATGTCCTTTGAAAGGGATCCCTCATCAGTGGGATGGCAAGAGCTGGATTCTGTTCATGGGCCTCACCTGGATTGTTTCCTCTCTCTTCACTGTCCTGTCCCCACTCCCACCCAGCTCTTCTAGCCTTGGGGCTGTTACTGGTTGCACAGGAAGGGTCCCCATCTCAACCTGGGATCTACAGGCGTGATTATAAATAACAGCTTTCTTAGAGTCTTGCTCGTCAACGGGGCTCACGGTTGTTAATCTTGTAAGCTTATCCGTGTATGGTTTTCAATTTTTTTTTTTCCTTCGTCTTGAGCAGAAAAGACCATTTTCTTCAACTTTATCTTGCATTTATTTTCAGAAGTGCCCTTCTGCCCATCCCAGTGTAGGCGAGGTGTTCTTTGTTCTCTTTTCCACTAATTTGTGCTCTGTAGGTAAGCCTTGCAGTTTATCTGCCTGAATGGTACGTTACCCCAGAAAGCTGTTGTAGACTGACTTCCCCGTATTCTCTGGAATACGCTTCGTCTGTCGGCAAGCAAACAGCTTCCCCATTTCCGTCATGCTTAGAAATCTGGGAGGAAGATGCGGCCAATACCTCCCTGCCTTAGATTTAAGAATATATCGCAACACTCCCTGGCATACTCCTGGTTGTCTCTCTCCAGTGACTTCAGACTGTTCAAGGACTTACTCTTTTCTGTCGGAGTAATACTGAACTCATATAACTTGCCAGAAATCCTGTTGGCGTTAAGATGGTTTGTGCCTCGACGGAGATGATCCCTACGTGAAGGGGGCACAAGACTGCTATGCAGTCTGCTCTTTCAATTTGCATTCCTCCCGTGACTTAGCTCCACGGTTGAATGCTTCAGCCTTAAGAATCTTGCTCGACTACCACAAAAGAGTTTTCTAACTTTGTTCAGTGCAGTGAGTTAGTTATACCAAGGATGTTTTCCTCTGCCAGTCTTGATAATTACTACAGCATGTATGGTTTTTAATTTTTAAACAATCCTAAGAAGTGTGTTTTTATTTATTTAGTCATTGAAAAAGACAAAGTGTAGACTTGTCAGCAAGAACGGGGTTGGTTTTAAGTGCCCGTAGGGAGGTGACTGGCTGAACAAGGTGGCACATCCACAGAGTTCTGTTCTGAAAGTGGTGTTCTTCTAGGCCTTGTTTGCGGTTGCTGAAGGAAACAGTAATTTTGTCATTAGTTTCACTGAAAGCAAAAATAGATCATTTGAAAGCATAATAATTGTAGGATATTAATTGCGTGCGCAGGAATAGCCATTGATACCGATAGTGAATGTTAGCTCTGTGTAAACGAGGACCCTCACCCATCTGATCCAAGTCTGTTAGAAAATCCTTGTTACTCTGTTATCAAGAATGCCTAAAATGTATTTAGTATTTGGCATGACAGATAAAGCACCCCAGAACAAAGTTGATTTTTTTTTTCTTATTTGAGTGAAAGCTATTTTAATAAGAAATTAAAATAGAAAGTTTAACATAATTTCAGCCAAGACCATTATCAAAAGTACACATTTCTTCTCTTGTTTTGCTTTATAAAGGGAGAATAATGGCAGTGGTCTACCTACCTGTGGCATTCTGACTTAGAAAGGTTTTAAAAAATATCCCTGAATCAATATCGCCACAGAGACAAAGCGCTTCCAAAAGCTGCAAACCGCTGGTTGAGAAGACACTTCCTCCCTTTGGGTGTAGAGCAGGCAGTTGTAACGGGGTAGCAAACAGCACGCGCACGGTTCAGGTGAGATGGACAGAATGTAAACAGCAAGGTGAAATTTGTTGAGGACTGTCAGCTTTGTCTCGTGCTAGAGACGGCCAGTTTCAGAAGTACTTGAAACATCTCAAAGGAAATATTAATTCTAACTTCCTGTTTCTTTTTGCTACCTTTTGCTTTCCCAGGAATCAACCCTTTTCACTGTGATGGAGATGTTCTCGCTGAATTCCCTTAAAGGTAAGGCCCTGAGACAATCTTCAATTCAACTCTTACTTTTTTCTTTGTTCAGAGGTTTAACACTATAGCAGATTGATGAAGAAAATCAATTTGTAAGAAACAGTACTATCCTTCTCTGTGCTGGATAAATGAGAGGTTTGTCCTACAAATGTCTTTGCCAGACTTCCTTCTCAATGCATTGGGGACAAAAAAGGAAGTGGAGATGACTGTACCTGAACTAGCGATAGCTACGCAATGTACGATGCCAGTTTTTATGTTTGAGACACGCTGTATTGCTGAGGGGAGCCCAGCGTGCAGAACTCGCACTTTAAGCGTAAAGCGAGGTGGTTGTTGTAACCAACGTGACTGTGTTCTGTCTCGGTCAGCGTGGCACGAGTTAAGTGTTGCGGGTAAGCTTGGGTACAGTGGGTACAAGAGAGTATTTTGGGGAAACAGCAGAATTTGGAAGGGGAGAAGACCTGTTGTGTTATCCAGTAGATGACAGTCTAGGCTTGTTTGCTATGTACCTTAAAGTAAAGGCTTTTTTTTCCCCTTTTAATTTTACCCTCCTAAACATACCTGCATCCTTTTGTACCAATTCATAAGTGCTTTCTCCTTGGTGTCTGCATACTTCAAATACCTGTCAGCTGTTACCATGTCCTTTTTTTCCCTGCCATTGCTTTGCTGACCTCTTTCTTTAGGAAATCGCTCCAGTCACTGTCGGGTTTTTGTTTTCTTTTGATGTTCCTTTCTGAACCCCGTTACTTGGTCTTAAAATAAGCTGCATAGAATGGAATAAAATATTCCAGACATGGCTGAACCAGTGACGGATCGCTACCTCCTGTCTCAGGGAAGTCATGCTTCTGCTTTAGCACTTGGGGAACACAACAGTGTACCAGCCATTCTTGTAACACTGCCATGCTAGTGAGTCACCAATATTGCGGGTTCCGTATTTAAAACAAAAATTCCCAGAATGCTCTATATGTCCAGGGCGTTAATGATGTACGGAGTAATTTTAGACGGGAATGAAAACCCTCTCATCTGTCAAATAGTGTGACCTGGGTTGGAGCCTGAGAGAGAGAGAGGGAACTTTTCCTGTGAGGGCTAGTGGTTTGTCATGGCCAGGCTGGGTTTGGGACTCTGGGGGCTGTAATGCTTGCGCTCTGGGGGAAAAGGAAGTCTTTAACATAACGTGGCTTCTTAACGAGCTTCTGCATAGCGCTGCTGCCTCTGCAAAGGCTTGGCTAGAGAAGATGAATTAACCACAGCTCATCGAAGTGAGCCTGAACTGGCAAAGCCTGGGAAGGTGGCTTTAAGCGATTCCTTATATGCTGTTTAACGCTCATCTCTGCAAAATAAAGATCTTTGGATTGAATATGTGGAATCTGTGACTTCTGGAATTTTTTAATAAATTGAGTCTTAACTATTTTTTCTGTGCTCATGGATAATTTTTATATCCTTTACGGTGACAAACCACTAGCCCCACTCATGTCTGACTTTCTGTGCGCCAGCACACTGTCTTTCAGCATCTTCTCCCAGATTTCTCCTTCCCCCTGACTGCGTGTTTCCAAGATTTTCCCCAGACATGTACTTTATTTATCTGTTTTCTTTTGTTTGTTTTGCTTTTAATCATTGTGGTCTCCAGCCATGGCTTTCATCTCCTTAGGGCTCTTGTTACCTTTTGTGTTTCTTCACTGATGTTCACAACTTGAAACAGCTTAGTAGCTGCGATTATTATTTTTTTCTTCACTGCTGGACAGCTTATTACCTCATCTAGATCTTGGGAAAATGCTAAATAAACCAGCAACTCTATCAAGTTAAGTAGTTTCACGGTAGATTTGTCTTCCCAGAAGGATGTATTAATGTTTACATATTATTTCCAGCCACCCTTTCTTTCTAGTCCTCCTTGAAGCTTTTGTTTCCAAACCAACTGACTTTTGTCTCTGAAAGTAAGAGTTTGTGCAATGTGGTATTGAAAGATTTACATATAATTAATTTCCTTAAATTGAGTGACTTGTCTAGCAAGGTTGTTTTTCTTTTTAGTGGACCAATGCTCTTAAAATTTGTAATCTAAGCCTTTATAATTAGAGTGCCGGAATAACTTCCGTGTCTTTCAAAAAAAAAAGGGCCTTTTTTTGTGTCTTCTGGTGCTGCTTCAAGATCTGGGGTTTTTTGTTTGCTTTTGGTTTTTTAATGACAAAATAACTACACAGACAACTCACTAGCTAATTCACAGAAGTTCTAAAAAGTGTGTGTATTGGAAAAGGCAAATTTGGTGTAGTAAGATTGTTTTCTTTTCTGAGTGTTCATGTATGCTCTTCCGAAGTTGCTTTATTTATACAGAGTTTTGTTTGATAACTTCTCGAACCTCTTCTCACGGAATACAGGCTTTGTAAAACTTAGGCGTGTAATTATGCTAGTTAATCCTTTCGTGGCTTATCGAAGTTTTCTCTTTCTGATTTAAAAACAATTAAAAACCCCACCACCCCCAAAACAACCAAAATCCCCCTTTTTTCATCATGACGCTTAAACAACCGTTCATGGAAATTGTTGGTTTACACACAAAACATTCACTGAGTAATAAGGTATTTGACGTAAAAATGATAACCTGGTTTAAAGAAACATGTAACTGAATGGTAGTCCCAGGTGTATGCTGCAGCCAGAGGTAATAAAAATTATACATACTAATTGCTTAGAAAAATAATTCCGGCTTTAGAAAAATAAAAAGCCGATGCTGTAGTGTTTGAATTTCAACCAGCACTGCAGCACTGAGAATTTTATGCCTCAGACACGAAATCATTCGTACAGAACCCAGTAGCAGGGGAGTCGCGGTCAAGTAGGGAGAAACGTGTAAGAAGGGAAAGTGCCTCTTGCTGCCTAATTGACTTTAAGTTTTTTAGCGTTTATCTCAAATGTTAGTAAACAATGGGCTGCAAGCGGACTTTTAGTAACAGAGACACTTGGACATGAATTACCTAGTCAGCACGTGCGTGTGTTAGGGTGCAGGGGGGCGTGCGTGTGGCTGACGACGACAAACCCGACATGGCTTTCAGGTGCCGGGGCAGTTTCTGAGTCGTTCTTGCAGTCGCTTGTATTAAAACGATCAGAAAGAGCGCTTTGCCCGTAAATGTGCAAGGATTGCAAGAAACGCGTGCAGGAGTGAAACTGGGGGCAGCCAAACGCTGTTGAAAGCATAGTAAAAATTGCATGTGTGTTTTTTTTCCTCCACTTAGAGAAGGGTAGTAACGATTCTAAAATAAAATCCGTATTTGGAGGACTGGCCCGTGGATTGTGTTTGCAGCATCATCACCAGGTTGCTCAGATCTTGGAGCAAATGACTCATCTCTTTGTGGTAACGTTTCTTTGAGCGTGTCTGAAACATCCTATTTTTTTTGGGGGGGGTTGTGACACCTACAAAATACTCGCAAAGTAGAGACGACCTACATCCCCGTGGCGTGACACGTCGTCGGTCTGCGAGCGCACGCTTTGACTCGCTGTGTTGTTTCTGTGTGACGCGCACGTGTCAGGAGGACAGGCGACTCCAGGCAGGGCTGGTAGAGCTCAGTGATGCAAGTGCCGTTGATTTTTGTGTTGGTTTTTTTTTCTAAAAGAGGACGCAAACATCTTTCTGCTGGCGCGGTGCTTCAGCGGGCGCAGCGAGCCCTCCGCCGTCCCGCGGCGGCTGGCACCCCGCAGGCAAGCTTCTGCCGCTCTCTGCCTCCACGTGTTCTGGCAGGGACACGAAAGCAGCTTCTCCTTCTTCTCCTTTTCCCTTCCTTGGCCGCGCCAAAGCAGCTCCCGGGTGGCGTGGCTGCTGCCCGGGCATCCTCCACCCGTGGGCTCAGCATCCCCCCGGGGGCGACTCAAGGGGGTGGAGGAGAGCTCGCCTGCGCCGGGTCCTCCCCCCCGCCGGGGGGCGCTGCGGCGCGGAGGGTGCCTTCCCGCCAGGGGGCGCCCGGCCGCGTCGCTGTCCGCGCCCTGCCTGAAGCCGGCGCCGGGCAACCTCAAGATGGCGGCGCTGGGGCTGCTGCTGCAGGCGGCGGCGGCCTGCGGCTCGGCCGGGCCGCTGGGCCTCTGCCGCCGCTACCGGGCGGCGCCGGGGGCGCGCGGGCTCTGCACCCGGCTGCCGGCGCCCGAGAGCCCCCAGGAGGCGAGGCAGGAGGAGGAGGAGCCGCCGGGCGCCGAGGAGGAGGACGCGGCCGCCGCCATGGTGAAGGGTGAGCCGGGGGCGAGGCGGGGCGGGGGGAGGAACCGGCGGCGCCCCCGGTGTGCGCGGCCCGGCGGCCGGGGAAGCCGCGCCGCGCCGCGCCGGCCCCGCACGCAGCGGAAGGGAGGAGCGAGGAGCCCCGCTGCCCGGTGCTGGGAGGAGGGAGCGTGAGCGCGCCGCACGTCCCTCCCCCCGCGCCTGCAGCCGGGCCGCGCCGCCCGCCGGCCTCCTCTCGCTCCGGGCGGCTGGGCCGGGCCGGGCCGGGCCGCGTCGGGCCGCCCGCAGCACCCGCCACACCCCCCCCGCCGCCGGGCATCGCGGGAGAGCGGCGCGGCCTCGAGCGACCCTGCCCCGGGGAAAGGGCGCTTGGCCGGGATGCGCGGCAAGGGAGAGGAGCCGGCGAGCTGCGGCGGCGTCTGCACGCACGGCTGCGCCGCCGCCGCCGCAGGTAACGGGCCGGTGGCGGCCGGTGCGCCTGGAGGGGGGGGCGCGGGGGTGCTCCCTCGGCGCGGGGCCGGCGGCCGGTGCGGGCAGCGCGGAGAGCTCCGGTAGCCGCCGCCGGGCAGCGGGGGCCGGGGCCTTTGTGGCAGCCCCCGCCGCGCTGCGCGGGTGTGCGGGCTCTTTGTTGGCGGCGTGCGGACGGGGGGAGTCGGGTTTGTCCAGAGAACAGAAGAGGGGTGCGGAGCCCTTCGGCTCAAGGTCGCCGGTTTGAAGCCGGGCCGAGCCGGCCCTGGGCAAAAGTCCTCGCCGCTTCTTATGGCCCGCCGTCGCCTGATGCGGGAGAAAAATCCTAAAAGGATCTTTTGCTAGAAATCCTGATGGATTGAGCACGCCCATCGAGCATCCGCCAGGAAAACTGCTCTGCCGTCGCCGTGCAGCAAGTTCCGTTAGGTCAGAGCTGGAGCACGCTGCGGGAGCAGGCTGCGGGCGGTTCGGAGCGTCACTTTATCCGTGTTTCGTGTACAAAGGGCTTCGGTCCAGCTTTCCACCAGGTAGTCTTGCTGCCTGAGCCGAATGAAACGCTAATCGAGATACGGACAGCTCTTGTTAACGTAAATCCTGATATTTGCCGTGTCCGTGAATCTGGCCGGGGTCATGTCTCTGTCTAAAGCTCGGAAGATGTCTTTTCTCTCTTGGATGTCAGTCCTTCAGCCTGCAGCAGAGTTGTGCGTGAGGGGGCATGGCGTTCAGGTGTTTGAAGGGTGAATGCTCTCCTGCTGTTCAGAAGGAATCGTCACTTTTTTAAAAGAATATTTGAAAGTGTGTTTTGATGTTGTGTTTTGACAATTGCTTTTCGTTAGACTATGAAGCATGAAGAACATTCCTAGTTTAGAAAGCTATGAGTAGTTTTGTGCCGGAGGTTACCGCTTCCAGGCTGTGACTTGAACTGCTGCATTTTCCCTTTCAAAATGACTGGTTTGGTTTGAGTTTTATTTCTTAGGCTGTAATTTTCCACTTTGGAAATTCGGTTTATTATTACATAATAACTTTTTTTTTCCCTTCTGTGTTCTGTGCTTCCCTCCCACCCTCCAGCACTTCTTTTTTTTATTATTATTGTTATTTTCTCTCTATAGTTTCTGAATTCTTTGGGTCTTAGTTCCATTTTCCTTTCAGAAGCCTTGCTGAGCTTTATCTTATAGTTCAGAGTCAGATAGTCTTTACCTGTTACATTCAAGCTGTTCAACAGAGCAAATTAACTTCTAAAGTAAATGCTAAACCACCCCAAATTATTGTTTAATGAGCTGGTTCAGGTGTTGCCTGAGAAAAGTAGTAAACCTTCCCCCCCCCCCCTTTTTTTTTTCCTTCCCCCTCAGCACTTTTTCTAATGTGGATTTTCAGAGAGTACTTGAGTACTGTATCTTCGGGCTTTGGTTCGCTTTCCTGGAGTGCCTGTTTCCAGCGGTGGCTTGCCGGCGTGGTTCCATGTCGTGGCTCTCCCTGTGAGGTCACCCAGGGCTGGGGGTGTCAATGGGGGATGCCCAGAAGCCATGCGAGGGCCATGTAGGGAGAGCTTGCTGGGATTGGCCTCACCCTTCCAATTTGTGTGGTGGATTGACCATGGAAGGCTCTTCAGGCGAGAGTTTGGCAGTAGCGGAAGATTTGTTTCAGACGAGCAAATAAAAAGTCCTCAGGGTCTTGTCGTAAGTCTGCCCTACCTGTACAGCTGCTACTTGAACACGTAGAGGTCGTAAAAGTTATTTTAAAAAACTATTTATGAAGGCGCATGCGAAGCGTTCAACTTGTAAACTGATGTCTTGTTAGCTAGCCTCGTTTGACTGCTTTTGTTACTAGTCTTGGATACAAATACGGGAACATCAACGCTGATCTGAGGCCAGCTTAAAAAATGGCAGTGTTATATTGTTATTAATATCTAAGGCTTCGCTTCGTTGGCTAGATGGTGGGATTTTGCAGCAGAATCTGTGATGCAGAGAGCTCCTCTGCCTGCTCAGTCAGGTCTGTGGCACTTCTTGCTCGTTACTGAGACTTATGTGATCTTGACCTCTGTTTTGCTCTAGGAAAGAATCTTTCTCTGAGACTAATTAAATTTGCTGTCTCATAGTATCGGAGAAGAATTTAGGTTGGACTGAAGCTCTGGATGCCGTGTGGCCTGATCCCCTTCTCAGAGCAGACTGGAGCGGGTTGATCAGGGCTGTGTCCAGCCAAGTTCTGAACATCTCCAAGGATGGAGATTGGCCATCGGTCATTCTTGTTCTCTGGTGATGTCACTTGCTTTTGAAGAAGCCTTGTCAGTTTTACCAATTTTTAAGTTTGCTCTTGTTTAAGCAAGAACCACATGTGTTTTTTATTACTGTGTATCCTTGAAAGGAGCCTTGGTCAGGGTCACTAGATGATGGTTTAAAAAGACCCCAACCCCCCTCAAAAGTAGTACTGTTTTGGTGTACTCCAAACTAAACTGCCAGGTGGAACCTTCTCTGTCTCCTTCCATCTCTCCCCAGGAAAACATGCCTAGGCGAATTCCTTATGAAATGAATATTATGGAGCCACAGGGCTTTCTTCTTCCCTGTGAATTTTTGATGTGTTGGGAGCATTCTTCACCCACTTGAATTAATTACGGGGGGGGGCTTATATCTTGATGAGTGTTGTATTTAATAGTTTGTCCTTGCTGCTCATTTGTTGCTTCTCTAGGGAAGAGAATTTGAGGGAAGATAGAAACTGTTGAAACCTATCTAATACTCCTGTGTCTTCCTTGAACAAGACTATGAGCCATTTTATTTGTGCTCTTGTTGTACCTGACAGTGTCTTTACTTGTCAGATTTGTTGGGGTTAATACAAGGCTTAGCCACTACAGCTGGGACTTGTTCGTTGGTTTTTTTCTTTCTTTCAGTGTTGCTTGGAATTATCACGGACTTTCACAATCAAGTTAAGCTAAAGCACTCTCTGGCTTTGAGGAACTTAAATTAGTTAATTGGCTTCTTTGATAACCCCACCCTGAATTGTTGGCTATCCAAGACAGGCTTTTAATATTCCTTCGTGATTCCAGAGCTGCGGTTTGGACATCATATGTGGTTCTGCCTTGATAGGAATTGCATACGAACATCAACTCTCTTTTTTTGGGGGAGTATTAGGTTACACTCCTTGCCTCTGCAGGGCTATGACTTCCCAAATACCCATTCTCAGCAGTGAGAGAACTAAGACGCTCTTTGGAGGAAGATGCCAAGAAATCCAATCTGGCAGGGAAGGAAACATTCTGCAAATCCAGTTCTGCAATTTCGGATTGTTTCTTTAAAAACTATGAGTGAGGCATGGCTACATGCAAGATAAGATCCTTTCAGCTCTTGAATTCAGGGTAAGAATGGGCTGAGGGTAATCCATCAAGCCTTAGAGTCGCTGTTGATGCGTCAGATGGTACTGCTGAATATGGCATTGTCAGCTGTGAAGAATACATTGTGTCTCGGTTGGTAACTCAGAGTCTGATCTACAAGCCAGAACTAGGCTTTGTTATTTAGAGATCCTATTCTTCTTTGCTCTAGAATGGATTAAATATTTAGTCTTTACTGAGGAGTCACCTCAGAATGTGAGAAATTGGCTCTGTCATTAGGTAATTGCATTTTTTTTTTCCCAGGCATTTAAGAAGAATGTATTTCTTGCCTCTGCCTGTTACTTATCACAAAATTTCTCAGGGTATTGTTTTTGAAAGGGGAAGCAACTAGAGGCCAAATAATACAGGCTGGTGCTAGAGGGTTTTTGTTTTTTAATTTCTCATTTATTAAGTGAATTTAATAGTGCATTTGGGAATCGTGTTACTACTCCTCCCTCCATGTGTCCCAGCGATATGGAATGGAACTGCAGAGTGCCAAAATCTTAGTCATTTTTCCAGTTTTCTTGAGCAGGTCGAAGTCTGAATATAGTGGTGCTTGCTCTATGAGTAGGTAGAAATGTCACACTTGCTGTATAATTACAGAAAATTGGCTTGTCATTCTTCGTTAGGCTGAGACCATTTTCATGCTCTCCTGGCCAACACATAGAAGGTAATTCATAGACAAATAGAGTTCATAAATCAGAGTACTTCCTGCATATTCCCCTGTACTCGTCCAAGAGTTTTGCCCAAGTATGCGTGAGAAGCAGCAGCCTGTGGGCTTTTTTTATTTTTCTTTATAACGGAAGATACTGTGGCTGACCGTCGTGCATAGGAGAGTGGCAGAAAGCCCGTTGTGTGTTGCGTGGTCTTTCCCCCGTGGGTACAGTCGAAGGAGATTGAGCAGACAGCAGTTCTGATCTGTTCATTTTGATGCTGCCCTCTACCAGCTTGCCCTCTGCGTACCAGGTTGAAAAGTAACGCCGGCCTGAGCCAGTTCCAGCTGCGAGTCAGAATTGGGCAATTGTCGAATTACAATGCGACCTGTCTTCAAATGACACCCAGCTCTCGACATCCTTATCGCAGGCCACGGAGGTTGTATTTCAGCATCTTCCCGTATATGTTAAGGAACCCTAATTCCTTCTGTATCTTGTCCGTTTGGCTTCTGAAAGTGGTTTCTCTGAGATTCAGCTGGTTCTTCTGTGGTTTGGAGGAAGAAGTTTCAAAACTAAGTGTCACTAATTTTTTTTTTTTTCTGAACTCTGGATGAGCATGCCCTTTCTTTTGATGGAGAGTGTGGTACCATCAGCAACGTGGTTTTTTGCTCTCCCTTATCCAAGTTATCCACAATCTGACAAGTGTTGGCCTGCAGTGGTACAACGTAACTCTTTGCCTTCCCTAAAACCTCTGTGATTTCCCCGTTGGTCAGCTTTCAGGTGAGCCCTCATAATACAGCCTCATAACTTCAGTTTTCCCTCGCTGAGCAGCGTCTTGGAGAATGTCTCTTCCACGTGCCTGTGTTACAGAGCCTTTCTCTGTAAAATACTTGCTTTCTTCTCTGGATACCCAGTTGCTGGGTATCTTCATTATAGCAACTCTGCAGTCAGAGTTTTCAGCAAAATGTGGTGGCAGATCTTGGTGATGCTGTAATGAGCATGGCTGTTTCTCCTCGGATTTGGTAGCTCAATCTGAAATTCCAGATTCTGGCCGTACCGATGATTTTGTGTTGCTGACTTCTGATTCATTGCTGAAACTTCCCCTGAAGGCCTGTAAAGAATTAGAAGCCTTCTAAAAAGTAGTGCCCAAACCCATTGATGGTCTGCAAGAAGATTAATGAAGTTCTGACTGCCTGGCGAGCCGTGTGTTTGTGATGCTGAGTGAACGCAGGATCAGAGTGGCTTAGCTGTGCTTGCTGCTGCCAGAGAGGGAGATCCCATTCCTCTCTCCTCTTCCCTTGCGCTGGTTTTGGGTACCTGCAGAACTGTGCAGTTGGCCGATTTACTTCTGAGCCCAGCAAAAACCAGTTTTTTTTTTCTGGTTTAGCTTTCTGTCGGATTTGGGCTGCAAATCGTCTCTCCGTACGCTTGGGTTTGTGCCAGAGCTGGAGCAGTGGTGGTGTTAGAGCCTGTGAGAAGTGGCACCTAGCCCTCACCGCATCAGTGAGCTGTTAGATCTGCCCGTTTGTGGGAATTGTTATCACATTAAACTTAATCTGATCTCGCTTGGGCTGCTGCTCAAAATAAAGGCTCTCCTCTGCAGTGCCAGGTACAACGGTGATGCATGCGAGAGGTGAGTTAGAGCAGCTTCTTTGCCAACTAAAACTGCCGGTGTTGGCATCAGGGAGGAGGCTGGACCGTGCGGTGGGCGTGACATTGCATTGTCTGGGGGCAGTGTGATTTTTGTTATTGTTATTTTTTTAAATGAGTGATCTGAACTGATTATTAATATCCCTTTCCTGCAAGTGCCGTAGCCTGAGCAGCATTTCTCACCTGTCGGGGCAGGGGACCTGTGCTCAGCTAGCCAGTCCTACCTGCCATCAGTACCTGCCGCTTCAGGCGCTGCTTCTCGGCTTCCTGCTTGGGCTGGTTTATCTCCAAAGGCTGTTGGCAAACTTCTTTCCAGGGGGTTCTCTGAGCAGTTTAGTACAAAACCATATTCCCAGCCTCTAACCAAGGCATCTCAAATAAATTTAGGGAGAAGCACCCAGGCGTTACTTCATGTTACTACCAATGGCTGGATCTGATGTGTAACTTGTGTGTTGTTGAGACCTTTGACTTAACCCTGAGGTGATATGCGTGGTTCAGGAGGGGGATGCAAATACTAAAGTCTGTTCAAAACAGTTATTGCTCAGTTTGTTTTTGATATCGAAGAATGACAAACAAAGCTGCTTTTGCCTCCATAGTGAGGAAACAGCACCAACTCCATATGTTCATCTGGGCTTTGAATTCTGTGCTAGGATGTTTGTATTCAGATTCAACAGGTAGATGTAGTCTGTCGGTTTTTTATGTTAGTACTGTATTCTTTGGGGGGAAACAAAGTCTTTCCAAACTGTCACGTGATTGTTAGCGTCACTGAATCATGGAGTTAGACTGTCAGGGCTGCAGTTCTAACCCCTTTTAAAAGAGGGGGAAGCAATCTGTGCATTTCAGGAGAACTATGGGACGGTCCTGGTTTAGCGTGGGGTAGAGTTAATTTTCTTCACAATATGGGGCTGTGTTTTGGATTTGTGCTGGAAACACTGTTGATAATTCAGGGATGTTTTCGTTATTGCTGAGCAGGGCTTACATAGAGTCAAGGCCTTTTCTGCTTCTCACCCCACCCCACCAGCGAGGAGGCTGGGGGTGCACAAGGAGTTGGGAGGGGACGCAGCCGGCACAGCTGACCCCAGCCGACCAAAGGGATATTCCATACCATAGGATGTCATGCTCAGCAATAAACTAGGGGGAAGGTTGGCCGGTGGGCCGCTGCTCGGGGACTGGCGGGGCATCGGTCGGAGGGTGGTGAGCAATTGTTTTCATTTACATCACTTGTCTGTCTTGGGTTTTATTTCTCTCCCTTTATTATTTTCCTTTTCATTACAATTTACTATTATTTTATTTCAATTATTAAACTGTTCTTATCTCAACCCACGAGTTTTCTCCCTTCTACCCTTCGAATTCTCTTCCCCCCATCCTGCTGGGAGGGGGAGTGAGCGAGCGGCTGTGTGGTGCTTGGCTGGGGTTAAAACACGGCAGGGCCATACAGTATTGTTGCCCGTTTTGGATTTGCAGTGTTATCTTGCATTTGAAGCTCAGGAGACTTTGCACTCCTGTGTACCATTTTGCTGATGCCTGGAGACATTGGAGGTGAACCACTTAATACCCCTGCTTACTTTTCTATCTGTAACCTTAAAGACATTAATGCTCACAGAGCTGCAGCGAAGCAGGTGTTATAACATGTCTTTGAACAGGACTGCACAAGAATTGTAAGACATTTAGTTCCTCTGTTTTTTTTTCAGATTCCAGAGACTTATTAAAGGAATTTCCACAGCCTAAAAACTTGCTCAACAGTGTGATTGGACGAGCCCTGGGCATTTCTCATGCAAGGGACAAACTGGTGTATATCCATACTAATGGGCCAAGAAAAAAGGTAATCCTGTTGTGCTGGGGATGGGTGGTGGGTAGGTGTGTTGCACATAGAGTGGAACATGAGCCAAGAATACTGCTAATCCTGGAAGGAACTCTTTGATAGAGAACATTATACAGTTGTTTTAATTCCATGTAAAAGTTGCATGATAATCTTTCAAACAAGAAATATTCTCACTTCTTCCCATTTCTTTTTATTTTCACATACTTTAATAGGTATATCAGTGTAGGTCCTGTCCCTCTCCTTTTGTGTGTGGAAGGATGGATTTTTTTTTTTCTCTTTTAAGTAGCTTGCTGTAGCCTACTTTTCTCAGCAGAAAATCACACAGTCTTTGCTCAAATGTGTTGGGCTATGTACCCCGCTACCTTAGAAATTTAAAATGTAAATGCTATATTTTAGACCTTAGTAGGCCTAGATTTTATTGTAGATTCTAATAGAACAAATGCCTACGCCTAAAACGTTCGATTGCAACCAGAAAAGAAGAATTTGTTTGCGATGGAGGGAGGCTTCTAATACTACTTAAGGGCAAAATGAAATACAGACTCTTTTTTTGTTGTTGTTGTTAAATGAAGCCGAGGAATTCCAAGCAAACAGTTTGCGCTCTTACTGGGATGTGAGAGGCCTAGATCTAAATTTGTGCTATAAACTGAGCACAAGTTCTTAACCGATGGGTGCTCTGTGTTCAAGGGTTTGCCTCCTTTTATCATACCAGCTGTCATTCTAGAGCAGAAAGCCCTTTCCAGCTGAAGTTTAACTGTAACGTACATTCCAGGAAAAGATTCAGTTCTGATGGATTAACATTTTCCAATAACATTCTGTCTAAAATTTCCCAGACAGTTTTTATTACCACTTCCTTTCTCAGCATCCCTGCATTTTAGGCAATACATTAGTAATGGTTACTTTAGAGTTCCTTTATTATTTGTGGTTTTGTGCGTCTTGCTTTTCCTCGAGCAGTAGTGCAGTTTTCTAACTTAAATTTTGGAATGCCATAACAAGTGCCTCATCATTTTAGTTTGTGTAATCAGCTCACATTCTTGCTAGCACTTAAATAGATTAAAGTTGAGCATAACTTCAGATGTAAAAAAAACCAACAACAACAAAACCAAAACCAATAGAGGAGCTCTTGGAGAAAATGAGGGCTGGATCGCAAAAAACAAACAACGCAGAAAAGGTGTGTGGGGACAGAAGGACAGGTGAGACAACCTGGAGAAGTCTTGGCTGGAAGCGGACAAGGTTTTTTCGCAAGCACCGAGTAACTTGGCCTTCGTGAGACAACTTTTTTCTCAGCAGGTCTGTGTCTTTTCATGTAGAGCCCCAAGGCAAAATACGTAGCAATTTCCTACAGTAGGATGAGGT
Organism: Gavia stellata; assembly: GCF_030936135.1. Lineage (NCBI taxonomy): Eukaryota > Metazoa > Chordata > Aves > Gaviiformes > Gaviidae > Gavia > Gavia stellata. The sequence goes on along the minus strand of NC_082599.1, from coordinate 988,594 downwards.
TCAGATGGCAGGCAGGCAGCCAGCCAGATGTAGACTGTTGAAGCCAGGAGCCTTTTCTCTAGCATTATAGGTGGGGTTTTCCCAGCAGACCTAAATGCCACCTTTCATCTTTGCTGCAGAAACAGGAGAGAATTCCTTAGGCACTTCCCTGCTTTGAGCCTTGCAGAAACTCAGCTACAGCATCTGCAGGGCCAGGAGTAGAGCGAGTTCTTGACTTGAAGCAATTTTTTAAAAAGGGCAGGGTTCAGCTTTCAGCATTCTTTGCCTCTGCAGGTTTTTCAGCTGCTCTCATCCAACTGTACTGATATAAGAGGAGCTCTGGTGGTACTGTTAATTCTCTTCATAGCTTGTGTTGGGCAGCGCAAACTGAAGGCTGGGTCCTCACGTGCCCGATGAGTACGGTAGCTGCCTGTGTAACTGTGATGCGATATACCACTAGTTAAAATTACAGTAAGGAACCAGTTAGGAAGATTTGCTTGCCATTGCAACTGGAAATGTGTTGGAGAGTGCATGTTGCTTCCCAGGCACAGTGTGGTGTGCTGCAGTGTACATAGGAACAGTTACTCTGAAACGGAATTGTTGTAATGAGCTCTTGGCATTTGATTCCTCTGAGCTGACACACCGCAGCCTGTGAAGCTCCGGCCCAGAGTACGTGGCACTGTGCTGGAAGTCAGGCTGGCTTCTGGGCCTGGCTCAGCCACGCAGCTTCTGTGTGACTGTGGGCACCTCATATCCCTTTTTCAGGCTTTACTGGAATGGAGCTTCCCACAAAGGGACCAAACAAACACTTTGGGATTTTCATTTGTAGTTCCTTTCTTTGCCTGGAGTTCGGAGATGTTTGAAGTAGCTATGCTCCTGGTGGAGAAGAGAGATTGTTCTGTGCTGTCTCACTTCACTGGTTATCTTTGCTTTTCAGAAAGTCACTCTGCATATAAAGTGGCCTAAGAATGTGGAAGTGGAAGGCTATGGGACCAAGAAGATTGATGCCGAGAGGCAGGCAGCAGCTGCAGCATGTCAGCTCTTCAAGGTGAGCCTATGCTCCTCCTTAGCTTGAAGAAACAAGCCTTTGAGTGTGCAGGCCTCGTCTGTTTTGGTGATACGATTTTTGGCTTTTATCTCTTTGCCTGTTCACTTTCTTAGTTGGCCTATCTGTTAATCAAGGGTAGAGGGTGAAGACTTGAGTCGTCTGAATCCGTTTGAGCCCACTTAGTTTAGCCAGGCACGAACTGACTAAACTTTTTGAGTTTTAGTCTTTGTTCTTTATGTCCAAGACCTTACTCAGCTTCTTAGTCTCAGCGTCTGTGGTGAGTAGAGCTTCCCTCGGGTATGTTTGCTGTTACTGTTCACTAACTCACACTTCCGTCAGTCTACCTGTGTGTATTTGTAAGCGTAGTACCTTTAGAGGCTCTTGTTTCCTCTTCACATAAGCCATAGTGTGTCAATCGTGTGTTCTGTTTTACGATTACTCTTTTAAAGTTACACTAGCCTGCCACTTATTTGTGGCTGGAAATGGTCGATACGTGTGCACAGCCACTGTCAAACAAGTACAGTCAAGTTATAAAGGTCACCATTTAAGATACGGTGTTACAGAGCAGCTATCTGAGAATGAGATGCAGTTTTGTCTTCAGCTCTGCCACTGACTGTTGTCTGTAACCCTGAGCAAGTGAGTTTGCTTCTGGAGTTTCCCTTTCATCTGTGGAATAGGAACAATGGTATCTTCCTACTAAGGAGCCCAGAAAAGATGCTGCAGGTGCTCTAACAATAAGACAGCTTTTTGATTTGCTTGTAAATCAAGAAGCCTACATTAAGAAATAACTATTTAGTTTTTAAATTAAGCCTTCAGAATTTAAGAATTGCAGTTTCTTCAGCTGGCCTCTGCGCTTAGGCTCGTTTCTTTAATCCTGTGATTAGCAAAACTTGTTTCACTGACTGACTTCATTCACCTGAAGCATGGTTGGTGCTCATTCAGTTAACATTCCCTGGAAATGTACTCTTGTTTTATCCTCGCTAGTCATTATGCAGTAAAAGCATTGTTTCCTGCTTTCTTTGAGAGCCTGGAAGTTTTCAAAGGAAAAAAAAAATTCCTGCCTCTACTTACATTTTTCTCCAAATTTTGGGAAATGACTAAACTGTATTTTCAGTATAGAACTAAAAAAACCAAAAAACCCTGAAACCATAGGTTCAGCATGCAAAGTTTTGAACTCCGATGGTTTGCCAGCTAAACCTGTAACCCAACAGAAGTCCCTCATGATGTGCAATCATAGCTATAGAAATAGCTACAAAAGCTGCTTTAAATAAATAGTCATCTGTTCAAGAAATTGGTAGTTCCTAATGGGTGCAGAGACTGTCTGAACATACTGACTTTGAGTACAGCAGCTAGCAAAGTGAATTCTTGCTGTCTTAGGCACTCCTACAGCACAAAATAATACAGCCTTGTCTTATATGGGGCCATTGAGAGGCCTAAAGATGTAACAATTTATTGCAGCGGTCTGGTAAGACATGGCGTGTGTTACACTCTAGATATGTCTGGAGCTTCATGTAAGGTTCAGTCCTAAATGTAAAGGCCAGCAGTAATTAGGAACTCTTCTGTTTCAAACTGCTGGGTTAGGGAGCTCTTACTACTGCTGATACAAGTATCTGTTCCTGTGAAAAGAAAGGAGATGAACCATTCCCTGAATTCTCATCTTCTGTTATCCCAGGTTATACTTATTTAGACTAGCCTTTCCACAAAGATGCATTTTGTGCTCTGAGGTGAGTTTCAAAACTTCAGAATGCTAAATATAGTCAATAGTTTGTAAAATACCAATAAATCTTAGCCCACCCTTTCTAACAAGCTATGCGATGCCAAGCAATTGTGCTCTGGGAAGTGAGGTTAGCGAACAGATTCCCTTTCTTAAAGCTTTCCTCCTGCCATTATTTCTTAAGCTTCTGAAAGTCCCTTTTCTTTCTCTTTTTCTGTGGGATATGAAGAAATGGCTTCTGCAATTCTCTCCCTTACCAGATGTGTTTTGGTTTCCTGCACAGTTACCCATATCTGTCTCTCTACTGCAGCTAGCAATGCATTTTTTTTCTTGTAGGGCTGGGGTTTGCTGGGGCCCAGAAATGAGCTCTTTGATGCTGCAAAGTACCGGCTTCTCGCTGACCAGCTTGGCTGTCCCGACGAGAGGTGGTGCTCGGAGGGCAAGTGGCGCTCCAAGTCCGGACCTTCCCTTGCCGACTTGTCAACCTGCTGGCGACGGATGGAGCCGGATGATTCCATCCAGCCCATGGAACAGGGCAGGATGCCTAAAGCAATGAGGAGAGAAGAGCTGGAGGAAGGGGAGCTAGAGGAAGGGGAACTGGAGGAAGGAGAGCTGGAAGAAGAAGCAATCGATGTTTCTGATTATCTACCTATGGCACATCAGGACGCTCGAACCCCAGGCAGAGATGCAAGGTACGTCTGCCCTGACAGCTGCTAATCCAGGGCAGTAAAGAAGAGAGATATTTTTCTCTGTGTAGTTCCTCACAGTGGAGCTGCAGCTTCCCACGTTGCTGCTGAGGCCTGTAGATGGGCCAAAGACTGACTACTGTACGGTTCTCTGTGAGCAGTAGTGGGGCAGCCTGATCTTGTACCTGGCTATCGTCCCAAGGGAATGCACAGGCATCTTCTCTGCAGCCTTGCCCTTTGGATAGGCTGCTGCCTACTTGTTACCTGCCTGCCTTATTCTTCTGTGCTAAAGAGGTTTCCATTCCCAGAAATTGTGCATGTGCACTTAGACCTTTTTTTGACCGCCCTGGTTTTGAGGGCAATGTTAAATCTCCTGCTTTTCATCACCGTAGTTGCTTGCTTGACTTCATATTTTATGAGCACAAATCTTGGATTTTTAATAGTCAACAGGAGTAATATCTGTAAGGACCTGATGGTGGTGGTTGTTTTTAGGGTTGCTCTTTGGATCCAAAGTTATTTATTTATTAATCTGTTAGAATCTGTTGATGCTATCTGGTTTGTAGTGCTAATGTAAAGGTTTGATTGCTTTTTAGTAGGTGGCTTTACTGGGCTGGTTGATTGTTCTATGACTGACAGATTTTAGTAGCAAGACACAGCTTGACTTTTCAGATGACCAAAATTATCTGTGCCTTTAACAACTGAGTTTCAGACCTCAGTAACAGACCTGAAGCGACATGGGTCTGAGCACAAAGTGGATATTTGTATATCAAACTGTTCTCGTCTTCCGTCTAGCCGAGGAGGGAGTTCCATTGAAATGACAGATGACAACACTGCCATCCGTGCCCTGACACAGTTCCCACTTCCCAAAAATCTCCTGGCCCAAGTGATTCAGATTGCAACCTCTTCCTCCACGGTCAAGGTAAGGTGCTGTTTGACCCCTGCCAGGGACGAAGCTCAAAGACTCCAACTGGAATCACTTTGGGTGCCTTTTTTGGGCAGCTGAGAGCTGGGGAGAGAAGGGAGGTTAAAACTAGGCCTAGAAAAATCAGCCTGAAGAGCAAGAAAAGACTTTGAGGTGAGAATTGAGGAAATGTCTTAATAGAAGTATGAGGAATGTTGTTACCTGAGGCCAGGGCAATAGGGGAGCTGCTGTTTGAATGAAGGAGAATATTTTCTAAGGTGATAGGTTTGCATTTCCCCATATATCTGCAACAAACACAAGTTCGCGTTACTCACAGCAATGTGTAATTTCTGTGCTGACGGAATCTTTCCACAACTCAATTCTTGCCAGTATCCGGTGATCCTCCTCCTTGGTATGTGTCACCCACCTCCTTTCCAGACCTCATGTGCTTAGGCAACAGTAGCTGTGCTCCACCCCGTAGGCTCTCAATGACGTTCTCCACACAGCTGTCTGCTCTCACTTCTGCTTAGCCAGTGCCTTGTGAGCTGGGGGAGTGGAATTCAGTGCAGTAAACCTGTTCTGGTACACTGTTAAAACAAAACAAACCCCAAACCAACAAAACAAAAAACCCCAATTTAAGCTCTGCTTAGAAATATTGGAGTGTATTTGAAAATGCCTGCCTAGTTACATAGGCTCTTCACACCTCCCCCAATCTGATGTTGTTTATGTGTCTTTTAGGAATACATGCAGTTCCGTACAGTAGGCACCAAGACCAAGATCTGCAAGCTCACGCTCCGCTGGCCCTGTCCAATGACTTTCGCTGCCAAGGGCCGTCGCAAGGTGGAGGCAGAAAACAAAGCAGCGGCACTGGCCTGTCAGAAGCTTAAGGTAAGTGCAGACGGCTGCTACATCCCATGTCTAACGTGTCTATGAATAGAGGCTCCTTGCACCTGACTTACCGTACTTGAGCCTAATGGGGTGATGCCCGAAACGTTCTGATCTCTGACTCCATGCTTAATAAATGTGTATTTCCAAATCTTAGGATTCAGTCCAAACTGCTGTTGTATCCATCTAGTATCTGACCTGTGAAGGCTGTTGTGCTTGTTTTGAGCCTTTAACAAGAAGTGATGTGTAGGGATCACCCTGGAAGTGTTAGCCCATTCTCTTGACCACTTTGCTGCTGTCTACTAAAACGGGCTATCTTCTCATTCTTGTAGGTGGACTAATGCCAACACATTGCTGCAATAGTTTCGCTGCAGACTCTTCTAGTCAGCAGAGGGGAAGTCCAAGAAAATAGTCTAGGACTCATTATTGAATTGGCACAACATACCAGAACCATAGTGAGAGAGTTAACAGCCCTTGCAGGAGGGTTTTGTCAGATGGTTGGACTTGATGATCGTACAGGTCTTTTCCAACCTTAGTGATTCTGTGATACAATTGTGGCTGCTGTTTCTTTGATGGGTCTGTTTAAGACCTTCTTGTGAGCATTGTGTTGGGGGCAGGTGGCAGTTGGCTCCAGTGTGTCTGTTTCACCAGACTTGAGACGGGTTCATGTCTTGTTTCTTGCTGTGGCAAAAGCAGGTAGCGATGGATTTGGTATATGGGGTAAGGAGTTAGCCCACCCCAACATGTAGGGCCCACGTGCTCTATATACCAGCACTTGGCATGCAGCAGTCTTGTGTCTGATAGCGTTGTTTGCCTCTTCCTTTGCAGAGCCTTGGCTTGGTGGACAAGAACAACAACCCCCTCAGCCATGCTATGTACAACATGACTTCGCTCCGGGAGCTTGGTGAGAACCAGAGGAAACCCTGCCACATCAAAGTCCCCGAAGCAACCCTGCGCAAGATCGAGAACTATCTGAACCACGTAAGGCTTGCTCAGCTGTCTGAGAACCACCTTTGGCTGATCCCATTTGACTTCAGGAGTTGCACATGGGTTGAGAGCTTCATGTCAAAAAGTTGAGGGAATTCATGGCTTGATAGTTTGCCACAAAAACTGATCAGTCTCTGCTGACCTTTGGAGAAGGGAGGCTCTTCCTGGGCAGTGGGGCTTCTCTGTATGCATCTGTGACATTTGTCTGCATCATTTGGCTTTTGGGATGTTACGGAGCGCAGTTTTGGCTTGCTTATAGCCTCCTCTGTAGGCTTACGAATGCTGCCTTGTGCAGGCATTGGTTCCATTAAACTCTGGTCATGCCTTGTAGCTTTACAAGGACCAGGTGCCGGTACTCGTGCATTTCCCTTGGGAGTGTCTCTTGCAGTATTGCTCATTAGTGGTGGGTGCAGGTCCCCAGGCACCTGGCGGTGCTTTCATCCAGGAGATCCCTCTTCCTGGTGGACCAGTGGTGAACAGACACCCATGGGAGCTGAAGTGGTGCCGAGGCAGGGTTCCTTAAGAGCATTCGCTGTCAAAGCAGGAGTTAGTGCGACGGTAAGATGAGGTTGAGCGTAGCTCAGGTACAAATGGTGGTGTTGGGTTGATGCCACCACAGGCATGGTGGTGGTGGGTTGCTGGTTGGACTTAATGATCTTACAGGTCTTTTCCAACCTTAGTGATTCTGTGAAATGTGAGCAGCTTATTGAAGTCATTGAAAATAATGCCCATGTTTGGAAGTTGGCAAGTCACTGATACAGCACTGATGCGGTACTCTTAGGCTTGAACGATAAAGATCTCGGGCAATCTTTACATCATCTTACAGGTATTGTAGGGTAAACGGAAAGGCAGTGAATGTCCTAGAAAGCCAAGGCTATGCCTAAGACAACGTCCGCTTCTGAATGACCTGCTGTAAGTGACTGAACTAAGGGCTAGAAAAGTTAGAAAAACAGCATCTTGAAGAAGATTGATCTGTCTCCCATGCTTACCTGAACGTGAGCTGTCACACCATGTGTGGAAGGCTTGGCTTTGCGACTCTGAGTAAGGCTGAATCCAAAAGTACTGATTTGTAGCTGAACTTTTAATCCCACGAACATCTGGGCCAATGCTTTGATTTGTGTTCTAGACAATTCCTGACCGATTGTTGCTCCTTTTAGTTCTTCCTGTGGGATGTGGGACTTCTCTTTTTTCTTTTGCCAAGATAGAATATTTCTGGCTTAGCTGAACGCTTATGTTTTATGTAAGTTACATGTCTGGGCTTCCTGAGGGAGGGAAGGGTGGTGGTGTAACTTGATAGTTTCCAAAAGTTGTCTCTGAGGGGCCGTTGCATCACTTGCATGCAGTGTAGCCACTGACGTGAGGAGCTTAAGTTACTGTTTTGTGCCTGTCAGTTTGGGCATCAGCACTAACGCCCCTCTTAAAATAGGGGACACGATAAGGAAGATGCAGGGAGCTGCTCAAGTTAATTCCCACTTTAAATAACCTCAATTAGAATACAAGAGGCTGAGTTACCTAAAATCTGAAGAGACTTTGGCAAAGCTTCACGGTCACTGCAAAGCCAGTCTGGTTGAGTCTCTTCCAGGTACTTGTTTCTTTCTGTCCTTCTCAGGACTGGTACTAATCTTTTTGTCCCTGCCAACTTTCTCCATCTCTCACAGTATCCAGTGGACATCAGGGAATCCAGGCCCCGGCTTGCTGATGACATGATGAACCTGAGCAAGGAGTCTGGTGCGATAAGTGATGCAATCACAGGGAAGACATATATACCCATGTTGGAAGCAGAGGAAGTGCGCCTTAGCCAGAATCTCCTGGCCCTCTGGAAAAGGAGAGGATCCTCGTGGCAGGAGAGCCACCCGCTGCCAGTAGATCCTCACAAGGACACCATCCTATCAGCCATTGAGCAGAACCCTGTTGTGGTAATAGCGGGAGACACAGGCTGTGGGAAAACCACGAGGATCCCTCAGCTCCTGCTGGAACACTACATCCTGGAGGGACGTGGTGCCCGCTGCAACGTAGTAATCACCCAGCCAAGGAGGATCAGCGCCATCTCGGTCGCCCAGCGCGTGGCACAAGAGTTGGGTCCCAACATGAGGAAGAATGTGGGCTACCAGGTGCGACTGGAGAGCAAGCCACCTGCCAGGGGAGGAGCCCTGCTCTTCTGCACCGTGGGCATCCTGCTGCGGAAGCTGCAGGGGAACCCCAGCCTGGAGGGCGTCAGCCACGTCGTGGTCGATGAGGTCCACGAGCGAGACGTCAACACTGATTTCCTGCTCATCCTGCTGAAAGGCATCCAGAAGCTCAACCCTGACCTGCGCCTGGTCTTAATGAGCGCCACAGGAGACAATCAGCGTTTCTCGCATTACTTTGGGGATTGCCCTGTGGTCAAGGTGCCGGGTTTCATGTACCCAGTGAAGGAGTACTATCTGGAGGAGATCTTGGCGAAGCTGGGCCGGCACCGACACCGGCACTACGAGATCAAGGTGGGTACGCAGCGTGGTGGTTAAGCGGTTTCCCTTGGAAGAGGCGCTGACTTCTGGCATATCAGCAGGGGAGAGTTTGGGCCTGGAACTGCTCCCTCTTTCCTGTGGTTGTTGGACAGTGTTTGCTTAGCTTTAATTCCACATCAGCCCTCATGAGGTAAAGTCAGCTTAGTAGAATCCCAGAGTATTTTGATTAAATTATGGATAAAGATGACTTCAGATTTGGTCTGAGTTACTTTTGTCCCTCTTTCATGTGAAGTTTGTTTGAGTAAGCTAACAGCTCATTGTACTTGTGTATGTATATACATAGATGCAGACTTGAATGTTTGCATGCTCTGTGCAAGCCTGGTCCAAGACTAGGATGGTTATGGCTTACAGCAGTCTGTTACCTCAGTACTCACCGTCCTCGCATGACTCATTTCCCTGATTGCTGCTTTTTGCGACTAATCTTACTGTTCCTCTGGAGAATGTCCTCCAGACACGTACTCTTTGCTGTGGGTAATCTTACTTCAGTTGTGGGTCTTGGAGTCACAGAATCGTTGAGGTTGGCCAGGACCTCTAGGCATTTTCTAGTCCAGCCTGCTGGACTAGCAGGTGTCAGCCCATTTCTCCAGCCTGAAGAGGTCCCTCCCTATGGCTGAACAACCACCTGGTGTATCAGCCACTTCTCCCCGGTTTGTATCATCAACAAACTTGCTGAGGGTGTCCCATCGCCTTCAGGGCAATCTTCCTCTTTCTGTTGTGGCTGGGATTTTTACCTGCGCTTTTTAAGCTGGCCTGATAGGTATGTTCCAAGTTACCAAGAGATACAAAAGCTGCTGCTCTGTGCCTGGTGGATTTGAAGTCCCAGGTGCATATGGTACAGTTTTCTCCCCCAAAATTTCATGTTAATTTTGTTACTTGTTAGGTGCTGTTCAGTAGAGGTACCCAAATCTCAGCTTCCAAGTCTGGAGAATGGGAAAGGGACTGTATATTCTCACTGCACAGCAGAGGAAACTGGCAGCAGTTGTTCCAGATGAAGCCAAAACCAGGCTCCTGAGGTTCCTGGCTCCTAGTCCTGGGCAGGCCGTCCAAGTACAGGCATTTGCTCTCTCCAGAAGATGCTCTGGGAGGCTGTGTGCCTTTCTGCTGACTGTTAGATTGCAGCTCATTTATCTGCGTGTGTCCTTCTGTTTTATTCAGCAATCGGATGATGAATGTGTCCTTGATCTTGATCTGATCACCGACCTCGTGCTCCAGATTGATGCCCACGGAGAACCAGGTAGGTTCTGCCTTGCCCCTTGCTCTTTCCTTTTGCTGGGGGGGGGGGCGGGGGGGGGAGTGAACCCTGCAGAGTCCAGACCCTTTGCAGAGAAAACATGATGTTGAGCTTGACTTCTGCAAGGCCACCTTGAATTCCTGTTGAACTGAGTGGTCTTAAGCAGTGTGGCATGAGCTAATTCTGTTTGGCTAAGACAACACTTGAGTCCTCAGTGTCTCAGTCTTAGAGTCCTGAGATACAGCTGTTCCTGGGGTGAAGGGCAAGACTTGTCTGCGCTCCAGCATTTGCAACCTTGTGCTGCACAATTTAGTTATTTTTCTGTATTGGAGACCCATCCTTGCTAAATATCTTTGCCTGGGAGGTGATGTTTTTGTGAAGGCAGGACTCTCTGAAGACTTTTAAGAGTTGCAAGTGTTTCAAAGCTAGTAGAAGGTATTCGCTCTCAAACTACAGGTAGCCTGGTTTCTTTTTGGCTTTAAAACCTGTCCTAACGAGCTCACAGAAGCAGATACAGCATAGCAGGTATGAAGTCTAGATGAACGTTCCCCTGGGTCTGACTTCCCATAATGGCTGTTATCTGTCATTTGTTCATGATAAGTATGATCCAGGTTTCCTTAGACATCAGCTGGCAGAGGGTATCACAGACCAAGGCCCTGCTTTTCTTTGGCTTTCTTGGGCTAAAGGTTGCTCTGGACTTGGGGAAGTAATGGCTGTCCCTTCTCTGCAGCAGAAACAGTTTGTCTGCAGCTGGGGAAAAGTGCTTGGATTTCTAGGTCACTTGTTCTTAACTCTTGCTCTGTTTCAGGTGGGATCCTCTGCTTCCTCCCTGGTTGGCAGGAAATTAAAGGAGTGCAGCAGCGCTTGCTAGAGATGCTCGGATCTCAGAACAGCCGGTACCTCGTCTTACCAGGTGAGATGGCAGCGCCAGACCTTTTCTCCCCAGGATTCAGGAGAATGGATGGGCCAATTGACTTGATGAACCCCTTCAGCTATTGCACTCTGATACAGAGCAAGCTTGTATGCTCTGATGTACATACCTGTTGTGTAATTGTGCATGTTAAGCACGAATAACTCCTCCTGGCAGAGGCCATCCAAACCTGTACGTGATCAAAGAAACTGGCTTCCTGTTTGCCTCCAGCAATTCAGAATTAGGCAAGGAGGAAAGTGGTAAATTCTGCATTGCTGTAGCTGCATGCTGAGCCTACATAGAAAAAATTTTCAAGGCCTGTTTTGTGGGATGGAGATGTACTCTGTAGCTCAGCTTTGATTAGTGAATTTAACATTCTCTGTCCCAGGAGGGAAATTTATAACAAAAGCCAGTATTACTCTGTAAAGCTGTAGATTTTTGGGGTTGGTTGGTTGGTGTGGGGTTTTTTGTTTGTTTTCTAACAGTCCTCCCTATTCAATGTCAAATAAGGCCAGCCAGGAGCACAGCTTTGAGTGGTTCAGTTGCTAATAAATGCAGGTGTTCTTTTGTGAAAACTACGTGTTCTTGTGCTCCCCCGCTGCTCTGTGCAGTTGCTGGGAATTTCTCCGCATCACAGATCTGTAATAGGGCAAATATGTGATACAGAAGAGTTACAGGCCTTTGCTGATAACCATTTTTGACCAAGTGAAGCCAAATGACAATGAGGATACCCCATTCCCCTGCCCCGGTGGCCTTCTGAAAAGGGGGAGCTGCAGAACTGGACTCTGGCAGGGAGTGGGACTTCTGCTTGGGGCCCAGGGATGTTCTGGTGGTGCCATTAGCCTCTCGGGGATGGGAGGTGATCAGAGCTCCTGCTGATGTTGAGCCATAGATTGAAGCAACTGAAATGAGGCCTTCCCTAATGATGTGTGGTAGATGATTTTTCCTGGTGTCTGGCTGGCAGGAAACTGCTGACAATGACCATCAGTATTACAAGTGGTGTCCCCATCCCTGTCCCCCGTTTCTGGAAGCGGGAGGTGAATGGTACAAGAGGGCTGAGAATCAATGCCCACCCTGGCCTTTGTACTGCAAAGCAGCTCAGCAGGGCAGGGCTGACTGTTTTTTATCTCCTAGTGCACTCCAACATCCCCATGATGGACCAGCAAAACATCTTCCAGCGGCCTCCACCTGGCGTCAGGAAGATTGTCCTGGCCACCAACATCGCTGAGACCTCCATCACCATCAATGACATTGTCCACGTGGTGGACAGTGGCACACACAAGGAGGAGCGCTACGATCTAAAGACCAAGGTACTGATGCTTTCTCGCCTCTTAAGTGCATTTGAGACGTACAGGAGCTAACGGATGTTTCAGAGCAACATCTGAGATGCCGTTAATCGGATGATAGAGCTGCTTCCCATTTGGCCCTCAGGGCACTGGCACTGTGTCCCTCTTTGGGGACAGAGTGTTTGCCTTTACCAAGCTCCCTGCCAGGCTCCCCAGCGACTTCTGCTGAACAGGCAAAAGTCTGGTGTCTTCAAAGAAACTTAAGGCAAATCCCGCTCCCTTCCCATCTCTCTGTTAACACCATCTAACATCTGTAGCTTTTCCATTTGCTTTCTGCCTTTTTCTATGATTTCGTCATAAACTGCTCTTGTTTGAAGCTGGCTTGACCCCAATGCCTTAGCTTGTTAGTCAGCTTTAAAGGGGGCGCGTTTACATGGCTCTCAGGCCATGCTTCCGGCAGTGTTGGGCCCTGTGAAGACTCTTGTGCATACGTTTTCATAGCAACGTGAAGGCTGTGCCACTGTTGCTCTTGGAAGAAGGGACTCTGGCGACACGCTACTGCCCCTTCCCCTCCCTGTGCTAGAACATCTTACAGGGCCAGGTGGTGATTCCCACCTTGGAACAGTTCTAGTTTAAAACCAACCCTTTTGTATTTGCCTGGTTTTAACCCAGTTTGTCTCGCAACACAGACCCCGTCTGTGCTAGCAGGCAGCAGGACTGGCGTGGGGGAGGCGGGGACCACATTCCGCTGGCAGCTCCCAGCACAGCAGCGTGATGAGCCCCTGGGGAGCACCGTGGTGTGGAGCCAAGGCAGGTTTCCAGCAGATGGCATCAGGGTCTCATCCGTGCACTGAGCGGCTCAGGCCTTCACGCTGCTGGGTGCAGGAGGGTGGGAAAGGCTTCCCTTGCCCTTTAGCGGGATGGTTGATCCGTCGTGAGGAGTTTCCGAGATCTGTGGACTGGATGGAAGGCTGCGTTTAAACAGGACAGAGAGCCGTGAGAGTAGTCATGCTGAATCCTTCTTCTCCTAGGTGTCCTGCCTGGAAACTGTGTGGGTGTCCAAGTCAAATGTGGTGCAGAGGCGAGGGCGTGCTGGCCGCTGTCAGTCGGGATTTGCCTATCACCTCTTCCCTCGCAGCCGCCTGGACAAGATGCCAACTTACCAGGTTCCAGAGATCCTACGCACCCCACTGGAGAACCTGGTGGTTCAGGCCAAGATCCACATGCCGGAGAAAACAGTAAGCACAGTACATGCCTGCAAGACTGCAGCCGACTGAACCAGCAGGATGTGGCCTGCCTGGTGCCAGTTCAGAGACGTGATTTGACCGCAGACATGAGCAGGAAAAACCCAAGATGCTCATGATTTTAGTTCTTGCTTTCCTAAATGCAGCGCTGTCTAGGGAAGTTATGACCAGGAAATGTATAGATTACTTAGATGACAGAGTATCTCTAAAAGACTCTGCGAGAATGGAGAGGGCTGAGCTCATATCCCTGTAGGCAAAGAGGGAATTGTGTTGCAGTCTGGGGCCCTGGGGCAGGGCAGTGGGCTCCCGAGGGCTCTCCCATGCTCCTGTAAGGGAAACATGCCTTTTTTTTTTTTTTTCCTTTTCCCTTCCCCCCGCTGTGTTGCAGGCAGTTGAATTTCTCTCCAAGGCTCTGGACAGCCCTGACATCAAAGCTGTGGATGAAGCAGTGATCTTGCTGCAGGAGATTGGTGAGCTAATGCTGCGTCCTGGTGTGGGTGTGATGGAAACATGTTTGCTGTCTAAACACGGGAGGTGGGAGGTGGCACAGGATCCTGTGGGACAGACCGGGCAGGATTATCCCTAGACAGGGGTGGCAGCTGATGGGGACTTCCTAAACCGCACGCGTTGCGGTGCTGTTTTATTTCCCATGCTGCTTTGCTCAAGAACTGGGGAGAACTTCTCAGTGTTTAAAAAAAGAAAGGTGGGGAGAGCAGAGAGAGAAGAAAAGCTGGGATCTGGAGTTCATAGCTGGGGTCTTGTGGATTGTCGTCTGGCTGGTACAGCCTTTCCTTTGGCCTTGGGTCAGTTAAACCTGGGTGCTTACTGCAGGCACCCGTGCTGCGTGCCTCTTCTGGAGGTTGCACCAAATCTTCCAAGCCCAGTAGGAGGGTTCTCCTGGCAGCTCTCCGAAACCACTGGCCACCATTTTGCCCTCACTCGGCTCTAATGGATGCGCCCTCGTGGGCGGCTCTGTTGCAGGCGTGCTGGACCAGCGAGAAGCCCTCACCACTTTGGGCAAACGCCTTGCCCAGATCTCCACAGATCCTCGGCTGGCAAAGGCCATCGTCTTGGCGTCCATCTACCGTTGCCTCCACCCTCTGCTCGTCATCGTTTCCTGCCTCACCCGGGACCCCTTCAGCAGCAGCCTGCAAAACCGTGCGGAGGTGGACAAGGTGAGGAGTCCCTCCTAGAGGAAGGTAGAAAGCAAGAGAGGGAAGGGGCTGCCGCTCGGCTGATGCGTGTGTCTGTCTCCCAGGCCAAGGCTGTTCTGAGCCGGGAGAGTGGGAGCGATCACCTCGCCTTCGTCAGAGCTGTGGCAGGCTGGGAGGAGGTGCTGAGACGCAGGGACAGCCGTGCCAGGGATAACTACCTGCAGGACTATTACCTGTACGGCCCCAGCCTTCGCTTCATCAATGGTGAGTCCCAGAGGCCTGCTTCTTCCCTCTGTCCCCTGAAAAGGCTGAAGAACATGGTGCAGAAATGGGGTAGACTGGGCAGGTGACTGCTGGCCTGGGCGCAGGATCTGACTTTGGCACTCATCAGTGCCAGGGAGGCCACAGGCAGGACAGGTCTCCTGTCCTAGCGCCGAGGCTCAGCCTCCAAGGCCAGAGCTGGTGCTGCCCTGCTGAGGTTATTTCATTCAGTGGGGCGAAGGAGAGGGTGAATCTCATTCCTTGGGGCTCTCTCCTCCCCATAGGCCTTGTCAAGCAGTTCTCTGAGAACCTCTATGAAGCCTTCCTGGTGTCGTCCCCATCGGACTGTACCATGCCTTCGTCCGTATGTAACCAGTACAGTGAAGAGGAAGAACTGGTCAAGGGAGTCCTCATGGCTGGGCTCTACCCCAACCTCATCCAGGTACTGGCTCCTGCTCTGCCATCGCTCGCCTGGGCTTGCTGGTGACTGTGGGTAGCATGGGGAAGCGTGGAGGTACCAGAGACACTTGTGCTGTCTTGGGAGCGTGTGCCCTAGGCAGGCGGCCTGCTTGTGCTTCTGCCTGCTGCTCCAGCGCTGTCCCTGGATCCCCCCCTTGCAAGAAGTTTCCCCCCCGCTGTGCAGGCCCACGCTTGGGTTCTTGTAGCTTGGTCTGGGAGCCTTCGAGGTGGCATCTTCTTCCTCCCGTTTGCTGCCCGTTGCATGGCGTTCGGTGACTTCCAGGTCTGGTTGCCCCCACGTACGTACTTTGCTAACACAGTAGAGCTTCTGGAAGTGGAGGAACATCCTTGGCCCTACGCACACGTAGGGGAGACAGTGGTGGGGAAAGCCAGGCTGGCTGCTTGTGGGCAGTGCCTGCTGGTTGTGCGGGTGTTGGAGACGCTCTTCTCGTTTCAGGTGAGACAAGGCAAAGTGACCCGTCAAGGGAAGTTCAAACCCAACAGCTACGCCTATCGGACAAAGGCTGGCACTGTTCTGCTCCACAAGTCAACAATCAACAGGTGGGTGATCTACGTGTGTCTGTGACCGTGGGAGGGTGGGCTGTGCTGAGCACCCCGGCACTGCCTCCGACACGTGTACCGGTACCGGAGTGCAACACGTCTCTGCCCGTGGCTGACGAAGCTGTTCCCCTGTGCAGGGAGGCATCCAAGCTGTACAGCCGCTGGCTAACGTACTTCATGGCGGTGAAGTCCAACGGTGGGGTGTTTGTGCGGGACTCCTCCCAGGTCCACCCACTGGCCGTGCTGCTCATGACCGACACAGATATCCATGTCCGAGGTGAGTGCAGGGCTGATGCGTCCGCCTGCACGTCCTCTTGTGCCGCGGCAGGCTCCTCCTGCCGCGCCTGACACCCCAGGCACCCCGCTCCTACGGCTGTACCACAGTCCGAGGGGCTGCAAGGTGGCTGCCACCGATCTCTGCTATGAGCAGCTCTGCTTCTTCCCTTGGCCAACTACCTTCCCCTGCTCTCTAAGCTTCCTGCTCTGGGCTGGGTGTTGCTGTAGTGTGGCTGCAAAGGCGATGGTTTGTGAGCTGTTCTCAGCTGTAGCTCTCCGGGGAGACGAGGAAACCGAGCTACAGGCAGGCTGAGCAAGCCTTGTGCCTGAAGGCTCATCCCTGGGGAATGAGGAGTTGGGCTGGTCTTCAGCCACGGCTGGTGTGTGGAGCGGAGCGAGCCCTTCTCCCTGTGGATGCGTTGCTTTAGCCCGTGGGTTTTTGGCAGTGCTGCAGTTACTCTTTAGCCCCCGAGCTCAGACAGGCTGCGCGATCGGTCACCTCCTGTGGGAAACAGTGGGAGGATCCCAGTGTCACGGGTCAGAGCGCTGCCTGGCTTTGGTGGGAACTGTTTGGCCCAGCTGAGTCCCGGACTCTGGGCTAAAGTGAGTGTGGGGCGGACCTGCGCTGCCCCTGGTAACGGTGGTGGAGAGGGCCGAGCGGCCAGCACGGGCTGGGACAGGTCAGCACCCTTCCTGCTTCTCACCCCCTCTCTTCTTCCCACTAAGATGATGGCTGGCGAGCAACAGTCTCCCTGACAGACAGCGATCTCCTGGTGCTGGAGGGAGACTCCTACACCATCCGCCTCCTGCGTGATTTCCGTGTGTCGCTCTCCAAGATGGTGGAGACGTGCCTGTGCTATGAGATGGCAGCCATCCCTGGGGACCTGCACCACCAGCACAGCCAGCTGCTCGACATCCTGGTGGATCTGCTCAAAGGCCCTCCTGGCAGCTTTGGTGCTTAGGCAGAGCTGGAGGATTGTGTGGGGACTTGTAATTTGTATAAAGATGTTCACAAATGTTTATTTAAATAAAGTTCTATTTATCCCTTGTGAAGTCATCTCTCTCCATCCTAGAAGATAAATGTTGTCTGAATCTCCTGCTGTCGGCTCCGTGCATGGTCACCGCGTAGGAAGAACCAGCGCAGTACCGCCTGGAATGGACTGGGAGTGCCGATGGACCCCGAGGCGAGCTTCGTGGGCACCCACCTCCTCCGTTCTTAACAGCGTCAGTCCCTGAACCGGAACGCCAGGACGCAGCTGCCGCGGGCTGTCCTCTGCCCATCCCCACAGGGCCGGGCTGGAGCAGCTCTGGTGCGAGAGCTACTCCGGGCTCAAGAGGAGGACGGACGTCTCGGCTTGCGGCTGCGCCTGCTCCGGGGGCCGGGCAGAGCGTGGATCCAGCAGCTCCGGTGCAGGGTGGTGATGGTCGTGTCTTCACTCTCCCCGCGCCGGGAGCCCTGAGGACGTCAGGGCGGGGAGGAAGCCCTGAAGGCGCCGCACGGACCCGACGTTCCACGCGGGATCTCCAAGCCTCACAGCGGGGCCCTGCCACCCCACAGCGCGAGCGCAGCCGTGGCATTATGAGTGTGAGATGTGACTTGTCCTTCCTAATCTGCCTGTACTTTTTGTCCTCTTGCGTTGTTACTTTTTTTTTTTTTAATTTCTTGTTCTCCCTACGTCAAGGAGGCCGGATCCCTGTAACTTGTACAACACAGGATGTGATTGTAGATGCCAGTCTGCCTGTGAGCGCTTTCTCCTGCGGGAAGCCAGGAGCATAGGCACAAAATTATTTGTTTTTTATAAACAGGGACCATATTTCTGTGGAAGGAGGATTGTGACAGGCACAGCATTAAATGAGAAACCTGGAGTTTAATCCCAGCTTTGCCTTGGATTCCCTGTCAAATGAAGACAGCGACCTACCTCACAGGGCTGTTGTGAGGCTTCGTTAATGTTTGTAACGCGTGCGAGCCCTCGGGCTGGACAGTGCGGGAGAGGAACAAGTACTTCACACTCGCTTTGCAGGCGGTGGGGCGTAGCCCGAGGCTTGTGCCCTCGCGGGGTGGAAGCGGTGCTGGAGGGAGGGGCGGCTGCTGCTTTCCCCAGCAGCTGAGCAACGGGCAGTTGCAGGGCTGGGGATCGTTTGTTTTTATTCACCATTTCTTACGCTCTTTGTATCTGAAATCGATGCGAGGTTTGACCGCGCCGGCCGGGGCGCGCTCCGCCGGGTAATGGAAGTGGCAGAAATGCGCCAGCTGAGCGCGGGTGCGAGGCTGTTTCTGCCCGTGGGAATGATGGCAAAGGAGGTCCTGCCCCGGCAGCGTCCGCCCCGCGCCGGGAGCTGCCTTCCTCGGGGGCCACCCTTTGGTTTTCCCAGTTCTCTACTAAGATTTAATTTACTCGTCATGGGCTTCAATTAGCGGAGCTGTGGCCTCTGCCATCTGAGCTGATGTACTGTAGCGGGGGTGTGCGGGAGCCCCATGGCTCCAGCGGCTGTGGGGGAAAAGCACAAGGGCGGGGGGCTGGTGCCCGACTCCGGCAGCGGGAGCCGGGGCTGGAGGCATTTCGGTTCTGCCGGAGCCTCCGGGCTCCGCTCCGCTGGGCTGCGGGCCATGAGCCAGCGCGGGGCCCTGGGAGTCCTGTGGCCTGTGTTCACTCAAAACTTTTCATCTTCATTTCACTTGCTTGAGGTTGTCACTATTATTTGACCAGTGTTTGTTTCTTTTGGCCTGTATAATGGGCAGTATGGTTTTCCCTTCCAGCAGGTTTAAAAAAAAAAAAAAGAAAAAAAAAAAAAAGACTAAGCTATTGTCTAAATGGTTCAGAACTAGTGTGATATTGGGATACTTCAGTGGCTGTTATGTGATACTGGATCTTTTTACAACATAGATTAAAGACAATAAAAAGGGATAGAGTAGTAACTGCCTCTGTCCTCTTCATTCTTTTTTTCTATTTATTTTTTTTTCCAAAAAAAGTCAAGTGTGCTGGGAGGGGGAAGAGGGGTATGGGGACCCCCGAGAGGAGTGTCATGGCTGTGCTGCCCCAAAGCTGGGGGGGGTGGGTGTTTTTCTGACCCTGCGTGCGTCCCAGCCCCTGCAGCGGGGAAAGCACCCGCGTTCAGGTGGGGGCTGGCAGGGAGGGGGTGCAGCTGCGGTGGGGTGTGCAGGTGGGAGACGTGGGGTGAAGGCAGAGTGCTGGTGGCTCTGCAGGAGCGCGTGTCGCTTAGAGCCTTCGTGAGCGAGAGGTGAGCTGAAGGCTCTTGGGGGGGGTGCAGCCATCCCCCGGGCTGACAGCAGCCATCAGGGCACCCAGGGGCACGGCCGGGTGCTGTGGGTGCCCGGGGGGGGAAAACCACGGCAGCCACCCAAAATGGGGGATTTCCGCAGCAGGGCTGGGGAAGCGGGACAGGAGCTGGCTGTTCCCCCCCTGGGCACAGGGACTCGGGCGAAGCCTCCCTGGGCTGCCAGTGGCCGTGCATCACAACCCCGCCGAGGGCTGGTGGGGATCTCAGGCCAGTTCCAAGGCCGGTGCCGGGTGTCAGCCAGCAACCGCCTCCCCTCTGAGGCCAGGCTGGAGGAGCAAAGCCAAGGACCAGGAATTCTCCAGGGGTTGAAGGCCTCAGAGGCAACAGAATTGCTTCGCTCCCCCCACCCCTTCTTCAGGCCTTCCTCTGCCACCAGTAGGACAGCGGGTGCCCCCCCACCCCACCTTCCCGCTCCCCCCCACAAACTCACGCCCGAGCTGCGGAGGAACATCTAGAAGCTTTATTTCAACCCTTTACAATAGTAAGAATCACAACATCAAGTCAGGAACTGTTGCTAAGGAGACGACAGTCTTACAGCCCCGCGCGGGAGGGCGAGACAGAAAGGCAGAAGCAAACCGGTATGAATTCACCCCAAGGGCTCTGCCCCGGCCCCCCCCGGCCCCAGAGCTGTTGTCTCAGGCCTTACACCCATGCACTAACCTCCCCCCCCCACCCCAGTCCTCGCCTCCCCCCCTAAGCAGCACCCCACTACAGCACAGGTACAGGGGTGTCGCTCCCCCCAGCAGCCGGCTGCACCCCTCCTCGGGCAGCACGGTGCACCCACGGCCACAGAGGAGAGGGTGCCGCCGCACGATAAGCCTATGACACAAAATAATAATAATACGTCACATTTAGAAAACACTTTACACACTGCTCACACCTCACAACAGCCCAGTGAGGTAAGTAGTAGCATCCCCACCTTGCAGATGGGGAAACTGAGGCAGAGAGGTGAAGTGACTTCCCGAGACCACCGAGGGAGCCAAGAGCTGGGATCAGCCCTCCCGGGTCCTGCGCCCCGAGCCCTCATCTCCAGCCCCGCTGTCCTCTCGGTCTACCCCCTCCACGCGGTCGTTTCCCCCACTCTAGTGTTACTCGTTGTACCTATGTTACGGGGTAATCGAAGCTGCAGGCAATGCTGAATGCTGGGCTGGGACAATCACAACGGGTGCAAGACGAGTCTCGTGTCTGATCTCTTACTCTAGACACCAGCTGGTGGCCAGCGAGACTCGTGTGAGAGAGAGATTCGAAAGGCAAATGCTTACTCTAGCTGGAATTCAGGTGGTGAGGAGGAAGGAGAGACGGAGCACGCTTTCCGCTGCTGCCTCCCATAGCGGTTTTCCACCCCACCCGCAGGCTGCCCGGGGCCAGGAGGGCTTTCGGGTGACCTCGTCACCCCCGGCCCTGGAGGCTGCTGGCCCCCCGACAGCTCCGGCCGCTCAGCCTTTTGCAGGGACAGCACTGAATCGCCGTGACCGGCTCAGGAGGGGCTCGGCTGTTCCCTCCTTCCACGTGCGGGGAGGACACAGGAGCCCCTGTCACCCCAAGGATGTCCCCGACATCAAGTTCCTGTCGCGGTCCAAGAAAACTCGAAATTCTGCCTAAACGACACACACACACACACGCACACACACACACACAGGAGGGTCCTAGAGCCCCACTCACACACCGACACTACGCGGGGGACAACAGCGAGGGTCAGCATAGAAAACTACATTCAGTTCGCGGTCAGGACTCGGACCCGAGGGGAGGTGTGCGCTGGGGGCAGTAGCAAAGCCGCGGCGGCTCCCGGCCTCCTGCTCCTGTGGCCTCAAGCCCACGCGCTTGGTTACTTGAACGTACTTTGTTTAACAGTATCAAAAGCCCCAAAGGAACCGTGTATGTCACTGATGTGCTGGTAGACAGCAGGCTCCAGCAGACAGGCCGGCAGCGGGGAGGGAGCCCCAGCTCCCACCCAGCCCTTCCCGCTGCACCGCAACCCCTGCCCCGAGCCTTGCACTGCTTTCTCACCGCTCCAGCAGCGCCGACACCACCAAGCCGATGCTCGCCCTGGCCACGAGCTTAGGAAAGGTCTTTGCTGAGCATCTTGCCCAAGGCAGGAGCAGGCTCCGGCACGCCCGGAGCTCGAGTGCTGCCCATACACCCCTGCGCACGCTGCCTCTGTGCCCATCCAGCAGAGAGCGAGCCCACCAGTGCCTGACTTCTCCCAGTTCACTATAAGCCAGGAGGCTGCCCCGGCCACCCCAGCCCTCCCCTCTCCCCCCGCCGCCTCCCCCCAGAGCAGAGTCACGCCACGCGCAGCTTCAGAGCGAGCCAGGACCCCCACGAGGCATCTCAGGACAGGACCGTGTACATTCAAGGTGCATCTAATTCAGACCACAACGCTGTTTCTTCCCCCCCTCCCCAAGAGAATGTGCTACCTCTAGCCTTGGAGCACGCCATCCGCAAACACAGCTCCTTCCCCTGCTCTGCCCGGCTGGGCGAGCGCTCGGCCAGCCAGCAGCTTCTCTGCAGTCTTCATTTAAGGTCTCAGCACTAACCAGCTCACTCCCATCTCTCCAGACAGGAAACTAAAGTCATTTTTCACCACACATGGATCTCTTCCCAGGCTAGCAATATGTACAGCTGTTTCCTTAAAATAAAACTAAAAAAAAAAAAATTAAAATAAATCCATATTAAAACTGAAGCTGTCCTAGAAAAACCACACCAAACTAAACTAGTGTATCTGGATTTAGTTTGTCAGCTAAACACAGGCACAACAAGTGTTAGAGAAAGTGGCACAGAAGCACAGGGCGGTCGGTTAGTGTTCAGCTGAACCGTGCGAGAGGCTGGGAAGGTTTGTGCACGGTCCGAGACAGGCCTGAATGCCGCAGCAACCGTATGCGGACATGGAAGCCTTATCCAAGGCTGCCGAGCGGTCAGTAAATCAGATAAAAGCAATGCAGGGGGAGAGGGTGGCGTTACTGCCCCTTCGCAGGGCGTTAGGGGTTTGATTGCTTTTTAATTTTTTTTTTTTTTTGCAATCTCAGAAGATAAAGTGCAATGTTGCCACTTGCCTTCCTCCTGCGGCACCTGAACTAAGACCAGGACCCGGCTGCCTCCCTCCGCCCAGGGCATCTCACCCCATGGGTGCCCCAGGCAGAGCAGCAAGAGGAACGCGACATTTCAGCTTCCACCTCCTCTTTGGTTAACCACGAACACCACCGGACTTTGCCGTCCCCAACTCAAGCCCGCGGCTCACTCCTGGCCGCTGCCCACCAGCATAAAACTTCCCACCTCCTCTGCCCGGCCGGGGAGCACGGAGGTCGGCTTCGGCGTGCTGCCAGCCGGCACTTGCCTTTGGCAGGCGGGGAAACAGGGCTCCGCGCACCCCGTGCGGGCACAGGACCCTCTCGAGAGCGCCTGCCTGCCCTCCGCAGCGGCCGGCACAGCCCTGCCCGGAGCAGATGGACGTTATTGCTTGGGGACGCACAGCCCCTGCCTTCCTGAGGGGATCAGCCTGCTCGTCTCTCAGTCCCTCGCCTCCAAATTTCCCCTCAATTCAAGTGTTGGGGGAAAAAAAAACCAAAACCAACCCAAGACTGACAAGATCAAGCTGGTGTTTAGAATTTAGCAGTAAGAGAAAGAAGGAAGCATCAGCGAAAGGGCAGTGATATATACCGGGGGAGCGGCATGCAGGTGAACGGGCAGTCGGAGGCAACACCGTCCTAGGCCCCGGGACTGGCTGGAGGGTCTCAAAGCATCGTGACACTGCTCTGCTCTCTTGAGAAATGAGGTTTCCAACCCCAGCCCGGAGCTGGACGCAGCCGCCTGCCCCGCGCGGGGTGGGAAGGCGGCTTCAGCCCCTTCCCCAGCTCCGGCTTTTCCCTCCGCAGAGCCAGCCCCACGGCGGGAGAGCGAGAGGGGCCGGGGGGTTAGCGCTGGCCTCGGCGAGGCCACACGGCACACACAAGACGAGGGCAGGGAGCGAGCAGCGCGGGCGCGTTCCCTGGTTGGGGATGAGGGATGTGGCATGGAGGGGAGGGGAGAGCTGGGGAGGAAGAGGAAGAGGAGGAGGAGGAGGAGGAGGAGGAGGAGGAGGAGGAGGAGGAGGAGGAGGAGGAAGGGAAGCACTGGGAGTTTTCTGGGGTATATATAACCGCCCCTTTCAGGTGCAAATCTGCATTGCTTATTTAAATTTGTATTCAGAGGAAAAAGCACTTATGAAACTAGCAGACGACTTTGATGCAAACTAGTACATTTTAATGCCATTTTATTAGAAATCATGCAAACTTTAATATAAAAAATACAAGTGCAATAAGAATCTTTGTGTGTAAATACAGATTCCGGGTTATCGTGTCATTGTCGGCTTCCCAAAGAAATATTCCCACAAGCATGAGAAGCTGCAGGCTTCCCTCTGTCCCCTCCTTGAACAGCCCCCCTTAGCACTCGCCTGGTTCAGTTCACTTTGATCCCAGTGTTTTGTTATTCCGCCTTTTTTTTTTTTCTCCTTTAAATTAGTTTGACGACCCAAGAACACTTTTTTTTTAAATTTATTTACATTTCGTTTCTTTAGTGTCATTTGCAACATGAAACGAGGAGCTCACACCTCCAAGAGCAGGTAAATCTCCTTCCTAGTCAGAGCTGCAATTCCCTGGCACTGGAAACCTGCCTCCGCCGCCCCAGCCCAGGGCTCTGCTCCCCCCAACACGTTCCGCTCCCCCCGCCTCATCGCGCCCGGGGTGAGAGGTGGCCTCTCCCTTCTTCCCAGCCTCGGCCTCCCGGCAGACTCGCTCAGCCTGACCATACGGTTGCCCATCCATCCGCCTCTTAAACCACCACACACGCACACCACAGACCTGCTTTTGCCTCGGAACTCACGGCCTGCGTTAACCTGCAACTCCACCGCGAAAGCAGCCGCCTGCCCTTCCTCCAGACCGCAGGCCCCGGCCGGAAAAAGGTAAATCCCGGGGCTTTGGCCGCGCAAGCGAATAAATAAACCGTCTTTGCCTTGCTAATGCGCAGAAGGTCCTAGGCATCCTCCCGGGCTGGCGGTTTGGCCCTACAGGAGGTTTTACGAGCATCGATTCAACGCGTCTCGTTGCAGTCAACACAGGCTTCATCTGATCTGTTACAGCAAATTTTCCTTTAACACATTCTTGTGCCTTTCATCTCAGACATGGCTTAATCCCATGAATTTGCTCCATCGTTTTAAAATATTAAAAAAAAAAAAAACAAACAACCAAACAACAACAAAAAAGTTACAATTGCTGGATATGTCAATAAGAAGCCAGCACTGCAGCAGCGGTTAATGTCTCTACTCTCCTACGGTTAGGAAAAGAAGGAAGGAGAAAAGGAAACTTAGCAGGGGTTTGTAGCACGATAAATCATCAACACATCGTCACAAAGAATAAAAGGTTAAAGTCAACAGTTAAAACAGCCTAACGTGTGTGTATAATATATATCGTCATCAAACAGGATCAGCAGAAACTGAAGCGGCAAGGAGGAAAAGGTTGGGTTCTTTTAAAAAACCAAAGAAAGAAAGATCACAGCTTATCCCTATTAACTCTGGCCTGGCTTCAGCCACCAGCAGCGCAGGCGTGCTCCCACCCAGCCACCCGCCGCCCAGGCTCGCTGCGCCTCTCCCCGCGGCTCGGGGCGGCGAGACACAGCCTGGAAGTC
The DNA here is from genome assembly GCF_030936135.1 of Gavia stellata. Lineage (NCBI taxonomy): Eukaryota > Metazoa > Chordata > Aves > Gaviiformes > Gaviidae > Gavia > Gavia stellata. Next base: position 963,547 of record NC_082599.1, on the reverse strand, counting down.
ACTAGATGCCCGTCCCCGAGACACGACACTAACGCTCGCTCTAGTATCCCCCGAAAAGCGAGAGGGACCGGGCGCGGAGAGGGAAGGAAGCCCTTTCCAGCCAAGAAGGGACCACCAGAGCCCGGCACGCTCGGGCAGGGGCGAGCCTCCAGGATGCTTCGAGGAGTCAGCGCGGCCGAAAAGGGACGGTAGCCCTGCTAAACACTGTCCCCTTCCCATCTAAAGCCAGAGGCCGGGTTAAGAGAGCCAAGCTGCGTTACTCGGGGGAGCACGTGGGAGATGGGGCTGGGGGGGGTCACAAGCCTTGCTGAGAAAGCGCTGCAAGGGGAGCTGGCTGTTGCAGCGGTGACAAGGAGGCGACTGAGCCCAGGCTCTCGCTGACGGATGTGCTACGCCAGGGGGAAGTGCTGCTGGAAAGGTTGGGGGGTTTGGAGACGACGATTTCCGCTCCGTGGTCTGTTCGAGCCTTGGCCTTCTCACGGAACGTCAGCTTGTGAGATTCAATCTGCAGCGACACAAGGGCAGGTGAGAAGGGGAAGGGCAGGAGGAGGAAAGAGGAGGAGAGAGGGGACAAGGAGGGGAATGGAAGACGATACCATAATGTCATCATTAGATGCCTGGAAAATAAAAGGCAATTTTCTGAATTAAAAAAAAGGCAAAAAAAACCCCCCCTACAGACATCGATACAAACAGTTCCGATTACAGCGGTGTGACCAGTGCCCAGGGGCGGCTGCTCTGCCCTGCTGCAGTGCTCTCCCCACCCCACCCGGCAGAGAGCGTAGAGAGAAGGCGCAGGCACTTACTTGTTTCTTGTATCTGAGTCTCGAAGCTCTGAATTTCCCTTTGGTCACCACCGCTCAGGGCAGTGGGCACTGCCGGCCCTACGCCATTCTCCCGCATCTCACTGCCTGCCTGGGCCGCTGTCACCTCTCCGTTCTGAGGGGCTGGCGGGAGCTGCCCTGGCTCCGCGCTCCCCTCAGCCTACAATGAGACAACGGGGTGGGGAGGACGACAGGGACGAGTCAATAGAAGATGGGGGTGCAGGAGAGGGGTGAAGTGTGGGTTCCCGGAGCCCCCTCCGCCCTCCCCAGCTGCCAAGACACACGCAGGGACGAGGGGGGTGTTTGGAAGTGGGAAGCAGCCCCTCCGCTCCCTGGGAAGCCGCCGTCCTGACCAGCTTTCCAGCTTCTCACAGCACTTTGGTCCCCACAGACCCATCGGCCCCACGCTGCTCCCTGCCAGCTCATGCGAGCGCGGGTGCCATGGGCCCGGCCACGGGGTCCGGAGCTCAGCACCCTCTCCCCAAACGCACGCCTCCAACGCCCTGGTGACGGAGGTCGGCTGAGGCAAAGGCAGACCAAGACGTTGACAGGAGTAAAGCAGAGCGCTACGGGGTCAAAAGCAAGCAGGTGGTTTGGGTACATGGCAGTGAAGCAGACTCCATTATTTGGGGACACATTTATATACCAGACCCAAACAATACACAGCGGACCCCGAAGCAGGAAGGCCAAGTTTGAACAAAGGACCTCATCCCCACTTGGTGCTGATGCTGGACTATGAACTGGGAGCGCAGTCTTTAGAGAAGACCCCGTCCTGGTCTGTTCTCCTGCCATAGCTGGTGATCCTACCCGGAGTCACCAACCTCTACGAGCCTTGGGGAAGAGCTAAGTCCTACTGCCGTTAGAGAAGAGACTGATACGCTGGTGGGAGCCTGCTGAGAGTAACACAGAGTTGCTTGGAAAGACATTCAGACACCACCAATGCTGCAGGGCACGGCAAGCAGAGAAGATGCGGTGTTGGACCGGCCCAGCTCTGGGAAGGAGCAACCCGTCCGGCCAGGACATGCCCTTACTGCCACGTTCAGCAGGGAGGAGTACGGGGAGGGGGGTGGCACCCTCCAGACCAAAGCAGCCCTGCTCTTACCCCACACCCTTGCCCCACAGAGTCTTATCCATAGGGAATAAGGCTGCTGCGCTCTTCTCAAGACTAAGTCAAGCCCTCTCCCTGCAGCCCAGGTAGCAATGTCAGACAGCCAGGGACTGGCTCTGGACCTGCTCACTCAACAAGCAGCAAAACCACCTGGCCTTCCTTCCAGGGTCCAAGTTCCCAGCCGGGAACTGGCAGCAACACTGGTATCTAGGTGCTTCTGCAGGAACTACAGGGACTTGGATGGTCCCCACACCTCCACGAGAGCCACGGAGGGCAGCTGAGCAAGGGCAGCAGCGCTCTTGCACATGTGTGCCAGCCCCGAAGCGCGCCCTGCCCCTGCTCTGACAACAGCACTGGCTGAGATCTGTGGGATGCAACAGGGAAATCATTTGGTCTCTGTATTGCAAGGCTAAATACTAGAGCCAGAAAAATACACTGGATGAGAGTGTCATGGATGGAGATTCTTTGCACCCATGAAGATGGGGGAAAGTACTTAAAAAATCAGACTAATTCTGAACAGGTAAGATTTTAGAACTTCAATGAAAACCCGTTACCAGCAAATAGCACCGGTATATGGACTAGACACTCCAGTAAACTGGAACAGCCAGGCACCGTTACAGAAAGTTCCCTATCCCGACCAACACACCAGCACTCTCTAGTTCCTTTCAGCTTTTCACTGAGCCCCGATTTGCCAGGCTGAAGTTTACGTAAAGGACTGGAGATAGGAGAGTCCTGATGTGCCCCCAGCAAATATTCTGGCAGTCACCTCTTGCCTTGTTTTAATGGGGATGATCAAGCACATACTAAATATAGTTGCAAATTCTGCTGCATGATCTGCTCTTTAGGACAAGGATTATTTCTTTCAAATCGACGTGGCATTTAACACAATAGCTCAACCCGGCTGAACTTTAAACCCTTCCGCAACACTGAAGTGCTCAAACAAAACAACGCTGGGACAACCAAGGGAACTCAGTGTTTAGAAGGGGTTTCTTCCCCTCCGTCCGTCTATCCCGCTGGGGGCAAAGACTGAGTCACATTTGAACAGTTCTGATGCCGGAGCACAGGATTTTCTCCGCTTCCAGAGCTACCAGCTAATTCCGAAGCAGCGGTGTTTCACATAAAAGCCCCAGCACTAGTGACTACCTAAACATAATCCCCAGCACTGCCCTAATCGGTACGTGGCGTGTTAGATCAAGCCCACGCATCCGTCACTCGGTCAGTCAAGCGGGGGTAATTTCCACCCCCCCTAAGCACAGATGTCGCGTTGCTGTAGCGAGACCTGCAATTTGCAGAGCTGAGGCTGGGGGCAGTTTACGTTCTCACGGAGAGAAGCGCTGAATCACAGCGACGAGAAGAGCAACAATCCTTTCTTATCCTCGCACAAAGGGCCTTTGGGCAGGGCTGCAGTACAGGTTACGGGCTAAAAACCGCTCCCAAGTGCTGCAAGGTGCTGTCTGCCAGCACAGAGCACCTTGATCTCACCAGCTTTAGTGGGGGTAAAAAAAAAAGGGGGGGGGGGCGGGGAAGGGGCCACAGGCAGCTTCTCCGATGGGTTTATCGCTTACAGAGTGATCCCTGCTCTCAGGTTCTTAGAGGAAGGAGCAGATGGGCAGTACGAGCCTGAGTAAGACCAAGCAGGGACCCCATTCAGGCAGGCACTGAGATGGTTCATAGCTCTCTCCTGTTCAACTCATACTTACTCCTGGGGCTGACAACAGAGGCCACGGAAATAAGTAGATGGCTATATAAGGCTGGGGGTGGAGAGGCTGCGCTACGTCAAGAGCAAGGCAAGAATCACCCAATTTAAACCCTACCCTGATGTGCCAGAGCTTGTTGCACCCACCTTCACGGTTCCTCCTGCCGGCAAGTGTCCCACGTTGTCCAGAGAACCCACTTTGGCTTGGGCCTTCTCCTTGAAGTTCAGCTTCTGGTTCTCGATTTTGACATCTCCTCCCCCTAGAACAAGATTGTGTAGGAGGGAGTTTATTAATGCCTCCAGAACAGTGCCACCGGAGATCTGTCCCCTTCCCAGCCCCCGCCAAGGAATTGTCGGGGTCCCAACGTACTTTGGAGGAGGGACACGAGCAAGTCATACGTTTAGTGTCGCAGTCTGCCTCCAGTTAAGGTTCAGCTTAAAAAACGGTAAGATCAAAGCTGATCTCCACCTGTGCAGGCCAAGTAGGACTGCAAACAAGGAGGGCTGCACGGCAAAGCCCTGGAGGTGTCCTCAGGTGGGGAACGCCACACGACCGGGAGATACCCGCACGCCAGCTGCCTCACTAGATCAGCTCGTGAATCCGTCTCCCCCAGCAGAGGTGCGAAATGCCACTTCCACCCGGTCTCCCCCACGGGTGCGTTTCTGATGGCTGATAGCAGCTGCCCACTCCTAACCGCGTCCCTTGCCAAGGTCTCTGCCAGCTCAGCCCATCTGCGTAGTCGTCGGTGCTGGGACACGTTCTGCTCCTTTCCTTTGCTCATTATCCGTTCCCACTCCTACTCCATCACTGGCAGCTGTATGACTGCCTGGACTGACACACAGACCCACGTGCCACTGCTTGAGCTACTCCGGAGGCAGCCGCGCAGGCAGGGAGAAGCCAAGCCTGGGAGCTGGGTGGGCACTTCGGCTTCAGGAGAACTTGAAAGCCAGAAAAACAACTGTAGGTTTCTAGCAAGATTTTCCTAGATTTAGAATACCGCCGTTCCCATTAACTTATAAGGCTGTACGTGCAGTCCAGGTTTCAGAAAAAAACTCTTTAAGTATTTCTAAGCACAACTTTGCTTCCCAGTGACACCATTAAATACTCGGTCCTCAGCACTTCGGAAGCTTTGCATGGCCAAGGATGGAAGCCAACTGATTCGGTCTAAGAAAAATCAGTTAAAACATCTGACAACAGACAATTCTAGATGGATAATTCTGCTTTAATCAGCCCCGGAAAAGAGGAGTTATTGTCGCGCACAGCTTGTTATTACGGAGCACTGAATAAACAGAGGTCATGTTTGTGGCACCACGTTCTCAAAGGGGGAGCGCGTTTTGAGGCACTGAAGCGTGGTGCTCGGTGGATAAGGTTGAACTGCTTTCAACCTAACAGGCTGGCAGAAAGGGTGCAGGAAACTCCCGGGAGCAGACAAAGAGAAGCTTGTAGTATTTGTTTTCAGCTTTGGTCAGTGAACTTTGTCCCTCACGCAGGGATGTTTGACTGCCAGGAGTTTTCCTGTGCAGGCAACTGTCCTCAGACACAGACACGCCAGCAAAAGTCAGTGAACTGACCATACTTGAGGATGCTACAAAGGTGCGGTTCAAGCACGCTGCCTACAGCCACGGCACCTCGAACTCGAGACTCGCCTGTGCTCCAGCTGAGCGGAGGGCTGGTCATTGCTTGGTTAGGAAACCCAAGATCCCCAGGAATTCACGTGGAGTAATTGCTGTGTTCTCAGCGGGGAGCACGTAATTCCTGCACACTCACCCAACAATACGTCATTAAAGAGCCAAAAGTGGTTTATGTACGACAGGAGCTGCTACTGAACTGACGGCTAAAAAGACCCTTGTATCTGCTTGGAAGAACTGGAGGGAAGCTACTTTATCCTTCATAGGACACATGTTCGGAGCGCCCCAAAGCCCTCTGTAAGCACGGTTGAAGCTTCCAGACTCCTGAAGGGTCATGGTAAGTATCCACTTTTTTTTTTTTTCCCCCAAATGGGGAGGAAAAAAAAAAGAGAACTGAGTCAAAGGAGTAGATTATCTTCACAGGCAAGATGAAATCCCACATCTCCTAATCCCCTGCTCCGCTGATGAAACCACCAGGAATTACTAAACAGCTAGACAGTACTTCTAGAAATACTCTCTGAAAGCAACAAACTCCTTCCACTATTTCAGTCGCAATCCCGGGCTATATTTAAACACCTTGCAATATCTGCAAACAAATTATGAGGAAATGGTAAAATTTCTACCTGGCTTATGCTTGATATTTGCTTTAGAGCCACACTTCGAGGACACTTTGGAAAGGTCAACTTTCTTGTTCTGGATCTGCACCTAAAGAGGCAAAAAGAAACAGCTTAACACAAAGAAACATTTCCTGTGAATCTGGAGGCCAATGGGCCATCTCAAACATCAGGTCACACTTAATGAACCTGCACCCCTTTTCTACCGCATTGTTTTCTCCTATTGATTTCCCGGCTGCTGTGCGCCGAACGCTACCGTCAGCTTTAGCTTTATTTAAAAGCCTGCACCAGCCAGAGGTGGTTAATGTGAGCAGACAGAAATTGAGACCAGATAAAACTACCAGATGGACGGTAACCAGAAACGGGAGTCTGGAGTTCACTCATGGACTACAAAAGCACTTGGGAGAGGAACCAAGAAAACGGCCAATCCCATGGCCATGTTCCCCAGACTGTTTCTGCCCAGCGCTGCCTCTGCCTCTGAAGACGCGGGCCATTGTCTGGGCAGCTCCAGACAGTCACCAGATGTCATCTCACGGTTCTACTCAGCCACTTTCTTGCTGTAGGGCCAGAGACATGCCACCAGCCCCAACTTTTTCTCTCTACCATCTTCAGTGAGCAGACTGACCCAGATCTAACTGTCAGGCTTTGTTGCAGCCTCCTCACAGCGGTCGTTCCTCCCTGCTGAGGACAGGACACCAGGAAGGATCATCACGCCCAGAAGGAACAAAGTGCTTGAAGAAGCTATCATTCTCAAAGACAAAACACGGGAGTGGGGAAGCTATTTCCCTTCCAGTATTATTTCCTTTCACCTTGTTCTACTTGATACAGGAACAGAAAGCCTTCAATGAAAAAAGTGCTCGGTGACGCAATCATGAAATCGTGAGATATTCATGACTCAGAAAATGACCTTCTTTCAAGTCAACGAGACAAATATTCTAGCATGGTGTTTGCGGACATCGGCTTGAATTTGGGGAGAAGTGTCTTCTCTGGGGTGGGACAAAGGTGGAGTCAAAGTGTCACAGGTTTTATGTCTTTTTGCGCAAAAAATATTTCACCTCCGACACCTGGACCAAGTGCATTGTACAGAGCCCCATTTCCAACAGCCTTAAAATTCCTCCTGCAGCGCCAGGTGGATGAAAGATTCCTCTACTCCAGAATGAAATTCTTGTCTAACTACTTGGAGATCTTTCATTTCATACAAACATAGGATAATTTACACTGGAAGGAACTTCTGGTCATCTGGTTTAACCCCCTACTCTGTTGAAATTATAACTTTCCATGGGAAAAATCAGGGGGTTTTTTGGTAGTAATGTTAAGAGGATCACCCCTCTGAATCGCGTCAGCAACCACCAGCTGGCACCTACGTGCACAGAAAGTTCTGCTATAGATCGTCTCGCAGAGAAAATGAAAATCATTCTTTTTGAAGGTGACAAGAAGCCGTTCACTTACAAGCTACTCTAAAAGCTTATTGAGAATTATCACGATAATTTGCAACACATCTTTCTCAGGAAGCATGAATCCTCCTAGTACTTGTGAAGAGGGATGAGTCAAAGCCCTGGTGTCTTGTTTGCTCAGAATTAGAACAGCAGCACAGTTCAGCCTCCTGCTACGCTGTTCCATGTTCCCGTACCCTGACTCAGCGACACCAGACACTCCGAAAAGATGCGCTCATGGCTACTGAATTTGATGTTCTTGGGGGTTGTTAGTAAAATTACTACAGCTTTTACAATGAGTACTTGTTTGCTTGGAACTGCAAGAAAACTAAATTTATTTCACAGAACGCATCTTAAAATACTAATGTTTGTTATCAGCTAGGGTAGATATACCCAGCTATGACTCCTCATGATTTCACCTGAGGATCCAAACAATTATACCTAAATGGAAGTGTGTATCTGGTAAGATTTCTAACATTAGTTGTTTTGAGTTTGCAGTGGGAGACACGTTTAAAGGCTTGGGCTTGCATTTATAGAGCCAAATACTCAGACTCTGGTGCCAGAAATAAACTTTAGATCTGAAAGCTTGATACAGAGGCTCAGATGGGAAGTGTGATCCTCATCCCTTTTAAGATTTTCTATCTCTGACCATTTCCCAATCCATCTAAGGAGGTCAAGCCAGAGGGTAGAGAAACATATGTGCATTCCAAATCACCTTGTTAAATCTACAACCACAGGTACGCTACCCGCACTTTGTAAAATCTACCTCTTTACTGTTGCTTTCTTTAAAAAGAGAGGGGGAAAAGACTAAAGCACAACAAAAGCTTTTGCCCAGGAATTCTAACTATGTTTGTGCCTAGGGATTTTTGGCAAATGTAATGTGAGTAGAAACAGTACCTACTGCTTTTGAACATGTCTTCTTGGGTATCTTGGAAGGGAGAAGAAATTATCTCTGTGGATAGAAGGCAAAATGGGTACCCAGAGCGTACCAGCTAGGAACCACCTCCCTTAGAAGCGACGGACATCCCACCTACCAGAGCAACCCTAAAGCTGAATCGTAATTTGCTACTAACCACAGCTCTTGTCCACAGGATTCCTAAAAGCTTCAACTGAAGTCATAGACTAGAAAAACAGACTTTCCAGACATCCGCATCGGCACTGTGATTCAGGAATTAAACACCTAGAAGACTTCCATCAGAAGTGATCATCGTAACTATTTGAACAAGAAAACATCTTGGAAGAGGACACTAATACTACCGTGCCCCAAAGGGAGTGAGCACATATAAAAATGAACAAAAGGAAACGCTTTTACAGGAAGCCAGACTGGTCGCTGCGCCTCGTCTACTCACATTGGTACAGGCAGTGCTGGGTTTGGGGGCGTTGGAAGGCTGGGAACCACTGCCTGAAGCTGGTTTGGGGGCATTTGGAACCTGGAAATAATAAGCACTTTATTTGCTATTCTCAAAGCAAAAAGCTTAAGTACTTGAGCAAGGAGAAAAAGTGCAGTGGTAAAAGGAGGGTATGGAAGAAGAGAAAAAGAAAGCTGGCACACGCTTGTCCCGTAGAGTTGGGAGTATCCCCAGGACAGGACAGTAAAGAGGAAAGGACAGCTTTGGTGATTCATTAGAAGAAAGAATAATTCACTAATGTAGTTAATCAAGCAAGAAAAGTATCCCCCACATTTAAAGCACATTTCTGCCGGCTTCAAAAAAAAGGAGAGTATGTGTGAGACTCATTGTCCACTAACAGGCTATACAAGGTAGAGTGGCAAAATTCAAGTGGCTTATGAAATACAGTTCCTTTGAGTGCATGGACAGTTACGTTACAACAGCTGCTCTTTAACAGCACAGCCAAAAGGAATTCTGCCACAAAACACTGCTTATATACAAACAGCCTGTTCCAAACCTGGGTGACCAAACCCAGTGAAATATGCGGTAGGAACAGAAATATGCGTAGCTAAAAAAAGTATTACAAGAACACCTAATTGACATGATGGTCTCAACATCAGTTTTTCTTTCTATGGCGCAGAGAATTCTCCTGCATGAGCATTTCTACAGGAAGCTCCCTACACACATGTACGCACTCCTATAAACATTGGGTACATCACGGAAATATCAAATAAGAATGGCAAATCCCACCACCGGTGAGAATCAACAAACTGGAAGGCAAGACAGGCAGCAGAGATGCATGTCCAGCGACTCTCAACGGGGAGTCAAGCTTAGTTAAGCGAGCACTGCACGTGTGACTTCAACATCTGCCTCTTACCATCTTGGCAACCAACCTGTAGGGAACAAGTTTGTTAAGAAACCAGATTTGGTTGCCTCTTGCAAAGATTTAAGGAAGAATTGGTCATGTAGAGTAAAGGTTCAGCCAGCGAGTCAAGTACACATGTTGTACCTGTACCCAAGGAAAAGTGGCCACAGCAGTTTGCACCAGTCAGGTCCTGTGTAGCATTTGTATCCGCTGAACCGAACATCAAACAGAACACACTGACTATACAGCAGCAGTAAGTCTGGCCCCAGAAATTGCGTATTTGCACCTTGAACGCCGCACAAAGCAAGGATGCAGGAGTTTCATCGACGCTGGCACTCAGGCACCGGGCACGGAGGAAACGTCACAAGATGTGATAGCCGGACAACTCTCCTCAGGAACCCGGCATATTTATACACCCATGGAAAAAACCTCCTTGGGATAAGTACTTCAGTGTCTTTTTAAAACCATCCAATCTTCGTATTTCTGCAAACTATCCCTAGTACAAAGAGCCTAGCATAGATTTGTTAAGGTAGTGCAGGTTTGCCCACAGGGAAACAAGCTTGCCAAACTATAGTCATGTTTTCAAAAGCTTTAGTACCCAGATAGTAACCTTGGGGGTTTTGCCAGATACTTTCAGGATATAATACTCCAAGTACACAGACATTACAAGATCAGCCTTCTATTTTAATAAGCTCAACTCTGCTGCCAGAGATACCAGTTGCCTTTAAATTTAGAAATTAATCGCAGCTCAAAGATTAAGTCCCCGAGTCTTTTCCTCCTTCTTTTTCACAGTCTCCCTTCTTGTGAAACAAGAAGTGAAATTAATCTGACTCAGGCCTGCTCTATCAGCCAGCAAAGAGTAACAGGCCCTTCTCGGCCACAATTCAGTTCATCTAAAAAACCCAACTATCAGACATCTAAAATAGGTCAGAGGACTGATGAGGTGCCTCCATTGACTGCAGAGGGAATCCACGGTGAATGAACTCCTGGGGTCAACAATGCGCACATCCTACATTTGGCCATGAATATCACGTAAACGATGCGAGAAATAGGTCAGGTGTATTTGTAGTACTATGAAACAAAACACACACGTTCAACCTAGCATCCCCTGGGGGGAAAAAAGAATAAAAATTCTCCAGCCTACATTATTTCCAGAAGCCCTGAAACTCTGCCACACCTTTCTGCCTGAAACACAGCATTCGTAAGACTGACATATAAAAAAACATAGTACAAGAGAAGGAGTTAGTAGAAAGACAGCTTGCCCAGAGCCCATACTTACATTCCCACCTCCAGGGACATGCTTAATATTGTCCTTGGAACCACACTTGGACTGAACATGGCTGTAGTTCGCTTTTTTGGAGACTATCTGGACCTGGAACGTTACAGAATGGAAAACAACACAAGGGAAGAGGACTGGTTAGAGTTGTCATACGACAGGCTGGAGTGGATGCTCTAACACGGCGGATAAACAAGGAGTTGTGTTAAACTCAATCCGACTTTAGTATTAGGTGTGAAAGCAACTGAGGAGGAGAGTGAGAAAAAAAGTGAACGAAACAAGAGGCTGCACAGACAGAGTTAGTGCGAGAGCGTAAGCGCTACCGTGAAGACCGCTTCTCCGTACACTCTACGGGTTAGCATCACCGGGTGGGTGCCTGCCTGCCGGAAGGGCCGGGTTCATCTACGTCCCCCGTCAAGCTTCCCGGGAGCTCTCTGGTGAGAGCTGCCCCAGAGCAGGGAGAGCCAGCTCAGCTGCCTCCTTCCTCCACGGATTGAAGCTGTGGGGCCACCACTTCCAACAACGCTATGGGCTGCTCCGTGTCTGCACTTTTTTTCCATTTGCTCAGATTGACTGCAGTCTTGGGTAACGTCCTTCAAAACTTCTGGGCAATAAAGCCCGGTCTGAGAAACAATTCTTCTGATGAAGGCTGTCAAACCTTCAGTTAAATTTTATCAGACGAGTCTTATGTTAATTAAATTGTTTCTCCTTTAAACTAAAATGACTTGGGACTTTCTCAAAATACAAAAGGGGGGGCTGTGAGCAACCTGATCTAGAGAAAGATGTCCCTGCCCACGGCAGGGGGGTTGGACTAGACGATCTTTGAAGGTCCCTTCCAACCCAAACCGTTCTAGGATTCTAGGTGAGCTTTTACTCACAGGGGTAGTAACTGAGTTAGAGTAACAGGCTCGTGTTTACAAAGGTTAGTCACGACACGTGTTTAGTCTGGGAGTTATTTAACACAGCACAAAACGTGGCAGAAGCTGTATCTAGAGTACTTTTTCTAGAAAGAGGTGATAAATTTGAAGCACAAAAGGAATCACCAGAACATTCTCACTTTAGCAGGTTTCCAAAAGCTCCTTAGCCAGTTCAGAAAGACTGGATTCAGTGCAACAGCAGCTCTGAAAACGTATTCCTGCCGTGGAAGTGTAGAGTGGTTTACTGACTTCTCTAGAGGTACAAATCCCGTCCGTTCATTAACAGGCTCTGCCGGATAATATCTGAACTAAAACCAGCACGGCAGGCACGCCCGCCTCACTCCCCATCCGCTCGTGCTGAAATACCATGTCACGACAGCTTTGGAGTAGCCCATCAGATGCTGACCGCCTAATGCGTGGAGTTAAAGAGTTTCGGTACAACTGGGTTGGGAATATCGCAGGAATTAGAGTCCTTAACATTCTGCAATCTTAAAACAAGCAGCGCTGAACTAAAGCTCTCTCTTCCTAGTTACAAAGTAGTGCTGTGTACGAAGAACTGGTCTTAAGGGACACCTCCGACTCAAAGTTAAGCCTACCTACCTAAAAGTGACAACGGAGGACTCTGCTCTGAAAACCTTTACTTTTACGGCAGGCGTGGAAAAGATACCTACGATAGCGATCCCTGAACGTGGTTAACTGAGAACATCTCAGGGTTTACAAGAAAGAATCGGAAAAGTGTCCGTGCAAGGAACAGTGACACTGACAGGAGAAAGCAGAAGAGTTGAAGAGAAGGCAAAGTGACTCAAAATGGAAATGTTTTCCTTCATCTCCCACAGAGAAAAGTCTGAAATAAACTCACTTTCCCATTGGGCTGTTTTGGGGCACTCTCTTTTGATACGGTTGTTTTAGTAGTAGCCATTTTAGAGACCGCATTGGGTTCAGACTTTCGTGCAGCAGCGGCTGATTCTGGCTTTTTCTCTATTTTCCCCTAGATGGAGACAAATGGATGATTTCAACCAGCAAAAGCAAAAGTGTGGGCAGGAGGGTACGGGAACACAAGCTACCCAGATAAACTTAGCGGCACAGATGACCCAGGAGAACTTCTTACATGCTGTAATTCTCAGGCAAAAGATAATCCCATGCTCAGGAATAATAAAACTAAGGGGGTGGAGGGGAAGCAACACCACTCAGACACAGGATGAAGCAGGCACCCTGCGGTCCTAAAGCAGGAATTAAGTTCTCCATTTCTCAAAAAGCTCGTAGGTGCCCTTCATCAGTATCTCATCATTTCCCCAAGGGTCACGATGGCAGGTCTCCAGGTGACCCCGGTAGATTATATTCTGCCAAAAATTTAAACCCAATCTTTTCGTAACCCAACAGCAGCGCAGGACCACTGCCTTCGCATGGAGGACATGATACAGATCTTGGAGGCAAACACATCCACCGGCTGATTTTCTTTGCCTTCGAGCTCTAAGAGCTTTGCTGGATGCAGATACACTGTGCTTCCGTTCCTGATTTCGCACCCACACACTGATTTGACTCAGGCTTTGAGATCAACAGCTGATTTAGTTTTTAACTAAGCCCATGCAGGTGGACCTAGCTAATCCAGCTAAGCAGAAAACTGAATGAAAATTTACAGGGTTTTAGAAAAAAAAAAAATCAGCAACTACCTGAGAATATCCATTCTTCTGCTAATCTAGATCCAGGTAGGTGCAGCAGAACTTGCATTTTTTGGGGGGGTCAGCAGAAATCCTGTATTTCACTAACCTACCAGCAACAGAAAGGTAAACACCCCCCCCCCCAGCACTCCTAAGGCATTCTCATACTCTAAAAACACCCCAGAGTAAATAAGACTATGAAAAGGACAATTTTCTTCAAAAGTGCAACTGTTAGGATTTAACACCTGTATGAAAATACTTAGAATGTAAATGTAAAAATGTAAAAATAAATTCCCTTAAACCGACACAATAACCCTGTAAGCTAAAAAGCTCTGCAATCCTCAGAACCCTAGCACAGTTTAAAATAACAGAACAATCTCACGTGTTCTTTTTGACCAGATGGCAGAAGGATTTCTGAACGTCTATTTGGTTTCAAGCTCCAACATATAGCGTATGAAAGGGTCACCCTCCTGCTTGCTTCAAAGTTTTTCAGCAGACTTGGTTTGCCATTTCCAGAAACTCTCGTTTTGGGGAGTGGAAGTTTCTGTCCTCTAGACCTCTAAGCTCTGAGGACTGCCCTGCGGTATCGTACAACTAAGATGCTCTTAACTCTGAAGAATAAATCCGTGCTGTCTTGACACTGCTTGTGACATACAACACCACAGCCCAAGAACACCTTGACTTTAATGTGCCTGAGAAGAAATTAAGGCTCCCAGCATGAAACGTGCTCTCTTGGCATCAGATTGAAGTTATATGCCGGGTTATTCATTACCGCAGACCTGCAGCAAAGATAAGTGGGCAAATTTGTTCCACTTTGTGGAAATTAAAGCCCTCTGACTATGGGCAAGCTGCTAACACATTTGGTCAGGTAAAGACGGGTGTATCTGTTCTACAATATCCAATAAAGGTTTTATGATTTTGCATATCCACAAAATTATTTAAACCCTCAGAAGAGGGCGACAGGTATATCCCTAAACCTTTATCATTTACTTGGTAGATATTCACAGTGAAAGTGTAATTTAAGACCATTACTGACTGAGAGCCTCAAGTTACATCTATGTCATGCGTTTCCCTACTACTCATTCAATACTACCCTCTTCTTTTCTAGTGGCCACCAGAGGTTATCCAGAGAGCAGCGTCTGTAGACCCATTTAATTTCAGCTTTAGGCCTGACAAGTTGAACAGAGTCCCTGTTCCTAGACCTGGGAAAGGTGCTGTGGAACTTGCTCCTGAATCCAGATTTCCTGCATTGTAGTGCGTTATTCCACCTTCTGTACCATTCAGCAGACACAATTCCTCTATTCAAATGCCAAGTTTTGGAATATAGACAAGGTTTTGAGTTTTCAATACCAACTAGTTTCTATGTCAGGACGTACGACAGAAAAACAGAACCACAGAGTTCTGAATTCCTGTACGTACACCAGTAAACACCATGAAGGCTCTTAAGGCGGATTCCTTCTGTACGCTACTATCGCTGCCTTGTTAATGCCTTGTGCGTAAACCAAGAACCCAAAGAGGAGCTCTGCAGAGCATAAATGAGAAGAGCAGTGAGGATACAGCCACCAAAATTAGCAAAGAGCACCCCTAATGCTTAAGAGCTCCTGTTCCAAAGCGTATATTGTTATCAACTTTGAAGAAACTTACCTTTCCTCCACCAGGCTGATGTTTAATGTTATCCGTTGATCCGATTTTGGAACGTACATTTTTCAGATCTGGAGCAGAAACGCTGCTGCTTGGGCGAGGTGGCTTGGAAACAGTGCTGGGTTTAGTCGGAGCCTTAGCAGTTGTTTTTTTAGCATCTGCTGTTGCGGTTGAGGTTGCAGTGGGTTTGGTTGCAGCAGGCTTGGTTTTGGGACGGTTGGTGGCTACACCAGGTAAAGTAGGTGCGCTGGAGGCGGTGGTAGAAGGAGTGCTGGCACTACTTTTTACTGCATTTCCAGTAGCACTCTTAGGGCGGCTCAAGTCTGCTGCAATTATCACAGTGATAATTGAAGGGAAGGGGGGAAAAAAGATGGGTCAGATGCCATTTACCCAAACATCCTCAGAGTCCTGAAGATGTACAGTGGCCTGTTTAATAAACACAGCCGCGAACAAGGAGGATTTGATGTAGATGGAGACTGAACAAAGTTACCTGATGGTGACTTTGCAGAGGTCTTCTTGGCATCTGCAGGCTTTGCATCAGTCTTGATAGCTGCCCAACACAAAACACACTGGTAAGTATTTCAGAGCGGGAGCCAGTTTGCACAGATGAGAAGCCTGGGATCCCGCACAGCAGCTCTCCACAGCTCCTCACGTGCCGACGGTCCTCTTTACCCACAGTCCCCATTTCTAACGTGCTGCTTGAAATAAAGCATCTCAAGAATTAACTGCTCCGTTTGAAAACCTGGCTGAGGTCCGCCTCCATTACAACAGCAAAAACCACTCATGTTTTCCAGCAAAAGGATCAATTCATCTAAATTCATCATTCAATGACGCAACACCTGGGGTATGGTTTGCATTTTGTTTCTTCTTAAAATAACTTTCTAAATCTGATAGCACTCACTAACATTATTTTAATCCTGCCCCAATTTAATCCCGCCCCAATTTCATTTCTTAAAAAAAAAAAAGCTCCTTTCTTTACTAAATAGCAAAAGCAAAACCACATTTGTCCATCTATAACCTTGGTATTATTGCTAGATCAGTTCTAACCAATGCCAATTTTCTTGCACAGAAGTTATTGCACATATTTTGGTCCCTATTATAATCATATAAAACCAAAAATCAATCACTGAACTGAACTACGCCTTTGGGCAAACACCAGTGATCACGACCTGATTACATTCCACATAGACGGAGGACAGTCCAAACCAGGAACGCATCTGTATTTCTCAAAGCAGGAGAAAGCCATACACAAAATTCATCAAGGGGAAAAAAAAAATAAAAAAAAAAAAATCACAGACTGAAAAATATAAACAGAACCTTATTTTAAAGAGCTCTTTGATAATGAAATTGTAGCTTTTTTACTATCGATTATGGACAAGTTTGGCTAAAATCTGCTTCATTTCAGTAGCCAAAAGGAAGGCAACATTAAAAACAAACACCAAATGGAAAAAATCTACGTTAGAAATGATGAAAATCCCCATCTTCTAATATTTAATTTCCATTAACAGCCTTAGGTTTTTAGACAAACTCAAGTAGCTGGCAGGGTATTTTATGGAATGCCAATATAGAAAAGAGCAAGCAAAAGAGGCAGATAACTATAGGCCAAGTTAGCCTGGATCATTCCATCCAGACTTTGCTAGAAGCATTCAGTTCAACACCACAGATGAGATACTAGCTAATGAGATGAAACACATTTGGATAATTTAATAAGGCCTAAAGGATATAGAATTAATACCAAACACTTCAAAAAAGGTCCTGTCCAACCTACCTAATCTCATTCCTTGAGACCACAACTTTAATTGGGAAAACCATATGGAGAGAACAGACTTAGTTTTGTATAAAGGCAAGAGGACTAATATGTTATCTCTTTTATATACAAAAGAGATGTTATTTCTACTCGTGTGAGTGCGGAGCCAAATGCTGGAACACTTTTGTCTATGTTATTAGCATGCGATGTTGAAAACCTGGAGAATGATAAAGCTACTGGGAAAATGGTCTATAATGACAGTCCAAGACTTTGATCTTTTGGGGATCTGAAAAACAGAGAGGTGGTCTTGTACGAACGTGAAAGTCTTTTTTTTTGGGGGGGGGGGTGGGGGGGTGGGGGGGGTGACGGGACGGGACACTGGGGGAAAAAAAAAAAAAAAAAAAAAAATCAGGCACCACATAGCCTGTGGCTCTTGTTTAGTTGAGAAAGTGACTGACATTTAATACCTGAAAAAGTGAAACCATGTGATTTCAAAACAAGCCATTATACACACATTTTTAAACAGTGAGAATGACTAAACATTTGAGCAAACCACGAGGAAGTGAGAGTCTCCATCTTTTGAACCTGAAAAGCAAGAGCAGATGTCCTTCTGAAATATAAGCTTTAGCCAGAAACTTATTATCCATCTCAATGCTATGTAATGAGAAACTAAACTGCGATCAGAAGAGATCCAGGTCTCCATCACCTACACCTACGGATCGAGCTGAAGTTGCACGTGCTCTACCCAAACTGACTCGTTAGTGTTTGGCTCGTTGCGATTCCCCATCAGGCCCCACAACACTGTTCATCCCTCTATCACACCCTTGCCTTCTCCTCTTCCAAAATAGGACTCCCTTCTTTTACCATTCATGACTCCTCCGTGCGTTTCCAGATCCGGACAAAACAGCTTTCACTCCTGATGGAGTTTCTCCAGCTGACCTCATCTCTCCCTCGCCCACCCAGTTCTCACTGTACTCTGGCAATGTCCCACCACCCTCGCTGGTGCAGAAGCCTCTTCCTCCGTACATCTTGCCACTTGGAACAACCTTCCTGCAACTCTGCATCATTGACTCCGTCTCTTTTCAAATGTCATCAGAAAACGCTTCTTTGTGTCTCAATTTTGGAAGGAGAAATTAACTGAACTCATTAAAACGCATTAAGCATTCTGGGCTACAGTTTGCATAAAAGACCACACAAAGTGAATTTTACAAGGACATCCACAGGATCAGTTAAGATACGTGGCTCTTGGAAAGTGCAACACTTCTCTGCACAGGATTAATTATATTTTCCCGTAGAGTATGGAATGTACATCTAGCCTAATATATTTCAACATAGTTAAAACACTACTAGTCTTTTGGGAAAGGCGGGTTATGAATTCATGCTTTGGGACTCACAGAACAAAGCAACCAACACGTATTATTAGTTTTACATGTTTATTGGCATATTTTGCCAATGAGGTCTAGTCATTTGAAAAGACTTGAGAACGTTTAACTATATTTTTATCCGACGTTAAATCTCTCAAGCTCCATTAAAATGAGTGAAAACATTGTTTTCAAGATGCTAATATGCTGCTCATGTTTCATGCTGACTGTGTTAAACTCATGGGAAGTTCCCTCTTCGGCAACAGTAGGAGCGGGATACAGTTTTCTGATGAAGCTGATGTGATTTCAGCTCCAAATTCCTCCTGCACTAGTAAAAAACCTCCATTTCTGTTCAACCTTTTTTTGTTTCTCAGATGCACTAGTTTGAGTGCTTCAAGTCCGCTTCTGGAGATTTGCTTTTCCCAAGTTTTAAACTGGTTTTAGTGTTTATTCTAACTGTTACTATGGCAAAACACAGAGGTAATAGCATCCGTTTTCTTAAATCAAGCACGTTCAGTAATTGTATTAACCCTGAATCACACGGAGCTGATCCAAGTTGGCCTTGAAGGTCATTCAGATTTGGTTTTGGAAGAGGAAGCCCTGGAGAGAAAAAAGTCTGACCTACTGTCTCTGTGCCTTGGCACAGGGTCTTGTCTTGTGTTGCATTAAAAGGGTTGATATTTCGGCTATCACTAAGCTTCAGGTCAACTCCTGACCGACAGCTAGGCCAGGTTATGCCTCTCAAATACTGGTTAACAGCAGCTGCAGCTTCTCCTAAGTGACTACATTTCAAGGTTTGGGGTTTTTTTTTTTTCTTCTTTTGAGCCTGAAGAGCGCAAGCCTGTTTACCAGGAGACTAATTTTAATAAACTGATGGAGCCACAGGATGACCTAAACACAGGAAAAAGCAGTCAGCGTACTGGAACACGTGAGAAAGACATCACAGCGTGAACCAACGGTGCTACTCAAACAGAATCTGGCAGCTGGTTAGGAAGAGAGATGCGAAGAAAAACAAGAGGCTACTTACACGTGGGCCTCTTCGGTGGGGAAGTAGCAGTATTTTTCGCACCAGCAACCGCAGTGACCGGCGATGCCGCCGTTGTCCTAGGAGTAGCAGGGGTGCTCCTGACGGTAGTTTTAGGAGTGGCAGATGATGGAGGCTTTGAAAGTGAGGTCCGCTTCTCCGTGGTCTTCGCATCTGCAACCTGAAAATGAACAGGCTGCATTAAAGCCAGTATTTCACTGACAGTCTCTTCGAAGCGTTTGCCAACAAAAAGCCTGAAATAAATTGAAATTGTTTAAATTCTTAAAACACATAAGCTAGGCACTGCTGAAACATTATAATGCAGAAAATTAAAAACATAATTAAGGCATGCAGAAGCGACTGACTATATTCAGTGCAGGACACAGAGCACAGACCCTGCTGAGTATTAGGATTCATCCAGATCTGTTTCAGCGTTAATGTGTGGAGGCCATTTCCAGACGCGAACGACGTTTTGATTTCTGAACAAAATGGAAAACATCAGTCCACTAGCAATACTTCTGGGAGAGATTCCTTTCCTTCATGAGCAGAAATGCTTCCTAATCTAAGAAGGCATTCATTAAAACGCTGTGGACATAAGAGTTAGGTGTCCGTGGTTCGTTCCTCACTTGGAAAACTATTTCATGTCTGTCCCTGTCAGTCACTTGTTTGTAAACTGACTGATCTCTTAAGTATTAAAACACTGAGGTAATGCATGGAAACAGATGAGATGAGATTTTGATTTCATCAAAAAGGGATTCAGAATCATGCAAAAACTTAAAACTGAAGACACTGGTTCACAGAAAAAAGTACACATTTACGCTTGTGCTTTCATACTCTTTTTGTTACTTTTATTTAGTTAGTTTTAAAAGACACTCAAACGCAGTTATTTAAGCTTAAATATATAGTAGAAATGCTAGCATTGAGACGTCAACTGAAAGCTTCTGAAACAGATTTTAACATTCCCTTTCAAATTTGCATTCTTCTGCTATATAATATCACAAGTTAACGTAGGGAAGATTCAAGGGACACTTCCCATTGTTAACGTTACATGTGGATCCCACACTTCAGCTGTAAGATGCAACACTAAGAACTGTCCACAAATCTTCTCTTACCGGGGAATTACAAATATTTCCTAAGCACGTAAGTGTATTATCAGTTATCTTTGTACAATTTTTACAATGGCCAGACATCATAAAGGACAATCAGTGGGAAAAACTGAAGTGTTCAAACAGATTTTTTTCCCCTCGATATTAATATCGAAGCTCTCCATCCAGTTTTCCCATGCTCTTGTCCGGATTTAAGAGTTATCCTATGTTTGTAGTGTATCTGTATTTAAAAAACCCTCCTCCTTTAGTAACGGAAAGAAATAAAGAATTATCTTGTTCACAAGGAAAGTCGTGGTAATGCAGTCAAGTTTAATTTTCTCCTCTGCGATGACACAATTAAACGCTTGGGACCTGATGCCATAAGTGGGTTAATGAAGCTGATACTAATAACTGTGCAGCTCTCCTAACATGGTGAATCGCATTCCTGATCCCACCCTCCCGTGATTAGCACTAGGATTATGTTTTGACTCTTGGGTAAGACAGCCGGTAAGTTAACATGTAAGTAAGTTCTCGGAGCTCCCCCACAAAAGCAAATTGTTTCTTACCTTTGGTTTAGTCTCTTTTGGAGTTAAGGTGGAGGGACGTGTAGTACTGGTGGCTGGGCGTTTAGTAGTAGTGGCTGAAGTAGGACCTGCAGTAGGGCTCGTGGGTTTTTTGTTTGGGCCCGGCGCAGCAGAGGCTGGCCGCTTGGGGCTGGTAGCGGACAGGGGCCTGGCTTTCGTTGCTGCAGGCTTTGTAGATGACGTGGATGCGGCAGGCTTTATGTTTTTTCAAAAAGCAAAATCCAGTATAAAAACAAACAAAAAAACACAACAAAAAATAGCGCATTGTAAACCAAAACATTGAGCTGCAAGAACATAAAAATATTTTAAATGAAACAAACAAAAAAAAAAATGAGCTTTCTGTTTTCTGAGCATAACAAAGACCAAAACGAAGCGGCAGAAGAGGGCTGCCTTCGGAGCCCAGGGGAGTTTTGCCATTCAATTCAAAGCGAACAGGATTTATTCCAGCGACATCTAAAGCAACAGAAGGAATCGCTGGTAAAGCTGGGATTAGTAACCGGGTGTTCCTGGCATCTAGTCCTGCGTACAATACACAGGGCATTGCTTTCCAGTCACAGGCACACAACGGATTGCAAGCTCTAAATCCTCATCTGATCAACTCCAGTGGTCGTACGTCCGCTGCCTTCAAGGGGACCAAGAACCCCTTGCCCTTACCACTGCTCTAAGAATTTGGGTTTGGATTTTGCTGAACGCTGCAAGCTTCTGACAGCAGGTCTCTCTCATGTTTCATAACCAGCCTTAAAATAAGAGAATATCAGACCCTGAGCAAGATTTCTGAACGCTAATTGTAACACAAATAAACGTGTTGCAAACAACTAGGCGAGTACCAGTGGAGCAGAAGTGTTACCATACATATTTACTACTTCTACACCACCGATACCAACCAGAGAATTAATTTAAATAAAGCTTGCCACAAATTTCTTAAATCCACTTTCAGTCACGCTGCTACAGGCTGAGTTGTTTGCAGTTTCCCAACTGGATGTCTTTGTTTCACAAATGGCAGCTCAGAAAACAGAACTTGTGTTGCCACAGCTTAAGAAGCAGAAAAGCCGGCAAATAAAAACCACGGCAGCGAAGAGGCTGAGAGTGAAACGACACCTACCTTTGTCTTCTTCTCAGGGCTGGGAGGAAGCTCTTTGTTGGGAGGTGCTGTGATATCGTTCCCTGTCACAGCTTCAGCTGGTTTGGTCTCTTCTGCTTTTGCTGGGGGAAAAAAAAGGGAAGGAAGACTTCTAAGTTTGAGCTGTGGTTTTTTTTTATACATATCTATATCTATATCTCATTTGTTTAGTTTTCTAGTTTTCTAGTTTTCTAGTTTTCCACACAGTAGCAGGAGGAGACAGAACTGAGACAGTTACAGGTTGGCTATTTCTAGAAAATTTCCCCAAACCAGAATACCATAGGAAGAAAGGTTTTCCCCGTAACAGGGCAGGTTCATCCAGATGCCATTAGCATCCAATTTCTCGTATTATTCCAGAGGGAAAAGACAGAGAGCTGATGAAGGAACCCCCTGGTTTAATTAAAATAGCAAATCTTCCCATCTTTCAAGTAATTAAAATAACCTGTAGGAATGTTAATGGTGAAGTTCTGACCTCTTCCAGGTTTTACACTATGACTTATCCTGAAGTAGGGCACTGTTTTAAATCTGTTCCTGTCATTATGGCTGTTTCTTCTTGACCTTTCTTCTGCCCACATCCATGCGTTGCAGCTCTCCGCGAGCAGGGAGGATTCCCGGCAGCCGAAGGGAGCCGGGCTGCTCACGGGAAAGGTCACACAGGAAAGCAGGAACACGGACATCTCATTCTAACATGCGTGGTTCGTACCGACCCTGGTTAGCGTGGAAACCGTCGTGTCATGCTGCTGTACGCAGTGTTGCGCAGCGCAAAGCTGAGGTTCAGTTACAAGGGTTGCCAGTTTTTCGCTGTGATTGTTCATTTTTGTCATTGCCACCCGAGGTTGTCATGCTGAGCGGGGAGCAGCGAATACACACACCCTTCTAACAGCAGCCGAGCTGCCATGACCACTTTCTCATCTCCTTTTAAAAACCACTCTCTAAAGCATTGTCCAGCCGCCAGCGGAAGGATAACTACTGCCCTCCAAAGCAAACTGTATAACAAAACATTAATTTAATAGCAGCTTCACCAAGTCTTCTCCCTAAATCTTACAAATCCCACCGCAGAACTGCCATGCTGCTTTGCACCATGAGACGTGCAAGAGGCAATTTCCCTATAAATAGCTTTTAAAACACTTAATTCTCAGCGGTGTTGCTGTACAGCTGCATTGCTATGAGCTGTCTTCTGCTGCAGTTCCTGTGGCATTTGAATTTTATGAGGGATACGGTACAAACAACCCATCACAAATTTATGCGTTTTCCCTTGTCATCCGGGGATTAAAATAAAGCGTTATCTGTGTTGGATGTTTCTTTTTATAACAACGCAACAGATTGTAATGCTGCAGCACATGCTAAGGGCCCACCAGACAACAGTCTAACAATTCCAACAGTAAAAAGGTTGTTTTCCACATCTTTTGAAAATCACTATTTATATTTCACATTTTCTTGCTTGTCTGTCTTGAAGGGAGCGTCTCAGAGGACAGCTCAGTTCTGGTACAAACACCACTGTTGAAACAAGCAAAATAAAATCGCGCCTTCCGCCTGCCCCAGCGATGCTCAACAGCGGGATGGCTTTGTTGTTGCTATTTATTCTTCTGACTCCGGGACAAGTTTAGCAGCTTTTTCTTTTTTCCTTGCATTGCATTAGCCTCTTCCTAGCCATTTAGCTTCCAAGTCATACTAAAAGTTTTGCAGCACTGGGTTTAACATCCTAGGCATACAAAAAAGACTTGTGAAGAAAAACAAGCACCAAAATGTACAGGCTGGATGCTGTTTTTAATGCAAAGTTCTTAAGAATCATTCATGTTCACCTAGAACACCCATTTTTTTGTAGCTAATCTATATTGGCTCCCCTATATTTGTTTTCTCTCACTGCCTTTTCTTTACATTCTCCCTCATTTAACTTGTCAGCTTTATCTAAGCAATACCAGAAAGAGACTTGTTGACGGTTCCCGCTTCTGAGTAACAACCTTCTGCCCATTCGCTGCTCTCTGCTCGCGGGACCCCACGCCTGGGGATGGCTTCACATTGAATCCTGCCAGTCTTGTGTATCTCAGCCATCAAGGTGACTTTCCACCCGTTGGAAGTTACCTTTCACGTACCGCCTGTCATTATTATTTCAGCTAATTTTCAGCAGCAACATTAAACCTCTCGCTTGATGACAGTATCACAGCATCCACGCAGCAACGTGAATTCGTCTGCTCAGGGAGCGTAGTGCAGCTCCTCAAAAAACCTCCATTGCCAAAGTTTCAGGATTTAAACTCCAGCAGCTTCCATTCTCCTGAACTAACGACAACAGGTTAAGCAACTTGCATCTATAACTAATGATAAACCCAGGAGAGTTGGGTAGGGAACAGGACCATTATCCAGGTTCCAGCTCTCCCAGCCTCTGATACAGCGGGGTACCCAACCCCGCACGCAATCGTAAGGGATTACAGAAGGATAGTTTTGTTTTGTGCTGCCTCAATTTGAGTAACGACCTGACGTGCTCAGCAGTACATTTGCTTTCATTCATCGTTTAATTACGAGGACGCTCTCTCCTATACAGAGCGGAGAGCTGCCTGGGAAGATTTCCTAGTTACAGGGAATATTAGGGAAAGCTGCCAAATCTTAACCAAATTTGTTCATTAGGCTGCAAGAATCATTTAAGAGACTTTTCAGTTTGCTTGTTCCTCCAAGCATGGCAAGAAACCTCTGAAAGATATTTCAAAGACATTTTGTTGGGAGCTCTAGCAGGGGTTGCTGCTCTGCCCTGAGAAGGGCTCCTCCGTCAGCTGCCGCGGCTCCTGCTCCTCATGGCATTCGCTGATGGAGAAAATTCGGCTCAGCTGAGTCAGCAACCAGAACTGAATTACTCCTGGGGGAAAAGGGGGACAGGGGCTTGAAGGAGAGAGGGAAGGACGTTCCAATCTGGAGTCTTCCACTGATAAACTCAAAGGCATAAACCTGCAATCAGGGTTACTCTCTCCCTGCTGCTACTCGCTGTGACGGCAAGCTGCGCCGCGCTGTTTGGTAGGTCCATCCTCATCCCCAGCTTACCATTCGTTACTCACTAAGTATGCTTTTAAGGGTGGAAATCCAACTTTTTTGTACGTGGCAGTTCACAATATCGCGAGACACCACTGCTTCACAATTTCTCAGAGCGACACTGGAAGAAATTATTCATATCTAAGCACACCAGAGAAAACAAATGACTCCACAATCATGACTAAACCCACAAACCGCAAACTCCAGAATTTTGTCTGATGTTTTACAGACATCAATTATGAAAGAGCAAACTTGATAAGTGGTGCTTATGTCTCCCTTAACAGCGATACCAAGCGTCCTTCAGACACGCTCCAGCCAGCAGAAGGAGGGATGGTTGGGATTCCCGACGCGTGGGGTGGTGGAGGGACCCCCCGGGGTGGCCCAGCACTTCTCCCACAGACACTGTGCTTCGGTTACTTCGTGTCTATAGTATCAGTCTGCCCCTAGGTGATTTTAGACAAAACAGGCCAATTCTGAGAAAAACGCTAAGACAAGTATCCTGCATATCAAAGATAATGGCAATGTTTTCCTCGACGAGGTTTCCCTCTCGTCTGCTGCAGGAGGAGTTTGATGCTGGCAGATGCAGCCTTGCTGTCAGACAAGTGCCTTCTCACATAGAAATCTGCTCAAACTCAGCGATGTTGTAATTCACTGAAAAAAACCCCACCCCATCGTTTGAACCCTCTTGCTGGTTGAAGTCTCAGATGACTCGTGTTGGCCATGCCCAGCGGCCCATCTCCTAGTGCTTGCCATCTCTTCAGCGTAGCACTGAAACCACCTTTGGGAATCTAACAAGTTAAAAAGCATATTTTTAAAATCAATTTGTCACCAGAAACCAGGTATTTGCCATTGCTGGATGAAGGACCCAGCAAACAAGACCACATGGTGTTCAGATAAAACCGAAGTCAGAGGGAACAAGACTCCTAACAAATAAGATTTTCCAGAATAAATATTGAAAATGAGATGATCTGTGGCAAAATTGACACTCAAAAAAAAAAAGCTTCACCTCCTTGTTGTAAAAAGGGACAATACTCTTCCTATAGGTCTTAAAAATTACGGAAAATATAACTTATTATGTTTGTTTTGCACAAGCAGAGAGAGCCATAAAAAAAAACACTAACGAAATTTATAATTCTGCCTCCAACAGCCAAGTTTAATACTGTGAGGCAAATAAAGCATGCGGGGCCACCCACGCAGCCCCGGTCTCTGAAAGGCAATCCATCCCAATTTTTAGGTGTCAGCAGCCACCCCTAACAAGTTATTTACACAAGAACCCTGGTGTCTGAGGAGACTCTTAACATGTTTTATCCTTAACCTCTTACTTCTATACATGCTGCCACTCTCTCGGTGGTTACTAGCAGCAGGTGAGTTACCGTTAGAAGAAATTTTATGTGTTATAAACACATTATAATGTGTTATAAAGCAATGGATGTAGATGATATGGTGGTTTTAAGAACGGTATCTTTTTTCCCCCAAAAGAACAGCCCGTAGAACAGCTACCTCATCAACCGTATAAGAGACCAAATCTGTCCTCCAAGGCTCAACGTTCATGTTTAAATAGATTATTATTCTCTTTAAAGAAACTTCCCTGTTTGAACAGTGAGTCTCTCCCCAAAGTTTCCTATATGGCACTAACACAGCTCAAGAGAACAACTTTCCAAGGAGCCTTCAAGCACATCTTACAACTAGTCCTTCCGACCCAACCCATGCTGCATCCACAGAAAACTGTCAACCACTAAACCTCAAGATTCTGATGTCAAGCTTTTCCCCTGGTTCTCTCTCCTCTAGGGAGACTCTCCCTCATTAGAAGGAGGTTAAGGAATGGAGCATTCCCCCTTCATATCACAAGGATGTACAGAACCTCCTGTCAAATGAATAAAAAAAAAGAAGTACGACGATGGAGAGTTTGGTTGATTTTAAGCTCTGCTGTCTGGAAACCACAGGTGTCTTTTGAGAAAGACCAAGGAACAAGACAAACCAAACTCCGTGTTCTGACAGAGTTTTGCAGACGCTAAGGGCGACTCTTCCTCAAAAGCAGCAACAAAGAGGGGGCAAAAGCTGCTGAAGTCTGTTTGAAAACGGAACAGCTGGGCGATAGGAAACGACAGCAGAGGTGACGTTCACCTTTGCACTTCTGAATGAAGCAGCGGAGTAACGCAGGAAGGAAGGGCAGGGTGACACGAACTGCTGCGACGCTCCTTCGAGCTGTACTAGCCTAACATAGAAAGGAGGATTGCAAACCCACGTGTTGAAAGCTAAGACAACGCTTCATGATTTTAACCTTGAACTCATTACTCAAAATGCAATTATACCTATTGCAGTGGGTTATTGTGAGAATTCACCAATCTGCCTGCACGGATGTACCAAAGTGGTCAAGCGACATTGGATCACAGAGCAACGAAGGGTTGGAAGGGACCTCGGAGATCACCAGCCCAACCCATCACTCAAAGCAGGTCCCAGTAGATCAGTTTGCTGACAGTCATGGCCAGCGTAATTTCCAGATAGAAGGAAAAAATCCTTCAATGTGAGGGAGGTCAAACACTGGAAGAGGCCCAAAGAGATTGCGAGTTCTCCGTCCTCGGAGACATTCAGACCTGGACGGGACACACATGGCCCTGGAGCAACCTGATCTACTTACACGTGGTTTTGACTTGGGGGTTAAACTGGAGACCTCCAGAGCTGTTCCAGTCTAAGTGACTCTATTACAGCTATGTAGTGGAGGATGCCCACGTTGTAGGCGATTAATCGTATGTCTTCTTGAAGCCAAGTCGCAATTATGAATAACTATATATAGTTTTTCTAACCCTAAGGAGAAAAACCCACCCCACTGCCCTCCAAAAAAAATTCTCTCTCTCACCATCCTGTGACTTGCAGTGTAGAGACTACTCGCTTGTCCAACAGCGTTTTAGCCCATGTAATCATTTAACGTTGGAATAGCAGAACAATGTCGGTTGGAAGGGATGTCTGGAGGTCATTTAGCCCAATCCCCCACTCAAATTATACCAGATTGCTTGGGGTTTTTTCAATCATATTCTGAGCATCTCCAAGGATGGAGATTCCACATCTCGGGGCTTCTCCTCCAATATTTGATTAGCCTCATGGTAAAACAAAACACACCCCCAAAAAACCCCGCAATTCACATATTCCTGGCACAGACGTTTTACAGCTTCACTGTAAATTGCTCACAAGTCACCCAGCATCATTTGCTTTCATCTGCTGCTGCTATTTTTGTTTGATGACCCATATTCTTCTGAAATACTGAACAGTCTTCTCTTCTTCACAACTTTCATGTCATTGATGACTTTATAGACAGCAATCACAACCATCTCCCTCTCCAAGTCCTCTCTCTTTCCAGTCTTAGTTTATTCAGCCATTCCCCATACGAACTTTTTCTAATGCAACGCCTTTATTTATCATATTTCTAATTCTGTCACCACCTTTTTGAGGCGGAGGACAACATGCGGATTTACACATCGTATTCAGAATGCAAGTGCATAATGGATTTATCAATTGATATAATTTTTTCTAGTTTGTTCCCTCTTCCTTTCTGAATTCCTAGAACTCCATTTGGCGAAGGAAAGCCACACAAAAGCATCCTTATGACATCTATAAAATCCTCACAACAGTAGCATTATTGCTCCTCCTCTACAAGCACAGAAACAAAACCACAGGGTTACAGCTCGCGCGAGGTGACATCGAGCTGGCACCCCAGAGGACAGCAAACACAGACCTTCAGTCTTTCAGATCCCTTCGCCATCAGTTTTGCTGTAACAGCTCTCTCTCGTGAAAGCTGCTACTGTGTGTGAAAAAACACCAGGCACTAGATCTGAAAAGCTTTACTGTTTGTGTTTCCTTTCCTGAAGTAGCAAAATTAGGAAAAAGTACTTACAGAAACAGACCCATGAGTACCTTTGTAAAGTTAAACCATGTTACTGCAATGTTTTATGAATCATGGAACTCAGAATAAAAGCCTACGCGCATGTGTTTCTCAAATATCATGCAGCAACTCATTCAAGAAGGAGCATTCCCAAAAGTTCATTCTCCACATCCAAAGGAACAGGTGAGGATCCCAGTGTGACATATCTTAGGCTCACCTCAAAAGACCGAAAGCAAGTATTTCTGTTTTCTGGTACTGTGGTAAGCAAAAGCTAAAGTGAAGATAAAGGACAGCAGTAACTACATCCTGTGCATCCGGAAGATTTTTAAGAACGTTACATCTTGTTTTCCTTTCTCCCCTTTATCGACTAGTTAAATGAGCATTTCAGTGGGTACTTGAGACTGTATCACTTAAACCCTCTCATCCTACCTACCCCACTTGGTAAGGTATTAGCTCCCATTTTACGGGGTCTGTATTTCACCTGCCTTGCCCCTAGTCACTGATCCGGGCTGGCTCATTACGTCCTTCAAAATGGAAGGGGACTTGCAGCTGCGTTCAAGCATGCTCGTGAACGAGGCCAGGCACTCATCTTCCATATCCCCAGCAAGGGATATTTAGCAGGCTAAGCTGAACTAAAACATCATTCAATGAAACAGCTCCATAATTCTCATAGGGATTAGAGTCATCAGCTGAAAATCCATTAAGAGAAATAGATTAAGCAATAAGGCAATGACCATCTTTACTCTCCCTCTTAAACGTAAACAACCTTCGAAACAAAACCAGACCACGTTAAACACTGCTTTTGCCAGAAACGCTGCAGAGGGGCCCGAGCTCTTTCTTGTTCATCCATCACCATCCAGAAGGAGCTGCTTCATCATAAAAATCACCATCAAATAAAGCCTTTTTCTTTAAGGCTCTTAAGACAAAAGTATCTACAAATACAACAAATCTCAGTTTGAGCAGAAATACAACCCTTACCTGCTTTCTCCTCTCCAGAAAAGGCTAAATAAAACGTCTCCTGCTTGACCGAAATACAGAATAGCTAAGCATTTTACTTGGCACCAAATGCAACTCAATCGATGTGCACATTTTTACATGGTAACAAGAATCGAGGAATAAGCCAGATGTCCTCTTTGCCTAGGTTGATTTGTTAAGACTCTATTTTTTACCCAGGCAGGGAAATGCTACATCAGAACTTGTTCTTCTAGAACAACCTAAACTACTTGCCATGTTTACCTAACATGGCATGAACTGAAAGCAAACAGCTATTTAGAGTAATAAACATACTCTGTTTGACTGTAATACTGCGCTAAAAATTTGACGCTGATGTAAAAAAGCTAACAAAATCACGAGCTTTTCCCTTTTCATTGATAAAGGTGGAAGCACGTTCATAAAACCAACAAAAAGCTCTATTTTCTGTCAATGCTCCTGACCAACCAAAGCGAGAGAGACAAGCACACCTCCCAACTAAAAAAACCACAACATTAACTGAAGCTGGTTTAGAAGGGATATCAAGCAGGGAAGAAACGCCACCTGAATTTGTATTTCAGTCTGTCCCTAAGGCTGGTCTGAATGCTGATGAAACCTCGGAGCGTTTCCAGAAGGCCGCTCGAGCTCGGGCAGCGCGTGGGCCGGGGGACACCCGGGGTATTTTCAGTATCCGAAGGCATAAAACTGCAATTCCGGACCCTTCAAAATGCGAAACAATTACAAGCACGATCCAGTCTCTGAACACTTATGCACGAAGATAAGATATTACCAATGAGCCAACTAGTCTGACGTCGACTTCTTGCACATCATCCGATATCAACAAGTCACAGGGAAGTTGGGCTGAGGGGTCTTTCTAGCCCTTATACCAGCTCATATATCCCTGGCCTTGGACATTTGATATACTTTATTCCCACCCAGCATACCTTGAAGACCCATCCATAGAAGTTCCCATTCTTTAAGTCCTGCCACACTTGTCACCTCAAGCTCGCAGCAGGAACTTCCAGGGATGAGCCGTGCAGAGCCACGAACAACATCCCGGCACAAGACCGGCACACGCTGCCCTCAAGCCATCTTCTGCTATGGAACGTCTCCCTGCCCTTCTCATCTCTCTCCCCGGAGAAAGGGGAAAGAGGAAAGCTTATGCATCTGCTGTAATCACCGTCTTGAAGGTAGTCTCCTTCCAACGGCCAGTAGTTTTTGCTATTTTTGAGAAAGCGCGGCGGGTGTTACAGAACAGGGAACCCACCTGATTTACGTAACGATTACAATACTTCCAGCATCAATTTTAAACTCAGTCCCTGAGAGATGCCAATGTTTATTTCCTACTTAAGGCTGAACATGCATACACCAAGTAAGAATTTTCACTGAACTATGCACAGCCCGTATCAGGCACCATTTATCACCGGTGCCTTCGCCTTCTCCTCCTTCCCGCAGCCTGTGAGCCTTTCTTTCTTTTCTTTCTCATCAGAAGCATGATTTCATCTGACAAGGAACCTTGTTAGCAAGCCACCATCCACACCACTAATGTTACTTGAACAAGTATCATTAGTTCATTACGAGGTAGCTGGGTCGGTATTTCCTAATCCCATAATTAACTTTAATCTGTGTAAACGCGAGGCGATAGGCTGTCACAACTTAACTCAGTCGTGTTGGAAGTCTCGGATTCTATATTTATCTAAACCACAAAGTGTTCTGCTGCAAAAAGACCTGCAGGAGATTCAAAAGTTAGGTTGGATTGCACACCTTGCTTATGTATTTATAAAAGAAATAAGAGTCAGAAAACCAAGACAATTTTTCTGATGCATACACTGAGCTGCTGAGCATCAGAGGTGACAGTCCCAACCGAGCGTGGTCCAGCGGAGCCTGGAACTTCTGGTATTTCAGAGCAGAAAATATTTCAAGTTGGAGGAAATTCAAAGAAAATGAGAAAAAGCAGAAGGTGAAGGCAGGGGGGAATGCGTCGCTTATCGAAGCAATACCGTTGGAGGTGACATATTAGGTACGTGCAATAAATCACACAACAGCTTCTACACAACGTGAGCATGAATCAAATCTATTGTTCAGTGCAGGAAACAATGCGACTGCTTGTTTTGGTGAGAATCTGCAGCGTCTGCTGATGAAATAAGGGACCAGAACAAGTTCTGCAGCCCAGCTCTGATCAGGACTAATCTGCAGCCAGGATCTCCTTGCTTAAAACATCTGCTGTGGGTACACGAGAGATTTGAACGGCTACGCCTTTTTGATAGTTTTTAGAATGAAATGAAACTAAATGTGTCATCATACTCACACCCACCCATCTGCAAGAAAAAAATATTTTAGGTACAATTCTAGGTCACCGTAAAAAACAGGGGTAGAAGAGGTTTAACCAAAAAACCAAACCAACCCTGGCTGGACAGGACCGAGGAAATCACGGCTGGCAGAAGTTCTGAGGGATGCCATTCAAACGATTAGAATCAGGTTGGACAATTCTTTTTTTAGGATGAAAAAAGCTGCAAGTGATAGAAGTTGTTACCTTGAATGTAAGGGCTAAGTTCAGAATGAACAGATAGGACAGGCAGAAAAATAGAGGAATTAACAAGGAGAAGGAAAAACATATTTCTATCTATGTTATATTTATATCTATGTTGGCCATTCTGGACTCATTCCCTCGTGACTGGAAGGAGACCTGCAAGGTGAACACCAAGACCGAAGCAGAGGAAGTTGACAGGCATATGGATGGGTAATTCAGCTGTGAATAAAATGCAAAGGACAGATTTAGAATCAGTTCCATACTTACAGCCAAGACTGCTTGCTTGGTTGAGTTATTTTTATTATACCCGCCTCTCGGCTTATCAACAGGGGAGAGGAAGCAAAATCTCGTCATAGAAAGTTTGAAAGCATTTCAGAAACATCCAAGGAATCTTTGTCTGCTTTCTTTCGCATTCCAAAAATTCTTTCTAAACTACACATATATAAAGCAAACATTTTATTGCATCTACTGCTACGTTTTCTTCCAGGAGAGAAGAAATCCAGAGTTTATTTCTTACCAACGTGTTGTACTTAACAGAACAAAACAAACCTAACCTAACCAGCTGTTAATTTTGGAGAAGAGAGTAAAAAGGAAGTTACAACTCCATCGTATTCTGGCCCAGGAAAGCCCGTGAGCTGTCTGCCAACTCACTTATCACCGTATCGGTTCACACTTGGACCTATGGTTATAAGGATGATAAACTAGCTTTTAAAATAAAGATTGTGAGAGCACAAAATTTTAAACCAAGATGATTAAAAAAAGCTTGGTAATACAAATTAGCCATCTGGAAAGAGCAATCCAACCAGAAGACTCTGCGCGTTCATATCTTCCAGTGACCTTCACATCACTGATGCTCAACCCCTCTGGGGAGAACATGTCAATCCACTTTAGATTATATTTTAAGTATTTTCCCGATTTAAAGATCCCACATATCTGTGTTTTGAAACAGTTGCCTCTTCAGCTCGACAGAATTTGCCAGCCTAGCCAAACCTGGTTTCCTGGTTGTCCAAAATACGAACCTACTTGCTAATTTGCCTCGTTGCAAATAAACGTCAGTCGCAGAGCGGATATCTGCAAACCCCACCACCCCAGAAATTCTGTGACATGAGAGCTGTGCACAAATACCGTTCTTTTTTCACATTTGTTGCCAACATCACTTTTACCCATGCCATGCTTAGGTTGTCAAGAAGTCTGGTGACCCTTTCGTGTTTAAGTACAAAATTGAGCAGGTAAACACACAGCTGCACAGATCCTACTTGCGCCCAAGCAAACACACCTCCAGGCGTCCCCCTCCAACCGCGGCTCACAGCCAGGAGCTCACTGCACCGCTCTGGCAACTATCAACGGGAGAGCTGATGACTCCTGCCTGCGTGAAAGGACTTGACATCTCTCTTCGGGCTCCGAAGGACCGATGTCTGCAATCTGTGACGCGCTGCCACCAAAAGTGACACTACTTCATCTCACGACTGCCAGAGTTATTTAAAATCTGTGCACCAAGCAGACCGTAAGGAGCCAAGGTAACACTGAGATAATGGAAAGGGAAGAAGGTAAGACATGTTGGCGCTTCGGAGCGGGAGGTTTGTATTGCTGAAACCTCCTTCGACAGATCTCTGCCCAAGAGTCTTGGAAATTGAAGCATCTCAGAGAAATTATTAGAGAAAAATAAAACTCTGAGAGACAGAATATGATTCTGTTGAAAGCGATTACTGACAGCTGGAAGAAGGACGGGTGATCAGAGCCTCGCGCAGGCAGCCAGGAGCCGACTGACCTGCCATTGGGTGTCACTAACACACCGCAAAACCAAAGATAACTCTCTAATCCGGTAGTTATCATAGCACACCGCCTTGCTCAGAGACTGGCTTTCCACGCTCATTGCTGCAGAGAGCTCAGCTTATCAACCCGAATTAAGTGTTTTGGAGCTCTACCTGAACAGCGCGTCCCTCTGCCCACCTGCATGTTACTCTCCCCTCCCACGCCGGGGTATTACAATTTCAAGTTTTATATTAGTCCTCTGAAGCTTTAGCAAACCAGCTGGCTACAGAAGAAGTCATCGGATGCAAAAATTGTCATGCAAGTCTTTTGTCTTTATTCCCTGACACATTTTCTTTCCTCTTCCCAT
Source organism: Gavia stellata (assembly GCF_030936135.1). Taxonomy (NCBI): domain Eukaryota; kingdom Metazoa; phylum Chordata; class Aves; order Gaviiformes; family Gaviidae; genus Gavia; species Gavia stellata. The sequence continues at coordinate 929,067 of NC_082599.1, read as the reverse complement.
GCAAAGCTCCCGTTAATACGGGCGACGGACAAAGCACACAGACCGTCCTCGCACCCGAATTCTGGGGAAAAAAAACAGGCTTAATGCTGGCTGAAGCTGGCAAGAGGGACAGAGATGTTGTTCCAGGATGGAGAACAAAGATTAACTACTCTTCTCACAGATTTTAAATCCGGGAAGACTGACCTCATACATCACAGCACTATCAAAACAACAAAACACTACAAAATAATACAAGCTGCTATTGACACTTAGCAATGGGAAAGGCTCCATTGTAACGGGTTTGGGGAAAGAGCTTACAGAAAGTAACGGGGAATTCCAGCACTGAAACGGTTAGCAAGAGCTTAACTGCGTAAATCATTCTACCCAGTTACTCTCACCGGCCCCATCAAACAGAAATACCAAAAGGTGCTAAAAGCTTAACGGAAAAGCACCATCCTCACATCTTTTCTACACAGGTTGAAAGGTTTTAACTTTGATCAAACGCCCTCACTCTAACAACACAGTTTGCGAATCAGAAGGGTACCTATGCTCGCAAGAGACCTATTACTGCTGCGGATACTACCGATTTTAAAAGCTATTAGTCAGGTTTAGGATCCCAGCAAGCAATTAATAGCTGGTGCTGCAACAGATGCTGTGGAACCAGCCAGGCAATTTTTCTTTTTTTTTTTTTTACATTTCCCCTCCATTTTTGTCTACCCAAAAATGCATCCTTTGTTCTAACGACCAGAACCTGAACCGTGTCAGTCTTTTCAGGTGTACTGAGCCGCCCACCCTCTGCCTGCAGTCTGTGAAGTCGGGTAGTTGCTTCCTAGCTACTGTCTGCTCACTCCCCAGGGAGGTAAAAATTAGCAACATACCATCACGTGGTAAATCTCCTTGCTTGGGAGACAGAGAGCTCTGCACATCGCTGACCTCAATTTCTTTTCTTTCCAGTGGAGCAGTTTTGCTGGATTCCATCTCGGTGCATTTGCTTTGCGGAGAAGCAAACCCAGCAGCTCCATCGGTGGCATTTCTCTTCTCCCTCTTCACCGCCGCCTCCTCCCTCTCTTTGTCCTGGCTGCTGATTTCAGGGATTTGCTCCAGCTTGCTGTGATACAAGCTCGGGCTGCCCAGCTCTTTCTTGACCGAGTTGCTGCCGCTGTTCCGCTCCTCTCGCTTCTTGGCAGCCGGCTCCTCTGCCAGGAGGGACTGATGCTCCTTCACCACCAAGCTGGGCAGCCCCGCACGGCTCTGCTCGGGACCCGGGCTGCAGACTGATGTTTGCTCTTCTGACACGGTCATTGACCTTTTCATCGGAGCGCCCGGCTTTCTGGCTGTGGGGCTCGAGCACTGGGTCAGGCTGCTATTAGGAGAGAGCAGACCAGTAGCGACGTCTTCTCTAAGCACCGGCTCAGGGTATTTATCAGCCAGGTTAAGGGTTAGGGGCACCGACAAGTGAGAGCACTCTGACATTGCACGCCTCATTGCCTTCCTTTGGTGGGCAGCCCTGTTCAGAAAATTGCCGTCGTCTGCACAGCTCAGCTTGTCTTCCATCTCTTCCTCCATTTCAGTGGTATTATTAAAGTAACTACTTTTGGAGTCATCTTGCGCAAGCTCTACGGTGGTAGTTGGAGGTTCTGGCTTAGATGCCGTTGAGGAAGAAGAAAATCCACTCTGCCCATAGTTGTCATTAACCACCCCAATTACACAATAGCTGGGGGCTCCATCTTTTTTCACGGTTGCTTCTTTAGACCCCGAATCATTAGGCAGGATAGGGTGGAAATTTGGATTCCAGACACTGATTTCCTGTTCCTTCATGTATTTGCTGGGATCGCTCTCCGACACAGACAGATTGGGCAGGTTTGGGTCTGGCTGGCATTTGGTCTCCGTTCCAGCCTTACCGGCTGCTTTCTCCTGATCGGTGATGGCTTCATTTTTACCCAGCCCGGGACCAGATTTTTCAGCTCCTGCCGGTCCCACATGAAAATCTGTAGTTTTAGGGTTTGCAAAGTTCCCTTCTGCAGAAGGAAACGTTTCAGAAATCAAAGACCAGCTCTCAAGGTGACCTGCAGCTGCCTGGTATTTTTTGCCTTGCACCTCAATTTCTCTTTTGTCTTTCTGAGCTATTTTTAGCTCTTTGTCTAGTTTTCCTTCGAAGAAGCAGAGCTTGTCCTCATCCGTGAAACCAGCATTCTTAACGAGCCCATCCTTAATCGGTCCCCCCGAGTTTACATTCAAGCCAATCTCATTAAGCTTCCCCTCGGTCCTCTGCCATTCGAATTCAGTTTTGCCGAAGTCTTTCGGGGACTCCATGCAGTGGAAGGCTTCCGAGAAGCTCTCCGTGTTCTTGCTTTTGCACAGCTGGCTGTATTCGGAGAGCGATGCCGGCTGCTTGTTCGAGAGAGACATCTCCGATCGCTTCGCTTCCTCCCGCGGCTGTAACACCAGCTCCGAGCGAGCCGAGCTCGCAGGCTGCTGGCGCCGGTGACGACACACCATGCCCCCTGTATTCATGACAAAACTCCTTCCTCCCCACCCCCTGCCTCCCGCACGCCTTCATTTACTGGATTCAGCCACTAGTTCAAAGGAAAACGTCAGGTTTTATCCTTTTGTAAAAAATCAAGAGGAAGACACTTCTGTAACAGAAATACCCATCTCTGGCTAGTGGGGTTTAATCATCTCAGTGAAATGATGTTTCTGTGAGCAGCATTTCTTGGCTTGTTACACATTTCGGGAAATATTGCCGTCTCCTTTTTCTCTGTCAAACCCTATTATGATCAATGCATTTATAAGGATTAATTCCTGCTGCTGAACCACTCTGAAGAATACTTAGGGACTAAGGTCAGCAATTTTCCTCCCCTTAAACAAAAATAAGACACAAGCCCCCAAAACAAGCCCAACCCCAAACACTACAGCACAGAATGACCTCTTTCAGCACAAGGGCTTTGTTTTCAGTGAATTTTAATATATTCTTTTGGAGTCAACAGTGATCCCAAGTGTTGCTGTAATGAGGATTTCACGATTCACAAACCGTATCGCTCATACAAGCAAATGGACAAAGCCGAAAAGGATGAAATGGGACAGGTTAGGAGAGGTTTTGTAGTCTTAAATACTGTAAACTTGATTTTTAAATATTTTTTTTTTAAATGTGAACATATCTTACAATATTTTTGAGCTGCATTTTTTCTATTGCACTTAATTCACACCTAGCATTTCACACTTTGTTTTGATCTATTCAAGGCCCCTCTCAACACACATATAAGTGCACTACTCGGCCGTCCTGCGAAGCCTCTATATCCAGCAGCCTTGACAAGGTTTTTCTAACTGCTTTTCTTGATTTGGACATCGTTTCCCTGGTTAAGCGGGGAGCCTACCCAAGAGTGCTGAAGATTGCTTCTAGCCACTCAGCCACCGGTACCTGGGTTGCTACTATTGCGTTAGCACCAAACTGCAGAGCTGTGGTTTTTTCTTAAGTGCCCAGTACAGATTAATCCTTGACCAAGGCAAATTTTCTCCTCTGAACCAGGGTTACAGACGCTGACCGTTACAGACATCAATATACTCCAGCCCAGGAGAAAATTTTGTCCTCATAGCTGGTGCAGTAAAAGGACTCCCTGCTATAGCTTAACTGAGCATAAATGTATTTTTACACCCAGAGACTGCAAGCTACACTACGCCCCCTGAATTTAACCTGCTGCTGAGAAATGCTACAATCCACACATTTATCTACTTGTATTTAAGCTTTGGATTTAAGACACTGCTATATTTAAAAACAATGACTAAGGAACTGCAAGTTATATGAATCTTTCATGACACCCTCTAATTAACCAGAATAGTTCCACCCACAAGCTTCAGTTCTCAAAAGGCCTCAACAATTTTTCTGTACTTTAAAATATTCATAGGTGTCTTGCTAGCGGAAAATGGGACCTTAGCTCAAGGCTTGCGTTCTCTCTCCTAACCGGTGTAGGACTAATGTTTGCAAGCACTTGCTCGCTCCGGAAATATTTAGCCTCCTCCCCAAAATGGCAGACCTTGAAGTCATCTAATCCCATGTCATTACCGTTATTCCTCTATCGCTCCGTCAATTCCAAACCAAGATTTTTGTAGCGCATCTCAATCCGTTAGAGATCACTTAATGCACTTCACCAGGAGCGAGGGCAGGTTGGTAAAGCTACCTGAAACCACCAATAAGTTTTTTATTTGATTTCTTTTTTTCTTTAAAAGCAAACAGCTACCACTTATAATAGACAGAGGAGAAAACCCACATTGATTTAGGGGCTGGTACTTCAGAGCCCAGTACCACAGGAGAGATTTGCATCACCGGAAAGAAAAGCCTGACTCATAATGTCAATATACAGCCAGTAACAACCACCGTTGCTACTTTATTAAATAGTTTTTCTTTTAATGTAGGAAATGAACCATATTCAGTAACTGGGATACTCAGAAGCAGGAGAACGCTTAGCTATGAAAAAAAATCTCTAAAGTAATCTAATATTTAATCTCTCAGGACATTAATGGAGGTAATGTAGAGTTCATACACTCAGAGCTTTTCAACAGCTTCATCCTGTCTATAGCATGTTGTTTCCAGATACCCATTCTCAGTTCCAGTGCCCTTGCCTCTACCTTCTACCAAACACTTTTTTTTTTTCTTTAAATTTATTGATATTCTGCTTCCGAAGCTACACCACGGTTGTCGCGCTAAGCTTTCAGCAGGACCAGAAGTCACCAACACTCACAACGCCCAACCAGCAGCCCTGACACCGCAGCTTTGGTCCCAGTTCTTCCTGTAGATTCTGACAAAGCTTACATTTTCTACAGAATTATAAAGAGAAGCAGTACCAGTCAATGAAAGATATGCAAGAAAGGGCGGGAGGATGTTCCGAAAACAAGGGGACTTAGACAGATTTTGAAAAAACAACTCAAATGAGAGAGGGCCCATGCTCAAGAGGAGATGGGTTTGAAGGGCGAGTTAGAGACTTCCTGCAAGGAAGCCCATCCACTGCTTTTACCCTTAGTTCGACTTTGAGGAAGGTTTCATACTCTCCAAGTACCAAATCTGGTGTTTCACAATCCTTTTGGCTCTCCACTGTTTTTCTTTTCAAGACTGTGTCAGCTAATGGCAGTGAAATAGTTGTAAGCGCTTGCAAGTCAGACCCTGCTCCAGCTTCTGGACGTGGAGATTCGCCCACTGCCTGGAGCTTCTCTCAACCTTTCAGTGGCGAGACAGCAGCCTGTTTCACAGGGAGGAAGGTTGTATTGTGCCTGTTCACGTCGTCTTGTCATCATTAAATCCTGTCTTTTCTTACAGGTACAGCTGACACAAATAAGCCTGTTAGGGGAGCTGAGCACATACAGCACACGGTTCAGTACCAACACTAAACACATCTGTAGTCATTTATCTGAGCTGCTTAGATGTATTTTGATGCTTATATTGTATCTCCGAACGTGAGCATTTTCCAAGGGAAGACATACCCACGTGCTGAAGAAACTGCAGAGAATCCCTTTCCACTTCACTGGGCTTTACCAGGTAAAACTTGGCTGCCCAGGCTGAGCCAGTGCCCATAACCAGAGCAGGCTAAGATCGCTACATCAACACGTCACGACTTAACACCCAATCTGCAAGCTTCCAGCCTCAGCAGATGAATCAGCCTAGTGTTTCTATTTTTGCTTCACTCCCGAAGCTATTACTTATCCCTTCTAATGCCTTTGCTGGGTTGTGTTTTTTTTTTTTTTAATCTAACACAACCGTTTCTGTACAATCCTTTGCACCGGTTTCTAAGGCAACATCACTTTGCAGGATGATGAGCTACTCCTTGCCAGCATCTCCAACTAATGTGATCTCTGGTTAAGAGTTATCACCAACAACAGCGATCGGACCGACCAGAACCATCAAGGATACGCTCTGTCTGTAAAAGCCAGAAGCGTAAAAGTGCAATTTAAACACTCGCTCGTCGGCGTGCTCGTGCACACACACGCGTCGTGCCGCTCAGCCAAACGCTCACTGAGCGTACGACAAGCAGCAACACGTGAAGCCCGAGGTCTGACACTACCCGCTGAACTCACCTGCTTCATTTCTTCTCGCAGTCTGGAAGAAGCCAGGCTAAAGGATAAAGAGGTGAATCAGAATATTTAGTATTCCGGCCACCGTAACTGTGCGCTACCAGCTGAACATTTAAAAGGTGCGGAGCCGTACAATACTCAGACACAGCCTCGTGTTTTATAGGACAGGACATTTACAGATCAAATCCCACTTACTTTAGAATTTACATATAATACGTTAAAAATCCTAGTGATCAGCCAAAACCAGAATTAAAATGCACTCAAGAGTGTTTCCGACTCAAAATATCACAAGTATTTGGTTATTGTAGGAGTATTTGATAGTGGAAACTGAAAAAAAGGCAAAGGAAAGTCAACTCCATGAAACACAAGCAACGAACTAGCATCATCAGCAAGGAACGATCAGGCTTGAAATTCAGATATCCCCTGAAAGTTAAACAACATCCCTAAGGAAACGCGTTCAACGTTCTTAATCTGGCAGAATTTACAAATGCAAGTCTATTTATTTCGTTGCCAGCTTTTCTCGAAAATCAGAGTGTCGGGGATGAGCAGGAATATAAAATAAAGCAAGCAAACAAAACTTTAGAAGTCCTAGCCAAAGCCCGTGGGGTGCCAGCTTAAAATGAGAGCTGCTGCAGGAGACCGTCCCGCTAGAGAGAAAGCCAGCACCAATCTAACACCCAGTACAAAACCAACGAAAAAAAAAGATGGGCACACGCAGTCAGTTACAAGTGTTTTGAGCAATCCTTAAAAGAACACATTCAGAGCTACGCACTGATTCACCAGAAGACAAACAGTCTTTTAAACATCCCGTATCTGCGAGCTACAGATCTGCGAAGATGTCCTCTAAGTTCAGCTCACCTTTTAATTACAGACAGAACCGATACCTCAACAAAACCTTCTGTTAAAGCAGAATCAAATACAAACACACAAAAATTTTGGGGAAAGGCAGCTAATCGCAACGTTCTCTTGCTGCTTCATAAATACGTTCAGTTCTGACATGAGAATTGGCAGGTGCCATTGCTGGGTTTTCATTTCTCTCATACATCTACCTGGGATAATTAACAGGCCTTAATTAATGATCGGGCTGCAATATGATGTTATTCTGACCATTTCAAAAGCATGATTGAAGTACCACTGCTATGTGGTACTTGTCCAAGACTGCATTTGTGATGATGATTTCAGGCAAGACGGATGCACGTCCGTACAATCCACTGCCCCGCTGCGTTCACGTAGCTGATCAGCTCGTATTAGACAAACGCAATTACAGTTTGGGGTCCCACAGGGGAATTACAGACGTTATATGAATGAAAGGTTACTGTGGAAATACTAAACAGACGTAAGATTATAATGACACCAGTATAATGGAAACCAGTCAGGAAAAGAAAATATTTAGAGAAAGGGCTTCATTGTGGCTGGAGAAGAAAAGCAAATACTGTCATTAAGCAGAGATGGCATGTCTTGCTTTTAAATCCATCTTATTTACACACAAGGGTTTTCGAGCTGTCATATTGAGAAATATGTACTGTATTACAGACGGCACTTGTGCCAATGGGCTGCAAAGACAGCTTGTCATCAGCTCAGCTGAAAGGACGGGCGCTGGAGGGATGCCCACAGAAGGCAGCGACAGGGATTGCCATGGAAGCTTTTGAGGAAAGAGGGGAGCCAAGCATCAGACGACCACTTCAACGGGCCCCTCCAATCCATGTTTGGGAGAATAATGCAGAAGCATAACTGTCTAGACCACAATGTGGTTATGCAATAAGCTCTTTAGTCTGCCACCACCAAAGCCCACAGCATTAAATACTGGAGCATCACTATAATAGACATGAAGATGGTCCTTTCCTGAAGAGCTTATGCAAATCAAAAAACATACGAAGATACAAAACCCAAAACACTGAAACGAATCAAATTCTTTTTCAAAATAGACTATTCTTTAAGGACAGATTGGAGAACAAAATCTTTTTTAAGTCTCAGTGTTGAAACACAGCTTGAGGAGCAAAGGGAAGAGGGATGCTAGCAGTAAATCTGAATCAACTGGCTCAGCACTGGATGAATGAAAAGCTTCCGTCGTTTCCTCTGTTAACCGTTCCTCAACATCAGAGCCCCAGCCCTACGTCAGCAGGGGCACCTGCTTGGAAGTACAGATTTTAGGACCCTGCTTGCTCTACATAATTCCCAATTTTAGGTTTAGTTCCATGCAAGTAGCAGCATAAAGCCTCAGTCACATTTTAAAAGCTGATCATGTCTGATATGATTTGATTATCATCTCAGCTGCCTCCTGACATTCAAAGGTATAAAATAGCTTTCCAGAAGAATCTGGGGCAGTTCTTACAGTGGCAACAACAAAAATGAGAAGCTGAAATAAATCCAAGAGATGGATAAGGGATTAAATTCAAATTGCACGAACAGCCCTATATCCAACGGTTCTTAACTTTAAGCTGCAAAGTCAAAATTAGGAAAAAAAAAAAGTTACAGAAGTTTGCAGGCCTAGTTTATAAAAGATACATACAACTTCCGTCAGTGAGAGAAATCTGCAGCATCACAGTTGCCATGACTCCCAAGGGAGCCGTATCAGAAAGCTGGTACCTATTTTAGCAGTACATACAGGAGCTGATGCATTTAGGAGAGCCGTCCTGTTATTCTAGAACACACGGTGTAAGACACAGGAGCCTGGCTCAAGAGATTTCAGTTACTAAACTTCAGCAGAAGATCCTCCAAAATATCTACGTGCGTTATTCTGATACTAGATCACCAACTGCCCACCACAAAGAAAAACGGCTTATATGGGCGGATATTAGATGTTGCAAAGTATGAGCTTTGTAGTCCTGCCTGACAAGTACAGATGAAGTGATCGCCAGGTTCTGGGGATAGGTAAAAACATAAACCCTTTGAGCAGGGAATTGTTACCTTCACAGGAGGATGATCTGGCATGTAGAAGGTACATACAGTCCACGGCCCAATCAACAGTGAAAATTGAAATTGTTGGACCAGATGACCTTTAAAGGTCCCTTCTAACCCCAACCAATCTATGATTCTATGAAAATCTGGACTGTATAATGATCTCCTGGATCCCTTTAGCTCCTTCTCTGTCCAGTAAACAGGCACACTCACGTTCACGGTCTTCAATCTCAACACCTTCCCTTCATTGACTTCTGGTTTTAACTTGTGTTCAACTGACGCATGAATGTGCTGTTTCATCCTCGGATCCAGCCTAAGGCACTTCCACACCACTTGTGCCAACTTAGGGATTCTGGGTTGTGCTGGCGCCTTGCAACTCACCGAACAACTACTTCGTTACGAGTTCGGCAGCGGATGGAAAGAGAGACAAGCCTCGGTAACATGCCTGGATGGCGAAGCAAATCTGCTTCCCTGCTCCTCTGCTGCTAAGAGCTCGACTGCAACTTAGGCGCTGTCACTCAGCCCAGATGTTGCGCGGTCACCCTGAGACCGCCCGAAGCCATGCCAGGGGCCAGGTCTGCTGCCAGCGCTCCTCGGCAGCCCTGCACCTGACGGCGTTTGGATTTAAACTGCCGTAGGAACATGTCAACCAACATTTCCAAAACAAGCTCCGTCATTCAGAGCTTCTCTTAAAAAAAAAAAAAAACCACAGCAAACAACTGTGAGTCTATGAAGTGCTGAAAAGATGAAAGCAACTGAATATTATTAAAGTCCCATGCAAACTTAGGTCAGGTCAACTTACAGATGCAAAGTATGTATCAACTCGCTCACACGCTGATGTGCTACTCTGAACCAGGGATCCTTTAACTCCGAACACACTTTACCTGTGCAAAACATTCAGGTGGAGCTTTACTTTTTCGCATGGATCTGCTACTAAAATTCTGCTCCCCTGAAAGCAGCAGTTAGCAAAGGAAAAGAAAGACTTCTAGCAGACAATGGAAAGGCTTTAAAAAATTTTTTTTTTTTTAAAGAAGATGCTGCCTTTAGCTTTCCCTTTATTTTGTAGCATCATGCACCAAAGAACATTACTTCTGCAGGCACAAGTTCATGCAGAGAACACCACTTCACTAAAATAGAACTCCTGCAGGTTATGCAACACTCATTAAAATTACAAAACCTCTCAAAAACCTGACCAGCATGTTAAGGCGCACTTGAGCTCTACGTTTGTTAAGTTAGTGGCTGCATCATGCAAACTGGCAGCAAGGAACTCCGCAGAAATAGAAACAGGAACCAACTTCCATGCCTGATGACAAGGCAAAAACTCAGAGCACCTAAGGGCAGGGATAAACTTCCCCAGCCCACTTCAGCAGACTGGAATTCACAGAGAAGATGCCAATTCTTTCTGAGAAAGGTTTAAGAATGAGCCAAAGTACAAGAATATTTTTGTTTATATCTCTATCCATACTATATTCCCCATTTCAAAATTCCTACAAACTTCATTAAATTCTATGAAGTTAATTCCATCTCATTTCCAATGAGTACAGGAATCTTGTTCCCTGGACAACAGCCAGAGCAAACAGTCCAAAACGCTTAACCAGTCCCTCTGTAGTCTCAGAGAGAGAAAGTCTTAAAATCTGTATCAGTCCCGCTATTATTTTCTTACAACTCTGTTTTAGTAAAGATTATTATTCCAGAAGGAAGCACGTTTATCGATGTAGCAGTTCAGGGTAGCTTAAGATAAAGTCATTAACCAATTGCAGGAGGAAAAGTAGATGGTTGCAGTTAGCCTGAGGTGGGATTAAAACCAAACCCTGCAACACGACAGCGACTGAGAACATTTCCTACCACAGAAATGCTCCAGCCCCTGCCCGCCAGCGGTGTACAGTGCTATTCAGTAATCAGGACGATTCACTGTTGTACCGCAGATGAAGGTCACTTGCAGTCTCGGATGACAAGAAGCTAATGTAACTTAACACCAAAAAGTGCAGGTTTCCTTAAACGTTATACAATATATATGTAACATTAACTCTGAATGAATAAAAAAAAATAATAATCAAGAGTTCTGGAACTTAGACCAAGCTGTCAATCCTTCAAACTTTGGGAATTAGCACTGTGAGAGAGGCAAGCAGAACTAGCAGCCTTTTAAGATCAGCCAAAAAACCAGTCATGCCACACTCGCTTGTGCCACATAGGATTAACAATTACGTATTCATGCCAAGGCACTGACAAATAGCAAGGTCTTGCACGCAAGCTGTCTGGATTACTGCTGCTAGCTCAAATCGCAAACACACACACACACACCTTTTTCTTGCCTCTGCCGGCTCATACCAGTGGGTTTCAGCTGCCTTTGTTTCTCTCGGTCTGGAGCAGCAGACCTGGCTGGCAGGGCTGGCACCCCTCTGGACTTTGTGGGTCTCATGTAGCCTTTGATCTGCTCTGCTGCTTTAACTCTCTCTTTCTTTGCCTCCTTCACAGCTTTTTGTTCGCATTCCTCCTCTTTTTCTTTAGTTGTGTCTTCAGGTTTATCAACCTCAGACTTCAGCGCCAGGGCATCCTTCAGGTGAACTTCCCCACTGTGAGCAGCATCCTCTTCCGCAGGCTGAGGATGACCTTTATTGTTATCTTTGGGGCTGACTGTGGTTGTTTGGGCAGCTGCCAGATTTAAACCAGCAGCCTCTGCTTCAGCCTCTTTATTGTCCCAACTGCCTGGGTACTGCAGTGAGCTCTGCTCGCTTCTCCTGCCTCCGTCCCACTCAGCCTCTTCAGCCCTATCCTCCAGCAGCACTTCTGCCACAACCTGCGATGCGGCTGCTGCTGCTTTGCCCTCTGGTATCGCTGCAGGTTGTGGGGAAACGCACCCGGCGTCCTTCTCTCCAGAAGAGACCGTTGCTTCTAGTTTCTCTGTCCCTTCAGCACATACAGCAGCCGGTCTATTTTTTGAATCTGCCACCTTCTGAGGAAGGTCTGAGGAAGTGCTGTCCGTGTTGTGCTTTTTATCAGTGGTTCTCATTTCTTTATCGTCCCCCTTGGCCGCAGGAGAAAGGCGAACTTCATCCTTCTTCGATTTAATGTCCTGTTTAACTGAATGGTCCAAAGGAAGTGGTTTACCCGCCTCACCCCCATCCTGGGAACCAACCTCTTTGCTTTTACCATCTTTCTTCGAAACGTCTTTTCCAGGCTCTTTGTGTCCCAGATCGATGGGTTGCTCGCAAGACTTCTGCATCTGTATCTCCTTCGTAGCACCAGATCCAGGCTCTGTGCTGCCTTCCTCTGCTACCGCTGCAGGAGGAGGAAGCCCCTTACTTCTTGCACCCTCATCTGTCTGCTTCGGGAAGCCAGAAGAAACATCGCCAGTGTTATCTGGGCCAGTTACTGCAGACTCAAAGGATTCAGAGTTGCTTCCTTTCTTACGCCAAAGCATTTGAGGGCCAATGGGAAAGTTTTTAATATTTCTGTTTTCATCTACCAAATCCATGTCTTCCATTCCATACTCCATCTCAGATCCTACGGGAGGCTGTACTTCTCTCCTGTTTGTTTTTGGCTCTAGAAAAACAGGCTGCTCAGAGGCATTTTTAGCCTTTTTACTACTTCCATCATAACCCTTCTTTTTAGATCTATCAGTAACTGAGGCCAAAGTGTGACCTGCCACTGCTGGATGCTCTGGGATAGGAAGTCCACCCCCCATACTGCAAGGAGCGGGACTTTCTGCTTCAGATTTGTCAGTTATCTCCGTATCACGAGGAGGAAACATCTCCACACCTGCTTTATGCTCCAGAAGATGTGGCTGCTGCAAGTTAGCCTCCATCTTTTTGCATTTCTCTTTATTACTTGCGTGTGATTTTTCTGGCTCCAGAGGCATAGCAGGAGCTTGTACTTTAGTAGTATCAGTTAGGTCGTCTAGCAGACTCGCGCAAGTACTGGAATTAGTCTCTTTGCCTTTATCAAAAGGCTGAGTCTGTTTAATATTTCCCACCTCTTCACCTACTGCGGGGATGTCACCTGGACCCAGTGCAACAGAGCGCTCAAGGCTATTTTCAGCCTTTTTGCTTTTCACATCTCTACTTTTTTTCTTAGGCTTGTCCACCACCAGTTCCCTGGTGGGACCACGTGCCACAGCCGCGTCTGCCCTGTGCTCTGGGACAGGCTCCGATGTACCTAGTTCCTTACCTTTATTCACGGGCCAAGGTTCTTTAGTGTTGACTATTTCTGGCTCTGCTGTCTCTATTCTATGGCCTGAAAGAACCAGCTGATTAGAGAAACTTCTTCTATTGCCACCCTGTATTTCAGGCTTTTCCAGCACCTCTTTGCTTATACCTGTCAGATTCTCCAGCAAAAGCTCTCTTTCAAAACCAGACACCTTATCTTTAGCAAAGGTCGCTTCTTTTGTGTTTCCAGCTACCTTCTCTTTGCTTGGAAGATTGCTTGTTTCCACCCCAGCATCCAGGACAGCTGCCTGCCCAAAAGGACTTTTTTCACTTCTTTTTCTTTTCCCATCACTACATCTCTTTCTAGGTTTGTCTGCCACCAGTGCTGCATCAGGATTTATCACAACTGATTCCCCTGCAGAAGTAACTCCAACCTCTTTGCCTTTAATCACCAAATTTACCTCTTTTGTTTTGCTGATCGTGTCTCTCCTACTCTCCAGCAGGAATGGTTGGTCTAAAGCACCCAAATCAGCTATTTGATTTTTTCCAACGCTTTCTTTAGGCTTCTCTGTTACCAGTTCAATGGGCCTTTGCATTGTATTTACATCTGATGTATTCTCCTGCAAACACTCAGTAGTAATACAGCCCCTCTCTCTGCCTATATCACTAACTTCCTTAGTTTTATCAGTTATGTCAGGAAAACTGTTTGGGTCCATCTTATTCTCAAGAAAAGGCTGCTGGAAAAAACTTCTTTCCCCTTTTTTACTTCTTCCATCACTACCTCTTTTTTTTGGCTTGTCTGCAGGATAAGCATGTGTAACGCTCACTGATGGAGGTCCTCTTGCAGTAAAACCTCTGCCTTTATCAGGAAAGGTTGTTTCTTTTGTAGTCTCATCCATCCTCACTCCATCAGTAAGTCTGCTTACATCCTCTGAAAGTATCACCTGCTCAGAGAAGCTTTTGATTTTTTTAACTTTCCCTTCACCACGCTTTTTTTTAGGTCTGTCCATCCCATGTGCAATACTGGGATCTTTTCCAGTCTGCTGCTCTAATGCCATAAATCCTTTCCCTTTGTTTTTATCAGGGGAATCTGCTACCATCACTCTGTCCACTGCTTCAGCAGAGGTGGGATGTTTGGTTGCATCAGACTTAGCCGACAGAAGGAACGGCTGCTCTGAAAAACCATCAGCCTTTCTGTTTTGCAAAGCAGTAACGTCCTCAGGTTTTGGTAAAACTAATGGTGTAGCAGGCGTTTTAGTAGTGTCTGTTGGAGTCTTCAACACTCCCTCTGCAGTACTAAAGTCAACAGCCATGCATTTATCGGAGGACATTGATTTAGTTTCATCAGCTGCTTTTGGCTCGTTAGGAAGCTCGGCCGACGGGGCCGCAGCCTCTAGAGGAGCAGGCTGTTTGAGGGATTCATTTTCAACCCCTTTGCTTTTTTCACAACTACCTCTTTTCTTTGGTGCTTCTTCCAGTGACCCACTGGGAGTCCGAAGCTCACGGCGGACAGTGTCACCAAATGCTTCACTCCTGGGAGATGTGCATTTACCCCCCTTATCTTTATCAGAAGGGAGCAATTCTGAAGGTTTGGTCTCTAAAGGAGTTTCTACTTTGCTTAGATTGATCGCTTCTGAAAGAGATGGTGTCAGGTCAGCACATTTTGACTCCTTATACTCCCTCTTCTCATTTTTATCACGAAAATCTCTTTCCATAGGCTTGGTTGGCACCTTTGCTGTAACAGATTCCCCCACCTTAGCCTTGCCTGCCTGCTGCAAGGGAACTTCTCTTCTTTTGCCTTTAGATTGCCACATCAAACCGTCATCCCATGTTTTCCTGACGTCCCCATTTTTTGCATCCAACACAGATTCTAACGGCATGCTGGGTTTTTGGCCCTGCTGCCCTGGTGCTGGCACTGAGAAGGCATTTTGCTCATCCAGGGTATAATCTCCAGTTGTTATTTTAGCATCCTTTGGCATATCTGAAACTCTGCTTCCTGAGGCAATTGACTGCTCTTTGTGAGCTTCAGCAGGCATTAAGGGACAGACACCTGGTTTTTGCAATTCAACAGCAAACGGGGAATTTCTAGGAGCTTTTGAGACTGTTACGTTTTCATCCCAGAACTCCATTGTTCTTGGCAGCTGGTTTCTCTTTTGTTTTGGTTTCTTTTTCTTTTTCTTTGCAATGGCCAGAGAACCTTCCAAATCCCAGCTCTCCCTTGGTACGTCTCTGCAGCTCTCCACAAACTCTGACAGCACACTGGATGGCTGCTCTGTTGCCTTTTTATGTGAAACCCTAGTGCGAGGGGATGTTCCAGCAACACATCCAAGTTCCGCTACAGAATAGGGGTCTACTTTTGGGTCAGTACTCTTCTGTTGTGACAGACCTATAAGACGTTCCTCTGGTACATCTGTAATGGGCACTGGTGCAGGTTTTGCTCTGCCAAACCTGCGTTCACTTGATTTGTTAGCGTGCCTTATTTGTGCAGTAGGTAGACCTGGAATACAGGAAGCCTGCTCAAACATCGAAGCAACTATTTGCTTTAAAAATATATATATATACACACTATATATGTCATTTTAGCCATCTAAAACAGTCCATATAATCATATATGCAGAATTTTTCAGCACTGATACCACACATTCTAAATCCACCTCAGTAGGGCTGGGATAGACATTTACACGCAAAACCTATTTAAACTACTACTGACAAATACGTCAATGCTATTTAAAAATTATGTAATTCCTGATACATGCTCCTACCCCACCAAAAAGCAACAGTTCTTGTAAGGACATGCTATTGCTTTTTAAAAATGCATTATGGATCCATTTTGTCTTAGCAAGACAAGAAAATAGATATGCTTTTTATATCCCCAACTGGCCTCCTTCCAAAATGTGAAAATAGAAGTTTAGTGGAAAGATGAGACTAGGGAAGAGAGAAGGGGCATAATGGGGAAGGGGGAGCAAAAGAGCTAAGTTTCCCCCAGCACCCACGGTGGAAGCAGCGGAAGGCAGAACCTCCGTAACAGAAGTCATTTGCTGTATTCGTTATAGGCAGCGCTAGGTTTCCTTAGCTACAAGCCACTGATTTTAAAGAGAGCGTCAGTCCTTTGTCAGTTAGCCCTGGCCCACAAATCAGCCTCCAGTCACAAGTGTAAGCAATAACAGCTCATCGGAGAGGCTGGGTTAGTGGAGCAGGAAAAAACCTACATCTTCCTTTGGTAATTAGAAAATTCAATGTGGAAGGAGGTCTTCACTAGGAATATTGTAATAAGAATTAATGGTCCTTTTTAATACCAAAATAAAAAGCGAGTTGTAATGGCAAAAAGATGGTGAGCTTCTAAATTCTACAACAGGAAAGATATAAGCCAGTCCCAGTGATAAAGTACTAGTAGCACCCATATTTTGGCTTTTAGTCCGGTGAACATGGAGGGGAAAAGACTATTTAAGAGGGCAGGGATTAGAGGCAAAGCGCAAGCAGAATCACCGATGAATGCAAAGAACCGCACAGCTGCTTGGCGCAAAAAAGATTTCTGCTTGCTCAAGCAGCAATGCAGTCAGCAGGAAGAGGTGAAGAGTTCAGAGGATATTTCCATTCTAAAATTTAATTATTATTTATATTCTACCTGTGGGCTCTTGCAGGGTTTTTTCTTGCTGAGGTTCTGCATGTTGGACATGGTTGTGTTCAGCCTCCTCCTTTTGTTTCTCTGTAGCAGTAACATCCACAGTAGTGACAGATTTTTCTGGAGAGAGGTCTTTATTTTCTAGTGCAACATCTTCTTTTGCTTCTACTGGAACTGAAATATGAAAAATATGAACAGAATGCTTCAGTTCTTATGAATACAGGCAACCTGCAGTTTAAAAACAAGCCCTTGAAAAGGGTATAGGTTTTATTTTTATTTTTAATAGGGATGAAGTTTATAAGATATGGTAGTCTACTACGTATTTTCTCCTCACAATCCCATTTTAAGCAGCAATTTTGTATTTTGGCAGACATGCCAAGGTGGAGGTAAAACACGAAGCAAACACTGTCTTGGGGCTTAAGCACAAGGTGAGGGTTTGGTTCCCCCCCCCCCCCCTTTTTAATCAACCAAATTCAGACTATACTAGCTTCCCACTGGAATTCAAATCCAGAATATACTCCATTATCAGTCCGGAGTCGCTATCTCATGCTAATCATTAGTATTCATATACACCTTAGAGCATACTCATGCAGACACTACCAAATTCCTAGCTACACATAATTAGAACAAGTTTTAATTTGTGAGACATAATTACATTGGCGAGCAGTTCTATATGTAATTAATTTTATTTAAATTTTAGATAGAAATAAAAATTATGACAGACATTGGTACAACAACTATGGATGAGGAAGAAAAAGACAAGTTACATGATGGTAGCTTCAAATGTTAAGACTACCATCTGTTTATAACAGTCCCCATGTTTGCACGCACTAATAACCTTCTTGAAATGAAACCTTTGTTGCTTCGTCCTCGATAAGGACAGGAGAACAGTGTCTGTGAGCAAGAACTCAGGTGATGGGGCAGAATTAGCTGATAGCGAAGTGCTGGCTCCAGGTTTATACCGTGGTTTGCTTTTCTCACCTGCTGGTTCTGAAAGATGGTTCGTCTGTTCTGGAAGACGCTCTTCATGCTGGCTGGGAGGTGGTCTGCTGTCTTTAGCTTTCTCAAAGAGATCAACACAAGCTTCTGGGACTTTCGGTTCTTGTTCTACATTTGTAGCTGCTTCTGAAAACAGAATGTAAAAAATAAAAGTTCGTATTATTTTTAAGTTAGATCAGATTAAGCAAGATAAAAACGAGAAGATAAAAATCACTTCCTCACCCACAAGAAACTAAAGGTTTTCCTCACTTTCAAAACAGTGGTAATCTGCTTTTTAGGATCACTTTCTGCCAGCTCTCCTCCCCTGAAAGCCTTAGTGTTCTGCTAAAGCAAATCTTCCTGTATTGTCTGGTATTTACTCTTTCATTCTCCTACCTGTGACTCTCAGTTACTACATTCTAGTAGGGATTTTTTTTGTTAAAAATTCTCTCTTTTGAAATTTATTCCTAAAATTAAAGAGTATTAGAAGGTAAGAAAGAAGAGAAAATATCTCACTCCAACTCCTTCTGCAATCAATCGACATATACTGCCTCTGCCCAGTACTATTTGCTATATTTTGACTAATTTTCTCTCTGAAAGGACAGTGTCCTTTGAGAAATCTATGCAGCACAGAAAATCTATTGTCCACCACATGGAAAAAAAATGCCCGCCTCGCCACTTCGCCGCCTATAGTCATTCCAAGGAAATGTCACAAAAATCATCAACAAAGCCTATCAGTCTATTCAGAAACTGTTTTCAAGATAAGAACCTTTGTTTCAAGACGCTATGTCCTACAGGACCTGTGATGATTTCGGTATATGCTGAGGATGATAGTGATACAAAAAAAAGTACTAATAGGGATGAACTAAAATGTCTCTGGCTGTCCTAAAAAACATACATCACTGCTAAGAATTCCAAGTAAAAAAAAAAATAAAAATCATTAAGATATTCTAGTTTTATATTTTAAGTGAAAAATCCTCATGAAGCACTTCCTCTGTATCTTGACAGCAGAACTGAGCTCTACTTAAGATGTTTTGTGCAAGGCATATCATGATCTTAACTACGAAAAAAAAATGCTTTTTATTTGACAGTCTTATGACAATTGTCCATCCGTGTAGCCACCGTTACGTGCTACCAGGAGTGTTGCTGCTAGTGCTGTGCCAACTTAGAGCCACCTTCTCACACCACTTGCCATGCTGCTTCAAGCCTGAATGAAGCTTTGAGGCATACATGCTCACCTGCGGGAGGTTTGTCGAAGGGCGGCTTGTCTTGCTCAAGAGAAGACTCAGATGTCATCAGCTCCTCAGATGCAGCAACCTTGGTGTCAGCCGCAGAGACACACTTAGCTTCTGCAGGGGCAAACCCAGAGTCCATGGCAGGAAGAGGCTTGGCTTCTGCTACAGGAGCGAACCCAGAATCCATGGCAGGAAGAGGCTTGGCTTCTGCTACAGGAGTGAACCCAGAATCCATGGCAGGAAGAGGCTTGGCTTCTCCTACAGGAGCAAACCCAGAATCCATGGCATGATGATGGTTGACTTCTGCTGCAGGGGCAAACTCTGCATCTGCTGCTGGGGCAAACTCAGAATCCATACCGTGATGAGATGTAGTATCTGCTGCTGGGGCAAACTCAGAATCCATAGCGTGATGATATTTAGTATCTGCTGCTGGGGCAAACTCAGAATCCACAGCACGGTGAGATTCCGCATCTGCTGCTGGGGCAAACGTCAAATCCACAGCACGGTGAGATTCCGCACCTGCTGCTGGGGCAAATGCCAAATCCACAGCATGGTGAGATTCCACACCTGCGGCTGGGGCAAACCCCGCATCTTCTGCTGGCGCAAACTCCAAATCCGTAGCGTAATAGGACAGAGTATCTGCAGCTGGGGTGAAGCCAGTATCTGCCCCTGGGGCGGATGCAGCATTGACAGCATTAGGAGGCTTGGCTTCGGGTGCAGGAGCAAACCCAACATCCATAGCCTGAAGAGGGCTGGCTTCTGCTGCCGGTGCAAATCCAGCATCCAGAGCTTGAGGAGGCTTGGTGTCTCCTGCAAGAATGGACCCGGCTTTATCTGCAGAAACGGACATGATGTCCGAGGCAGGAACACCCGCTGCATCTGCTACAGAAACACAGATCACAGAAAGCAACAAAAAAAATACAGAACGTAAATACCTGACAGTGTGGTTTTATGACTAGAGAAGACGGGGCTTTCGCTCCCTGTCTTTCTCCTTGTCTTTCAGCATCACTTACTCCCCCCGCTTACGCCAGCGCACTCAAGTTGTACTAATCTTTACGACACTCCTCAATGCACCCAAGTGCTTTTCCTACTACAGCTTCACGTGCCTTGTTTTGTATCCTTGACTACCATGTTAGACATCCGTCTGCTCCTAACATACAACAGCCAAAAGACGCACTGTTTTTATTTAAAAACTACCTGATGTTATGTCGCTGGCAAGAGACCAGGGCTGCTGGATCCACTGCAAGCAACGCATTCCAACAGAATGTATCTAGGAATCACAATGAGGGTTTTTTCCCATATAGCAGGACACAGAAACTTTTAGTGTCACTTTTATGAGCCCAGCTGTGTATTCCAACAGTGGAAAAAGTCCTGAAACATTCCAGAACTGTACGCACTGCATTTTAAATATGGTTTATACTGTTCACAGGTGGTATGGTGCTGCAACTTGAGCAGAAGCATTGGCACTCTTGGCATAAAAGACACTGCCATCCAGTGAATCACCAACTGCCCTTTATTCTTTCATACCCAACTTGGCCTCGTTCATTTTTTACATAATATCTACTGAACACTGAGCTGTTAGTTTCAAAATAACATTTGTCAGTTCACAGTACAATCAAACCTCTGCATTTAAGTTAGCATTTTCATAAGATCCCCTTAAAGGGTTTTTTTTCAGTCAGTCTTAGTTTAACATTTCAGCTGTCTAGAGGCAAGTTTTTACCAATTATCAAAAGCCAGAAGCACCAGATTTCTCTTCTACAGCTATTAATTTCAACAGCCCCAAGCACAACCCATACATACTGTGTAATGCAGCACAGTGACCTGAACATCTAAGATACATTGCTGAATAGATGTTAAAAAAAAAGATTCTAGGCATTGTTTGAGTTACATCTAAAAATGTCATGTGTGTCCCCCCCAAACAATGGAAAAATATATTAAATCTTAAATTAGATACTTCACAAAGCAAAAAAAGGAAAGTAATCAGAAAAATTGAAAAAGTCCCTTTTAAAATAGCACTTCAAGGATCTATTTATATAAAACCAGTGTTCCAGTGAACAAACCCAAAAAGATCCATTATGCACTAGCCCTCATTTGGTCTTGCCTTTTTTTTTTTTTAAGTCGCATCATGATCCTCTCCAAAATAAAATCTAAAGTTTGTGATTTTACAGAAAAATAAGATAGTAAAGGCATAGATTTTAAAAGTAGCATGGATGCTCCCTGGCAAATCATGGAATGTACAGGAATAAAAGCATAAAGGACAGAGACTGGTGCAAAGTGTACCACGAGTCTGACGCTGTATATAAATACCTTGGAAACTGTTTTAAACAGAGTCTTTCAAATGGAGAGTTTTTAATGTATTTATGTATAGTGTGAGACTCATGGTATAACCATGGTCTTGACACACCTGAACATTTTTCTGGAGCTAGAATTTTGAAAAAGTAAATAATCATTAAATCAGTTACTGGACTGTGACAAGAGTTGGAAAGTTGCGTAGACTTGCTATTGCTTACCAACACAATTCAGGTATCGTAAACCTTTAGCCACAACGGGATTTGTTAATACCTTGCTGTCCCATGTCCTTCCACCATTACAGCTTGCTCACGAAGGGCCTAAACCCAGCACCAGTCTTTAGACTGGGGCAACTTTACCTGATGCCGCACCTTTTGGTCCGTCAGTAGCCTCAGCCTCTCCTGGGGATGCCGTTACTGCAGTAGGAACGAAACCAGGAGCCACTGCTCCAGGGCTTTCCGGCAAATTCGGCTTTATCGCTTCAGTCACTGTGGGGGGCACTGGGCGTACAAAACGAAGTTTGATTAAGCACTCAGATCTTCGCAAACCCCTTTCTTTTCTGGAGTTGCCAGGATATGAATCACCCTCTCAAGGTGCTGCCTGCTCTGTGCTGCCTGCAGCAGCAACCCTGCTGAGTAAGCTCCCCCACTTCAGTGTCCCCATTGGCTCGGACAAAAACAGAATCCGTTTTTATCATCAATTTTTGGAAGATTAGTTTGTGCAATACCTAGGAAAACACTTCTATCTTGAGAGAAACAACTGCTGTGAGAAGGTCGAAGAACTTTCAGTTACAAAGCATCCCAGTTCTACCCTGAGCCCTAGGTAGGGCCACCAGCTCCAGAAACACTTTCTACCTAGGACCAGTGTTAAACTACTCTCTTCTTAGCTTGTTCACCGAAATCGGCAATAAAGTTCCTATTACGGATCAAGTATCGTAATATACATGCAACCACAATGGAATTATGTCCCAATGGAGCTTCAGAGATTTAACTGTAACCAGAATCTAAAGATAATTGGACAGAATACACAGGTTTGCAATTAGAATTTCGTTTAAAGTTCTGTTGATTATGCATGAGACAAAATTATGTTTGTTGGTGCTCTCAGCTGCACCGACCCTTAGCAGCAGTAAACACGAGTGCTCTGACTTACCACGCAAGTCAGCACATTTGCCTCTCAGCGTGTACAAAGACTAGAATCCTTGACAGTAGTAAAGTTCCAGTTTTGGAGTTTCTTTTCAAGAGTAAATTTTATTCACCCTATTTTTTATTTTAGTGTCGAGTAATGCTTAAACATGCATCCCAGCTGGAAATTACGGTACCTTCACTGTAATGGAGATGCACAGAATGGAGACGCAGTCTGGAATCCACAGAGCTTGCTACTGAATGTGGGTTTTTTGCACACATCTGCATCTGCTAACTTAATTCCCCAGAACCATGGCATGTTTTCAGCGGGTTAAAGCCCTGCTACACGATACACCCCCAAGAGGGCATGCCACTAATATCTACTGATGGTTGGGCTTAGAACTGCATATATTAAATTTGTTACCCTAAATTAGATGTAAACAGTCTATATAAATGGAGGGTTCTCCCCATCTCTTACAGCACTAAACCAGAAAATGCGTGTTAAGTAACCTCTCTCTAAAACACATTTCTATTCTAAATTGATTTGAGAACCAGAAACAGAATTTTTCTTAGTCAGGTCCCACTTCAGTCCATTAGTGCCTTGAAAAGGCAGACAAGAAGAGAAGCTCTGCTCCTGCTGTTCACAAACTCTCTATAGACAGTTCCTGCAGATCAAATCAAAACAATTTTTACCTGGCGGCTCAACAAAGAAAGAGGCATCTGGTCCCGTCATGTCATGCTGAGCTCCCATCCAATGTTCTTCAGGCACTATGGAAAACAAACACATTTAGTCCTGCCACTAATGCTCACACGGCTGTATTCTTTCGGTTGAAGGTATTGACTGCTGTTCTACCTTCATTCTCAGGTAACTTGCTGGTTCCCTTTAAGAATGGTACCAGAACATCATGTTCTTCTGTGATTATTTCTTTGATGCAAGCTTTCACTAGCAAAGTTATAACCAGCACCGACCCCAGGACCCAACAGAGCAGATTCTTCACTCAGTTCTTCTGGGCAACTGGCTGTAGGTGGCCCTGCTTGAGCAGGGAGGTTGGACAAGGTGACCTCCAGAGATCCCTTCCAACCTCAACCATTCTGTGATCTCCTAACATCTTCAGAACGTTCACACTGAACAAAGAACTGTCATTGCCAATAGAATACTTTCCAATCTTGACTCATTTCATGTATCAGCTCCCCCACCAAAATTCTTTACAGAATCACAGAATCCCTAAGGTTGGAAAAGACCTGAAAGATCATCAAGTCCAACCATCAACTAACACCACCATGCCCATTAAACCATGTCCCATAATGCCTTGTCCACATGTTCCTTGAACACCTCCAGGGATGGTGACTCCACCACTTCCCTGGGCAGCTTATTCCAGTGTTTCACCACTCTCTCGGGAAAGAAATTTTTCCTAATATCCAGCCTCAACCTCCCCTGGCACAACTTGAGGCCATTTCCTCTTGTCCCGGGTACTAGTACACCAAGATTTTCCAGCTGCATACCCTCAAACCCAGCTAGGAAGACAGACAGTAATGGCAAAACATCTGTTTCTTACCTGCTTTGTCTTGCAGAAAGTCTGCAGTTGAATCCAGGCCAATGAAGGCTGATGGGTCTAGAGCCTCTGCAGGAGAATACAGGGGCCCCAAGAAAGGTTGTTCAGGTACCACCATAGATCCATGTGGTGCTAATGAAATAAAAAGACCATTTGTTAGTCACCATGCTAGCCCTAATGACTCCTCCTAATGTCCTACCTCCTTCTGCCTAAATATACTTCAAAAAAAACCTTCCTGGAAGTAGCTTTTGGAATGTCTTTAGGTACTGAAAAATGCCGAGGAGGAACTCACCATGGACGTCTCCGGAAGCATCAACATGGTCCATGAACAGCGGCATATTCTTCATGTCAGTAGGAAACGATAGATCAGGCAGATTCTCCCCTCTGTGCATGCTGAAGGGGTCTGGCAGGAGACAAGAACAAGGCCAGTGTCACCACACAGAGGGAAGACATGATGCAGAGTAAGATTATTTAAAAAAGAAGATGAAGATGCACCTGACGCCACCACTGGAGTTCTGAGGGAAAGCCGCTTTCAAGATTATCTACCAGAGTCAAACTCCTTCAAAATTAGAATTTATGCCCAAAGTAAAACACGGTTGCTCAGACTGCTTCCTAGAGAAAACCGACTAAAGTTTAGATTACGACCATTGCGTGGAGAACCTGTCTCCTGCTCTTAAGGAGGAGGCATCTGTTTCTGACCTGATGGACACATACAGCTAACCTGAGTCAGGAACAATGGCTGAGCTCCAGATCAGTTAACTCGACAGGAGACCAAGCAAGCTACATGCTCTCCTCCCCAAGAACAGTACATCAGCATAAACTGACTGATGGGCCAGTATTTTAACCAAGTTACAAGCCAGAGAGGAAAACAACACTTTTCCCAGTGTCCCAGGGAGATAAGCAGCCTTCACCTTTAGTTCCAGACCAGATGCACTGGTGAGGCTGTCAGGATCTTCAGTCCACGTTTGCAAGTTGTCTTGGTTGGTCTAATGTGTGTTAGCTTTGTTCTGCTTTTGGTCCGTGTTTTAAGCGGATATATCAATGTCATCTCCAAAAGATGGTACCTTCAGAACAGCTGAGGATTCAGTGAGAGAAACTTCCTTTTCTGCAAGTTTTATTTTTTGTGTGCACACATCTCATTTCCCCTCAAGTAATCAGCATGGGCATTCAAACCAGACAGGACAGAGAGAACCACCATGCTGGATTTTATAAGATAGATTACTTAACTGAAATGCCACGGGTCAGAGAGCAGACAGATGACCTCACTGACAGAATAAAATGAAGAAAAGATGACCCTTCCATGAGTTAGTCACTGTACCGTAATACAGTCAAGGGCAAGACACTGCAAGGGGAAGGAAACGTGGCATTCCTCTCAAACAAATTATTCTGTAGTTTACAAACCCCCAGATGTGTTTTATGATCAGTGATTCCCAACACATCTTGCTGGCTTGTGCCAGATGTCCATTGCATTTCTCTCCATTCAGGCACTGCCGAGCAACGAGAGGTTTCGACTCAAGCGGCCTCTTGCAGATGAGTGACATTTCTCAGGACTATCTCGCACGATGCATTACCCAGGAGCTGAAGAACTCTCTGTTCCTGAAATGGCTGTCACACACCCATTTTCAGACACTGCACAGATTTCTTCCAGTTAAGCACAATTAAAAGGGATTCAGTTGAAGGCTGTTATTCATTTTTCTGTCAGGCATGCTATCTGCAGGCATGACAGCCAAGCTTCAGATGTTCACATGCCCATGGTGCTCCAAGTTGTCAAGATCAGGTGAGCTGCATGAATTCTTTTTATAAATCTATCAGACTATTTGAGATGCCAAGACAATGTCTTGCTTCAGAGTAAATTGTAGAAAATGTTAATTTCAAGCTGTTTAAAACAGTATTACCAAGAGTAAACAACTGCCTTTTTTCCCATTAAAAAAAGACAACAAAAAAACCCAAACCCACAAAAAAGCAATGACTGAAACCAATTTAAAAACTAAGAGATGCTGATGATCTCCCCTCTTTGTCCAGCAGTCAGATGACAAGACAAAAATGGGCGACCCAGCTTAACCCCTGTCTCTGCTCCAGGGGGAGAAAGGGGAGAAGTGGAACTTCTGGCTGAATTTCTGTTTCCCATCTCCAAAGATCCTCTGCAGACTCGAAGTGGGCCTGTGCCCGAATCAAGTTTTAGCATTTTTGTGACTGGTAAGTGATGCCGCTCTGCCGATGACAAGGTGACGGTTCCAGCAAAACACATTGCAGCTGAAAATGGGCAGGCAGGTGGGGAGGGACGAACTGTATGGATGGGATACGGCCAGTTCAGGAAACAATCAGTTCTTGCATTAAATGAGCCTTGAAAATAATTCTCTACTTGCTCAAAATTTGCAGCTTGTTTAGAATGTTATGAAGCCAGACAAATGTTAAGAATCTGAGAGTGTTATTTCTAGACAGCTGCAGGTAAGATCGACAAAACATTTAGGAAAGTTTCTTTTCAGCTCACTTCCACAGACACTTGTATCCTTCACAGTTCAGAGACATAGTTCTAATTTGCCAATGGCTGTGGACTAATAAAAGCATTTTACTGGAGGTCATTTAATAGGAACTCTTCTTGTTTAGATATCTACCTGTAGTTACAGTAATAAATCATGATACACTTGCGATTAAGGGCCTTGCAGCACTTTCAAAGCTTACAGGCAATTAGATAATGTTTGAGTTTTATTCATTCCACATTAGAATAACATTTTTAAAACAAGCCTTTTTATTACAGGTAATGTGTAAAATATATATGTACGGTTTTGCTCATAACTGTTACTTTCACAGGGTCGGGTCCCGCTGCCAGATCCCAACGCAGTGGTCCTAACATATAACAGCAGAGTCCAGAGCAGACTCAAACGCACTCTTTCAGCTGCTCACAGCAGCGGCAGAACTGGCATTTCCCATGTTTCTCACCAAGGAATGAGGAATTACAGCAATGCTGGTTGGGAGACCTGTTATACCACTGACCAGAGAATCCTCTCCTTGGGAGGGAAATCATCCTACTGCTTTCCAAAGAGTGCACATAAAAATATTGAATAAACCCGTTGACTTTTATGAGTCTGCTTCTCCTTCTGCTGACAAGTCCTTTAAGCTTGTCTATCCTCTCTGATCCCTGCGCTCGACTAATCCCTCAGCAGAATCTCTTGTTTACACAGTACCAGGAAGAGCCGTATAGAGGAACACTTTCATACTGAAGTATACGCAGTACCTTATGCATGTACAGGCGCACAAGATACTCTAAGGACATGAAACCTAAGGAAATGCGGTTTCATGCAATAGATAACCCACAGATTCACATTATTCAGGCCAAAAGAATACTGGGTGACGGGCTGGGTATGTAAACTGCTCCTAATCAACACATTTATCATCTGGCTATTGAGCCTAACTACATCAACATCCCATTCTTTCATCTAACAAAGCGATGGGAGGGAAAAATCCCAACAACTGTGTTTTGGGAACTAGTGGCTCTTTTGTTCCAGTTGTTCCATGAATCATTTCTTACCCTTGTAACAATATACAATTTCTTCACAGAACCTCTTTGTAAATACGAGATTCAGACAGAAGGAAAATAATTTAGTAAGCAGGTCTACAGTGCTGAAAAATATATTAAGAAAAAGTTTCATCCTGTTTCAGCCGGTCTCTTTCCCAGGTTTATTGCCTGTTATAATCTGGGCAGCACATACATTTCTCATACCCTCCAAGAGCTAGCAAGTGATTTCCCATAAGCCTTCTCAAAAATGAGAGAAAATCGGGTGAAAGTTGTTGGCTGA